>NC_066581.1:434818237-435418237 GCF_024323335.1 Lathyrus oleraceus | reverse complement strand
GCAAATCAAGTTCATTTTTCTAATCCGTTAGAGAGATCTCTTATAGGATCTTACAATGTTTTAACCGAAAATGAAGAAAAAGAAATTGAAGCAATTTTGCATGAATTGGAGTCTTGCGGAGAGATTGCTTATCATGAGGAGAAAAATGAGGACTTGGATGTGAAAAAGAAAGTGGAAGAGCCAAAGTTAGAGTTGAAGATGCTACCTCCACACTTTAAATATGTGTTCCTTGGTGATGATTTTACTAAACCGGTGATCATTAGCAATGCCTTGTCCGTAAAAGAGGAGCATAAATTGATACAAGTGTTGAAAAAGAATGAAGGTGCAATAGGGTGGGTATTATCTGATTTAAAGGGTATTAGTCTGGCTTATTGCATGTATAAGATCATGATGGAAGAAAATTTTCAAACCCGTTGCACAACCTCAAAGGCGCTTAAATCCATCAATGAAAGAAGTGGTGAGAAAAGAAGTTGTCAAACTATTGGAGGCCGAAATGATTTATCCTATCTTCGATAGTGAATGGGTGAGTCAGGTGCAAGTAGTTCCAAAGAAGGTAGTATGACGGTTGTTAAAAATGATAAAAATGAGTTGATTCCAACTAGAACTGTAATCAGATGGAGGGTGTGCATTGGCTATAAGAGGCTAAATCAAGCTACAAGGAAAGATCACTTCCCGCTACCTTTCATGGACCAAATGTTGGAAAGGTTGGCCGACAAGAATTTCTATTGTTTCTTAGATGGTTATTCGGGTTACAACCAAATTTTGGTCAATCTGGCGGATCATGAGAAAACGGCTTTTACATGTCCTTTCGACATTTTTGCTTACCGAAGAATGCCTTTTGAATTGTGTAATGCATCGACAATATTTCAACGGTGTATGCAAGCAATATTCTCGGATTTGATTGAAGAATGCATTGAGGTGTTTATGGATGACTTTTCCGTTTATGGGTCGTCCTTTGACTTATGCTTGAAAAATCTTGATGTGGTTTTGGAAAGATGCGTGGAAACAAATTTAGTGCTCAATTGGGAGAAATGCAATTTTATGGTCACCGAAGGTGTTGTTCTTGGTCATAAAATCTCTTCCGAAGGGCTAGAAGTTGATAGAGCAAAGGTGGAAGTCATTAAAAAACTACCACCTACAACAAACATCAAAGGAGTAAGAAGCTTTCTTGGACATGCGGGATTCTATCGAAGATTCATCAAGGACTTCTCAAATATAGCAAAGCCCTTGAGTAATTTGCTCAACAAAGGTACCAATTTCTTTTTGATGAGTCGTGTCTAAAAGAATTCCATGAGTTAAAAGAAAAGTTAGTCACCGCACCCATAATCGTTGCACCTAATTGGACACTTGATTTTGAACTTATGTGTGATGCAAGCGATTATACGGTTGGTGCGGTTTTGGGTCAATTAAGAGCTAAAAATTTTCATGCCATTCACTATGCTAGTAAAGTTTTAAATGAGGCGCAAGTCAATTATGCGACAATCGAAAAGGAGTTACTAGCTATAGTGTATGCATTGGAAAAATTTAGAGCTTATTTGATCGGGTCCAAAGTTATAGTTTACACCGACCATTCGGCAATCAAGTATCTACTAACCAAGCCGGATTCCAAACAAAGACTAATTTGTTAGATTTTGTTATTACAAGAATTTGATTTGGAAATCCAGGATAAAAAAGGTTCTGAAAACTTGGTAGCGGATCATTTGTCCCGATTGGTTAATGTGGAAATTACAAGTAAAGAAGAAGAAGTGAGGGAAGAATTTCCGGATGAAAAGCTTTATGCGATTCAAGTGAGGCCTTGGTTTGCCGATTTTGCTAATTATAAGGCAACCGGTTTGACACCGGAAGACCTCACTAGTAATCAAAGAAAGAAATTTTTAGCGGATGCAAAGTACTATGTGTGGGATGACCCGTATTGTTCAAAGTGGGTGTGGACAACATTTTAAGAAGCTGTGTGACACTTGAAGAGTCAAAAGACATCCTTTGGCATTGTCATAACTCTCCGTATGGAGGTCATTATATCGGTTTGCGAACAGCCACTAAAGTCCTCCAAGCGGGATTTTATTGGTCGTCAGTGTTTAAAGACGCACATGAACATGCAAAGAATTGTGACACATGCCAAAGAAGCGGAGGGATAGGCAAACGAGATGAAATTCCTCTAACCAACATGTTGGAAGTAGAAGTCTTTGATTGTTGGGGCATTGATTTTGTTGGCCCATTCCCCTCTTCTTTCTCTAATGAGTATATTCTTGTAGCTGTTGACTATGTGTCAAAGTGGGTGGAAGCAATTGCTTCACCTAAGGCCGACTCCAAAACCGTGATAAAATTTCTAAAGAAAAACATATTTTCACGTTTTGGTGTGCCTAGGGTGTTAGTAAGCAATGTGGGATCACATTTTTGCAATACACCTTTGGAAAAAGTCTTGGAACATTATGGTGTAAAGCATAAAGTGACTACTCCTTACCATCCACAAGCAAATGGTCAAAGGGAAGTGTCAAATAGAGAAGTAAAAAGGATACTTGAAAAAACTGTTCCAAGCTCAAGAAAAGATTGGTCTTCAAAATTGGATGAAGCTTTGTGGGCGTATCGTATCGCCTACAAAGCTCCTATTGGACTAACCCCGTTTCAGATGGTTTATGTCATCTCCCGGTAGAGATGGAACATAGAGCACTTTGGGCTCTTAAATTATTGAACTTTGACTCCACTCTAGCCGGTGAGAAAAGAAAAGAACAACTCCATGAATTAGAGGAATCAAGGAACAATGCTTATCACTCAAACAAGCTTTACAAGGAGAAGGTGAAAGCATACCATGATGGAAAGGTCCGTCACAAGGAGTTCAAAGTTAGACAAATGGTGCTCCTTTTTAATTCAAGACTCAAGTTGTTTCCGGGTAAGTTGAAGTCCAAATGGTCGGGACCGTTTGTAATGAAAAAGGTGCGAGATTATGGAGCCATTGTGGTTGAGGACCCAAAGATAAAAGAGAGCTGGACTATGAATGGGCAAATATTAAAAGTCTACCATGGTGGAGAAGTAAACCAAGACGTCTATGTCGTTTCTCTCGCCGAACCGTGAAGTATCACCGAACCGTCGAGCTCAAACGATGTTAAACAAAGCGCTTGTTGGGAGGCAACCCAACTTCGTAAGCCTGCATTTCAATTTTTGTTACTTCAGTTGTGAAATTTATTTTGTTTTGTTTTTCGAAAGTAGAATGGAGGTCAGTCCAATTTCCAGCATTTTTTTTGAAAATTCCTTCAGTTTGCCCCGCGAACTGAATGGAAAATTAATGTTTGCACCGCGAACCAAGTTCGCCTCGTGAACTGAGCGTGGCAGACCCTTTTAATTTATGTTTTGTGTTACTTTTGTTTCCTTATTATATTTTGTAACTTCATATCTCTCTTCACCATTTTCACTCTCTCACTTCCAAACTCAAACTTAACCCTCTCAATCTCAATAATCCCAATTTTTTAGCAAGAATCAATTCAATCTCTTTCTCTCATCAAGGTATGTGTACTCTTTTTCCCTTTTCCTTCTTTGTCTCTCATCAAGGTGAACTAGGGTATTTGTTAGAGGATGATTTGTTTGCTGAAATTCACTTTGCATGTGTAGAGATTCTTCAAATTAGGATAGGTTAAGAGTTTGTGGTATCAATGTTGAAAAGATTTGAGCAGTAGGAAAAACCCTAGGGCTGCTGTTTTTCTGGTTTTCGCAAAGATTGCACCGTGATCTGGCCTTCGCGCCGCGAACGGGAAAATTTTCAGCGCTTCAATTTTTGTTGTTATTTATGCTGACTTAAATCTTGGTTGTTGTGTGGTTGCTTGTCGTTTTATTGTAGATGTCTAAGCGCACAAAAACAGTAAGCTCCGGTCCCTCAAGGTCCGTGCGGAGATTCATTAGTGATGAACATGAGGAAAGGTTTGAAAAGTTGATTAAAAGAACCATTTAGTCGGAAAGATTCATTTGTTTGTCACCAGGAGGAAACTATAGGAAGCTTGTGGCAAACTTTGAAAAGAGAAAATGGGGCAAAATCTGTGAGCCGGAAGCGGAAATCAACTACAACATTGTGCGTGAATTTTATGCCAATGCTCTTCAGTTGGAAGAAGGTGCATCCTACCATTATCAAACTAAGGTGATAGGAAAGATCACCACTTTTAATAGGGATGCAATCAACGTTTATTTGGGTCATCCTCTCACCTTGGCGGATAACGGGCGCTGTGAATACCGTGCCAAAGAGATGTCAAATGATTGGGATCTTTCTGCTATTAGTGCTCACCTTTGCATTGAGGGAAGGACATTTGACTTGAATGATCAAGGATTTCCAAAATTATGGAAGAGGGAGAACCTGAATTTGGAAGCAAGGGCTTACTTGGTTCTTTTATTGAACAACATTCGGCCACGGAGCCATAGCACCACAATTTTACTAGATGTCGGATGCCTTTTGTATTACATCATGATTGGGAAATCGGTGGATGCGGCGTCTATCATCGCGGGGGAGATGCGAAAAGTGGCAACTAGCGGAACCAAGTTCGGGGGGAAAGCCGGTGTGCTCATGTATCCGGGGCTGATTATGGGGCTTTGCCGAAAGGCAAATGTGCCTATTCCGGATGAGGTGCACCTTTCCATTACTAGTGTGATTAAGGATGCATTTTTGAACAGGTTCTGCCAGAGTCAGATGGATAGAGCTGAAGAAGCACACACTTCTTCATTTAGACCTCGCGCCCGCAGTACACCTGCTTTTGATCAGATGGTGTTCGCCACCTACTGATGTGAGAACTTTTATCTATCTACAACAATACTATTCTGAATGAATCATCCTATCTCTCCTCTTCGAATAAGGAATGAAGATTTTGCGCGTTTGCAACCGCGGGACTAATCTCACTCACTAACAAATAATGAAGATATCAAATAGATTCATACAATGTCTAACAATTAAAAATGGTACTGTGGAAGCATAAAGATCACTAAGGGCTTTTCGGTTGAAGCTTGGTTAGGTTAACAAACAAGGGTCATTTCTAAGGCCATTGAAACGAAAGTGCCGATGCAAAAGAGACATTCACAGTATTATTCACACTACTCGACTTTGTTTCATTTGTTTCTTATTTGTAACCTTCACAACACATATTCCACAACTCCATTTTTATTTTTATTTTCTTCCAAGCAAGCATTCATTTTCATTCTTTTATTTTTGTTCTTTTCTTTCACATCATATATACAAACAGATGTTTCTTTTCTATATTTTCTATACATATATTTTTCTATGCTTGCTCGGTTTTTCTTTTCTTTTTCAAGAGTTGTGGTACTTACCAATTCTTTTTCGTTCTCCCCAACTTATTTCTTCCACACCCTAAGTGAATGCTCTTAACTTTTTACGGCAAAAGAACAATAATCAATATTTTCCGGGTTGTAAAAAAAAAAAGATTTTTGAGATCTCGCTTTATTTCAAGTCGAGATTCAACTGTTTAGGCTCAAAGGGGTTAACAAATACTCTCTCTGCTCACAGGTAAGTTGTTTTTGGATGTAGTTGTACTCGAAAGAAAACAAGTGCCTTGATCATTTCTAATTGCTTCCACAATTTCACAATAATAAAAGACAAATAATGAATCACATGAATCAACAAAACTTATTAGAATCCAGCATTTAAGTGTACAATGGAGGTTTCCTCACAATTTGTGGTTTTAAGTTCTAGATGAAACATTCATTCAATTATGTTGCACAAAGACAATATTCAATTTACCAAAAAGAGTAAAGTTCCTAATGCATTCTAAAATTCTAGCCGACGGTAACCATGTACCTTAGCTTCATTCACTTGTTTATTCTTATCATTGCCATCCAAGCTCAGATGCACCTTCATTGGGTACTTCTTGAGGAGCAACCAATCTAGAAGGGTTTGCCACTCAATCAACCAAAAATTTATTAAACACACAAAATTAAAAACATAACTAAATATCATTACTGAAAATATAAATTTGTTCGTGGGGGACAAAACACCCCAATAGTACAACACCATGGTCAAAATACAAAATCCGAAGATACAAATAGAAATAACATAAAAACTGAAAACACACAAAAACTTAACCCACTTAGGGCTCAGGACTCCTCCTCGCTACCGGCCTCAGAACCGGTAGCCTCATCATCAACATCATCATCATCAGCAGCCTCAGCGTCCACCCCCTCACCATAGACTGGCCTGTCCACAGGCCAATTAGCGTTAAGCATAAACTGCTCACGCGCTAACAATGCTCGAGCACCGGAGGGGTCATTACCTTGCAGCTCCAACCTCTGCATACTGTTGTGCATATCAATCATAGCTCGTTGGGATGCTGCCATCCACTCAAAACTGTAGTCACACACAGCCCGCAGGTACGAATCAAGTCCGGGAGAAGAAGCACTAGGACCATCAGCAGCCCGAGTACTTCCTGAGGCTGCACTGCCACCGGTAGTCTTAGCTCTACAGTATTTAGCCACATACCTATCATCGATAGGTGCCGGGATTCGAACCTGCCCACGAGACGGAAGCCTCACCCTAGCCTGAACACATAAGCTCATAATCAAACACGGGAAGTGTAACACCCCGATAATAATATAATTATTATTTAAATTAAGTTAATAATAGATTTATTAATTTAATTAGATAATTGGATTATAATAATTATTATTATTATTTTTGGGATTATCGAATTATTATTATTATTGGAATAATAATATAATTTAGAATAATATATAAGTTGGAATTTAGAAAAATCCCATTTTTGGTAAAAAGGTTATTTTTCACGTGAAAAGGGAAAAGAGGCAGAAAGGGCAAAAAGCAAAAGAACGAAGGTTGAAGGAAGGGAAAGCTTGGAGCTCAGAGACTGCCGGATTTACTCAGGTAAGGGGGGTTTATCATCGGTTAAAGGGTATTATATGATAATATGTACTGGGTAGTGATAACCATTGGTTGTATCTCTGATTTGATTGATGCATGATGAATTTGTGAAATATTGGATGAATGAAATTGGATGAATGAAATTGGATGATAATTGAAAAGGATTCGTAGGAATTAGAAGAGATAATGTTAGGATTGGTGAAGATGAATAGGATATGATTCGTGTAGATGATATGGACGATTATTTTGTGTAATTTGGACTGTGGAAGGTTGGATGGGATAGGTTTCGTAACAGAGAAAGCCATAGCAGATCTGAGAGTTCTGGTTTCTGGTCATACGCGTATGGCACTAGGCAATACGCGTATGAGCTGGCTGATACGCGTATGGAGGAGGCCTTACGCGTATGGGAGAAAAAGATGATATTTTGAACGTAAATTGGTCTCTGTTGGTACGCGTAAGGGGAGATTGTTACGCGTAGCATACGCGTATGGGACAGGTGATACGCGTATGAGTTGGGCGAGGAAATGCGCAATACGCGTATGAGAGTGGACATTACGCGTATGGGTTTGGCCAGGTTTGGGCAATACGCGTATGGCAGAGGCAATACGCGTATGGGCAGAATTGTGATTTTTCTGTGCTACTGTTGTGCAGTTTTTGGTTGTTTAGGCTGAGTGATGCGACTTAGCTGAGGCATGATGTGATAGGGATCGTTTCCCGTTGTTTTGAGTAGTATAGGTATTAGTAGGGTGAGCTAATACTGTGTTTGATTATGTGGCATGATATGATATGCTTTTGTGATAAAACGTGTTAATGATGTGTGTTGGTATGCATGATGCTGTGATTGTATCAGTTGTGTATGCATTTGTGAATAGACTGTTTTGTGGCTAGAGTATGAGCATGTGTCTATTCTGAATTCGTTGTGATGTTGCAATTGCTAGGTGATTAGCTTGCACATTGTGGCCCATTTGGGGTGGTAGCTAATTCCCATGGTGAGGAATTAGTGAGTTTAGTAATTATTGGACTGTTGTTGATTGTTTGCATGCTAGGTGAGTAGCGTGCATTTCATGGCCCATTTGGGGTGGTAGCTAATTCCCATGGTGAGGAATTAGTGAGTGAGTCACTATGTCTCAAATGAGTGGGACTAGTGAGCTTGGTAGCCGTGCCTGGATTTGGACGGTGAGGTTGAACTATATGTTCACAAATAGTCGGTACCGCATGCATAGAGTCTCATTGCATAATAAATGTATGGCATATAATATGAATGGATGTATTCCAGTATTATATGTGTGTTGTGTGTTGTGTTGTTGATGTTGAGTATGGTTGAGATTATATATATGCTATATGTTATTGTTGAATATGATGTTTGAACGGATACTGCCGTTGCTGAGTGTGTAGTCTGGTTAGGGTGAATTAATGTGTTAATTACTTAGCATTACATGTTGTTCTATAATGCTTGTTATATTGATTGAGGAACTCACCCTTACACCTATTTTTCAGGTAACGAGAAATGAGTTGAGTAGAAGCTAATGCTTGGAGTCTAGAGTAGTTCTTATGGGTCATGCTCTGATAGATGTAACATCGGGAGGGGATGTCTTAATTGATTTGATATTGGTTGTTAATGATTTACATGTATTGTGTTACATGTTTTACATTGAGTTGAATTTTATTCCGCTGCGAATTATGCAAAGAACCTTATTTTGATTAAATAAATGAGCATGACAGGATATTTTAAGGATTTTATGAAATGATTGTGTGACACCCTTCGGGGCATAATTACTCTGATGAATATATTGTTATTTTAATTATAATAATTTGGGGTATTTAGAAGGGTGTTACATAAGTGGTATCAGAGCATAGTCAGTCATGTCGAGTCGTAGTTATTCTGTTTCCCCTGTACGGGATAGGCGTTGTGTAACCCTACCAGTACTTATTTGTTTAGCTTGTTTGGGTTTTCAGAATAGAGATGGCTGGAAGAGGTAGAGATGATGCTGCGATTGCTGAGGCTCTGGGTATGCTAGCTGGGGTACTTGGAGGAAATCCGAATGTTGTTGGAATGGGAGCTGCTCGTCAACTGAGTGAGTTCCAGAAGAACAATCCTCCAATGTTCAAGGGAGCATACGATCCAGATGGTGCTCAGAAGTGGTTGAAGGAGATTGAGAGGATCTTCCGAGTGACTGAGTGTGCCGATACCCAGAAGGTCAGGTTCGGTACACATATGCTGTCAGAAGAAGCTGATGATTGGTGGGTTGCTACCCGCACTGAGTTGGAAGCCGCTGGGAATGCTGAGATTACTTGGGCAGTGTTCAGAGAGAGATTTTTGAGGAAGTACTTTCCAGAGGATGTCAGAGGGAAGAAAGAGATAGAGTTCTTGGAATTGAAGCAGGGTAACAAGTCTGTTACTGAGTATGCTGCTAAGTTCACAGAGCTGTCGAAGTATTATACTCCCTATGCTGAGGCTGCTGGGGAATTTTCCAAATGTGTGAAGTTTGAGAACGGGTTGCGTCCCGAGATCAAGCAGGCGATTGGGTATCAAAGGATTAGAGTGTTTTCTGATTTGGTTGACTGTTGCAGGATTTTTGAGCAGGATTCCAAAGCCAGAGCAGAGAGTTATCAGCAAAGGGTTGATAGGAAAGGTAAGAGTCAGAATGACCGTGGAAAACCGTATGCAGCTGGCAAAGGTTTTCAGAGACAGAGTGGGATGAAGAGGCCTAGTGGGGGAGACTCTAGTGCTCCTGCTAAGTGTTACAGATGTGGTCAGGCTGGACATCGTATCCATGAGTGTACCAGTAATGAGAAGAAATGTTTCAAGTGTGGAAAAGGTGGTCATTTAGCTGCAGATTGCCGGTTGAAGACTGTGACTTGTTTCAACTGTGGAGAGTTGGGTCATATCAGTCCACAGTGTCCTAAGCCGAAGAAAGAGAATCAGTCAGGAGGCAAGGTTTTTGCTTTATCAGGTTCCGAGACTTCTGCAGATGATCGTTTGATCCGAGGTACGTGTTATATTAATGGCTTTCCTCTTGTAGCTATTATTGACACAGGTGCGACTCATTCCTTTATATCTTTGGATTGTGCTGTGAAACTTAAGTTAGAGATATCTAAGATGCTTGGAAGTATGGTGATTGATACTCCTGCGAAGGGTTCAGTAACTACTACTTCAGTTTGTCTAAGTTGTCCCTTGAGTATTTTTGGTAGAGACTTTGGGATAGACCTGGTGTGTCTTCCACTAGTGCAGATTGATGTTATTCTGGGTATGAACTGGTTGGTGTTTAACCGAGTCTATATCAACTGTTTTGATAAGACTGTGATATTCCCTGAGATTGAGGAAGGAAAGAGTTTGTTTCTATCAGCAAGGCAAGTGAATGAGGAAGTAGCAGATGGGGCAGAGTTGTTTATGCTGTTAGCGACTTTGGAGGCTAAAGATAAACTGGTGATTGGCGATCTAGCTGTGGTGTGTGATTTCCCTGATGTGTTTCCGGAAGAAGTGAATGAATTACCGCCAGAGCGTGAAGTTGAGTTCTCGATTAATTTGGTACCTGGTACTAGACCGATATCGATGGCTCCGTACCGTATGTCTGCTGTTGAGTTAGCTGAATTGAAGAGTCAATTGGAAGATCTGTTGGATAAGAAATTCATTCGTCCGAGTGTGTCACCGTGGGGTGCACCAGTGTTGTTGGTTAAGAAGAAAGAAGGTACTATGAGGTTGTGTGTGGACTACAGGCAACTGAATAAAGTGACGATCAAGAATCGGTATCCTTTACCGAGGATTGATGATTTGATGGATCAGTTGGTTGGTGCAAGTGTGTTCAGCAAAATAGATTTGAGATCTGGGTATCATCAGATACGTGTGAAAACTGAAGATATTCAGAAGACCGCTTTCAGAACAAGGTATGGACATTATGAGTATTCTGTAATGCCTTTTGGTGTGACTAATGCGCCTGGAGTATTTATGGAATATATGAATAGGATTTTCCATCCGTACCTGGACAAGTTTGTAGTGGTGTTTATTGATGACATTTTGGTGTATTCGAAATCTGAAGAAGAGCATGCTGAGCATTTGAGAGTGGTTTTAGAAGTTCTCCGAGAAAAGAAGTTATTTGCTAAACTGTCTAAGTGTGAATTTTGGTTAGAAGAAGTTAGTTTTCTTGGGCATGTGATTTCAAGAGGTGGTGTTGCCGTTGATCCTTCTAAGATAGAAGCGGTGTCTAAGTGGGAAGCTCCGAAGTCAGTTTCTGAGATAAGGAGTTTTCTTGGACTTGCAGGTTATTATAGAAAATTCATTGAGGGATTTTCCAAGTTGGCGTTACCGTTGACAATGTTGACTAGAAAGGGGCAAGCGTTTGTTTGGAATTCAAAATGTGAAGAAGGTTTCCAAGAGTTAAAGAAAAGGTTGACTACTGCTCCTATCCTGATATTACCGAGTTCGTCGGAACTATTCGAGGTTTATTGTGATGCTTCATTGTTGGGTTTAGGTGGTGTGTTGATGCAGAATAAGCAGGTTATAGCTTATGCTTCGAGACAACTAAGGGTTCATGAGAGGAACTATCCGACACATGATTTAGAGTTGGCAGCTGTGGTATTTGTTCTGAAGTTGTGGAGGCATTATTTGTATGGATCAAGATTTGAAGTTTTCAGTGACCATAAAAGTTTGAAGTATTTATTTGATCAGAAAGAGCTGAATATGAGACAGAGGAGATGGTTAGAGTTTCTGAAGGATTATGATTTTGGTTTGAATTACCATCCGGGTAAAGCAAATGTAGTGGCTGATGCATTGAGTCGGAAATCCTTACATATGTCTATGTTAATGGTTAAAGAGTTGGATTTAATTGAGCAGTTTAGAGACTTGAGTTTGGTGTGTGAGAGTACTCACAATAGTGTTAGATTGGGAATGTTGAAGTTAACGAGTGGGATTCTGGATGAGATCAGAGAGGGTCAGAGATCCGATATGCTTTTGGTTGATAAGTTGACTTTAGTGAATTAAGGTCAAGGTGGTGAATTCAGAGTTGATGAGAATGGTGTTTTGAGATTTGGTAATCGAGTGTGTATTCCGGATGTTACTGAGCTTAAGAAGAGTATTCTTGAAGAAGGACATCGTAGTGGTTTGAGTATTCATCCTGGAGCTACGAAGATGTACCATGATTTGAAGAAGTTATTTTGGTGGCCGGGAATGAAGAGAGAAATTGCGAGTTTTGTTTATTCCTGTTTGACTTGTCAGAAGTCAAAGATTGAGCATCAGAAGCCGTCTGGGCTAATGCAACCGTTGGCTATTCCAGAGTGGAAGTGGGATAGTATCAGTATGGATTTTGTTTCTGGTTTGCCAAGGACAAGTAAGAATTTTGAGGCTATCTGGGTGATTGTTGATAGATTGACGAAGTCGGCTCATTTCATTCCGATCAGAATGGATTATCCGTTAGAGAGATTAGCTGAGTTGTATATTGAGAAGATTGTAAGTTTGCATGGTATTCCGTCGAGTATTATTTCAGATAGAGATCCTAGATTTACATCGAAGTTCTGGGAAGGTTTGCAGAGGGCTTTGGGAACTAAGCTGAGATTGAGTTCTGCATATCATCCGCAGACTGATGGTCAGACTGAGAGGACGATTCAGTCATTAGAGGATCTTTTGAGAGCTTGTGTTTTGGAAAAGGGAGGTGCTTGGGATTGTTATTTGCCTTTGATTGAGTTTACCTACAACAATAGTTTTCATTCGAGCATTGGTATGGCACCGTTTGAAGCTTTGTATGGTAGGAGATGTCGGACACCTTTATGTTGGTATGAGTCCGGTGAGAGTGCTGTGGTTGGACCGGAGATTGTTCAACAAACTACGGAAAAGATTAAGATGATTCAGGAGAAGATGAGAATTGCTCAGAGTCGTCAGAAGAGTTATCATGATAAGAGGAGGAAGTCACTTGAGTTCCGAGAGGGAGATCACGTGTTTCTTCGTGTTACTCCAATAACTGGTGTTGGTCGAGCTTTGAAGTCGAAGAAGTTGACACCTCGATTTATTGGTCCTTATCAGATTTTGGAGAGGATAGGAGAGGTAGCCTATCGTATCGCTTTACCGCCGTCGCTTGCGAATTTGCATGAGGTCTTTCATGTGTCTCAGTTGAGGAGATACATTCATGATCCGTCGCATGTAGTCCAAGTAGATGATGTACAAGTGAGAGATAACCTGACTGTTGAAACATCACCTATGAGGATCGAGGATCGAGAATTGAAGCAATTGCGGGGTAAAGAGATCGCCTTGGTGAAGGTAGCTTGGGGAGGACCAGCAGGTGGCAATGTGACTTGGGAACTTGAGAGTCAGATGAAGGAGTCTTATCCGGAGCTGTTCGCTTGAGGTATGTTTTCGAGGACGAAAACTCTTTTAGTGGGGGAGAGTTGTAACACCCCGATAATAATATAATTATTATTTAAATTAAGTTAATAATAGATTTATTAATTTAATTAGATAATTGGATTATAATAATAATTATTATTATTTTTGGGATTATCGAATTATTATTATTATTGGAATAATAATATAATTTAGAATAATATATAAGTTGGAATTTAGAAAAATCCCATTTTTGGTAAAAAGGTTATTTTTCACGTGAAAAGGGAAAAGAGGCAGAAAGGGCAAAAAGCAAAAGAACGAAGGTTGAAGGAAGGGAAAGCTTGGAGCTCAGAGACTGCCGGATTTACTCAGGTAAGGGGGGTTTATCATCGGTTAAAGGGTATTATATGATAATATGTACTGGGTAGTGATAACCATTGGTTGTATCTCTGATTTGATTGATGCATGATGAATTTGTGAAATATTGGATGAATGAAATTGGATGAATGAAATTGGATGATAATTGAAAAGGATTCGTAGGAATTAGAAGAGATAATGTTAGGATTGGTGAAGATGAATAGGATATGATTCGTGTAGATGATATGGACGATTATTTTGTGTAATTTGGACTGTGGAAGGTTGGATCGGATAGGTTTCGTAACAGAGAAAGCCATAGCAGATCTGAGAGTTCTGGTTTCTGGTCATACGCGTATGGCACTAGGCAATACGCGTATGAGCTGGCTGATACGCGTATGGAGGAGGCCTTACGCGTATGGGAGAAAAAGATGATATTTTGAACGTAAATTGGTCTCTGTTGGTACGCGTAAGGGGAGATTGTTACGCGTAGCATACGCGTATGGGACAGGTGATACGCGTATGAGTTGGGCGAGGAAATGCGCAATACGCGTATGAGAGTGGACATTACGCGTATGGGTTTGGCCAGGTTTGGGCAATACGCGTATGGCAGAGGCAATACGCGTATGGGCAGAATTGTGATTTTTCTGTGCTACTGTTGTGCAGTTTTTGGTTGTTTAGGCTGAGTGATGCGACTTAGCTGAGGCATGATGTGATAGGGATCGTTTCCCGTTGTTTTGAGTAGTATAGGTATTAGTAGGGTGAGCTAATACTGTGTTTGATTATGTGGCATGATATGATATGCTTTTGTGATAAAACGTGTTAATGATGTGTGTTGGTATGCATGATGCTGTGATTGTATCAGTTGTGTATGCATTTGTGAATAGACTGTTTTGTGGCTAGAGTGTGAGCATGTGTCTATTCTGAATTCGTTGTGATGTTGCAATTGCTAGGTGATTAGCTTGCACATTGTGGCCCATTTGGGGTGGTAGCTAATTCCCATGGTGAGGAATTAGTGAGTTTAGTAATTATTGGACTGTTGTTGATTGTTTGCATGCTAGGTGAGTAGCGTGCATTTCATGGCCCATTTGGGGTGGTAGCTAATTCCCATGGTGAGGAATTAGTGAGTGAGTCACTATGTCTCAAATGAGTGGGACTAGTGAGCTTGGTAGCCGTGCCTGGATTTGGACGGTGAGGTTGAACTATATGTTCACAAATAGTCGGTACCGCATGCATAGAGTCTCATTGCATAATAAATGTATGGCATATAATATGAATGGATGTATTCCAGTATTATATGTGTGTTGTGTGTTGTGTTGTTGATGTTGAGTATGGTTGAGATTATATATATGCTATATGTTATTGTTGAATATGATGTTTGAACGGATACTGCCGTTGCTGAGTGTGTAGTCTGGTTAGGGTGAATTAATGTGTTAATTACTTAGCATTACATGTTGTTCTATAATGCTTGTTATATTGATTGAGGAACTCACCCTTACACCTATTTTTCAGGTAACGAGAAATGAGTTGAGTAGAAGCTAATGCTTGGAGTCTAGAGTAGTTCTTATGGGTCATGCTCTGATAGATGTAACATCGGGAGGGGATGTCTTAATTGATTTGATATTGGTTGTTAATGATTTACATGTATTGTGTTACATGTTTTACATTGAGTTGAATTTTATTCCGCTGCGAATTATGCAAAGAACCTTATTTTGATTAAATAAATGAGCATGACAGGATATTTTAAGGATTTTATGAAATGATTGTGTGACACCCTTCGGGGCATAATTACTCTGATGAATATATTGTTATTTTAATTATAATAATTTGGGGTATTTAGAAGGGTGTTACAGGAAGGCTAGGGGACAATTAACACGAGCCCCCGACTTAAGCCCGCTCTCGACGACGGTCTTCAGCTCATTGGCGATTATCCTCGCCACATCTATCTCGACATTTGTGAGGATGGAATGGACTAAATGTGCCACTGGGATCGGCACAGTAGAGGTGTGTGATTTGGGCTGGATGTTGGTCAAAACCAAGAGTAGTATCAGCTGAGCCATGGGAGTCATGTCCTCCCGGTGATATCTCACAGGAACCCCATATGGGTTCGGCTCAACCGATTTCCCAGGTAAAAGCAGGTCGGCGGTAATGGCAGGGACATCTCTGTGAAGTCTGAGGTCGGTGTGGTACTGGTCTCTCTGGTCAGCTCCCAGCTGGAGCGGTTCCCCTAGGATTCGGTTGATAGCATCCCGGTCAAATGGAATTGCACGCCCGACAACTCTAGAAACCCAAGTGAAGGGCTCGTCGTCGTCGGGCAGTGCGTTAGCATAAAACTCCCGCACTGTAGCAATGTCGTAATGCTCTAAGGGACTTATCAACCTATCCCACTTCTTGGCGTCTATCAACCCGGCGAAAGTTCTGTAAGTGCCCTGTGGGTTGATCAGAAAACGCTTCTCAGGAAGTATTTTTCGCTTCTCCAGAGCGATGTATCTGGCGGCCTGTTTAGGGCCGACAAACTTGTCTTGGTCGAATTGAATAGGAACCGTTCGAGATGTAGACGATGCTCCCTTTCTTTTCTTACCAACTCCAGATCTAGACTCCATCTGTAAAAGATACAAAGAAACAACACACACCAAACAACAGGTTAGCCATCAAAGCATAATTTTAAAATACTGCCATGTTCGCTGCTGCTTCGCCTAGCGAAGTTGCAGCGAACGCTCGCCCCAGGTTCGCCTAGCGAGTGCTAGCGAACCTTACGGGTTTTGGGATTTTCTGCATATTCAAAGAATTTTCCCCCAATTTCCATACACAAATGGTTCCCACATCAGAACCTAATGATTTCTTAAACAAATAATCGTTCTATGCTATTGGGGATTGGCTAATTTCATGCAAAACCTAAAATAAATGAAATCCCCAATTTGAAAACCTAAGTATCCAAACATTGCAAACTCCCAAAATAATACATGCAACCTCAAGGTTCCCATACCACACTTATCCTATTCACCATTCACATTTGGAAATTAAGAGTGCAAACAAAAAGAAACATGTAATAGGGCAAACCTTAGGTATACGGATTTGGAAAAGAGAAGTGAGAAGAGTTTGCAATCGACCGAAAAACAAGTTTGTTGATAAAGATGCAAATGAGAGAGTTTGAGAAGCCAAGCACAAAATCCTCAGCAGAGCCGTTCAGACAAAATTTTGAAGGTAAGGGCAAAATGGCCCTGCTGAGATTTAAATAGTAAACAGTACTGCAGCGCTCGCTGCTGCCTCGCCTAGCGATCAGGTAGCGAGCGTGCTCGCTACTGCCTCGCCTAGCGAGCTGCAAGCGAGCATGACAGCAAGTGCAAAGGCAAATGCAGCACTTGCAAGTCATCCAGCATGGGTCTAGCACAGTGTACTCAATACAATACAAAACATAAAACAGTAAATACTTACAATGTTGGGGTGCCTCCCAACTAGCGCTTGTTTAACATCGGCTAAGCTCGACAGTGCGATGCTCACAGAGGAGCATCGAGCGGCTGAGCACAACTCTCGCGATCCACATGACCGCCGAGATACACTTTCAATCGTTGGCCATTCACGGTCCAACTATCTTTCTTGTCCATGTCTTCAATGACAATGGCCCCGTACTCTTTCACTTCTTTCACCCGAAATGGCCCGGACCATTTTGATTTCAACTTCCCGGGAAACAACTTCAACCGGGAGTTGAACAATAAGACCAATTGTCCGGGCACGAATTCTTTGTTACGGATCTTCTTGTCGTGATACTTCTTTGCTTTTTCCTTGTACAACCAACTTGAGTGGTATGCGGCATTGCGCATCTCCTCCAACTCAAGTAGTTGTACTTTCCTTTTTTCACCGGCCGCCTCATTTTCAAAATTTAAAAACTTTAGGGCCCACAAGGCCTTGTGCTCCAATTCAACCGGCAAATGGCAAGTTTTACCAAATACCAATTGAAACGGAGTTAGGCCAATTGGAGCTTTAAAGGCCGTACGGTAGGCCCATAATGCTTCGTCCAATTTTTGGGACCACTCTTTTTTAGAATTGGACACGGTTTTTTCTAGGATTCTCTTAATCTCTCGATTAGAGACCTCCGCTTGCCCGTTAGCCTGAGGGTGATACGGAGTTGTCACCCTATGCGATACACCATAATGTTTTAGAATTGTTTCCAAAGGTGCATTGCAAAAGTGTGACCCTCCGTCACTTATCAACACTCGGGGGGTTCCAAAACGGGAAAATATGTTTTTCTTTAAAAAAATTATCACCGTTTTGGCATCCGCCCGAGGTGAGGCAATCGCCTCAACCCACTTGGAGACATAATCAACAGCTACAAGCATGTACTCATTCCCGTAAGAGGGTGGGAAAGGTCCTACGAAATCTATGCCCCAACAATCGAACACTTCCACTTCTTGGATATTTTGGAGAGGCATCTCATCTCTCTTACCTATCCCACCGCTTCTTTGGCAGCTGTCACAACTTTGCGCATGGATATGTGCGTCTTTGAAAATAGTTGGCCAATAAAATCCCGATTGAAGAATTTTAGTGGCCGTTCTAACCCCATTATAATGTCCGCCATAAGGCGAGTTGTGACAATGCCAAAGGATGCTCTGGGCTTCATCACCAGTTACGCATCTCCTTAACAGGTTATCGCTACCCAACTTAAACAAGTATGGGTCATCCCAAACATAATACTTCGCATCTGAAAGGAACTTCCTCTTTTGGTTCGAAGTTAGGTCGGCAGGCACGAAACCACTAGCCTTGTGGTTTGCAAAGTCTGCAAACCACGGCCTAACTTGAACCTTAAACAATTTTTCATCAGGAAATTCTTCCCGGATTTCCTTTTCAGATGCGGTAACCTCGACATTCACTAAACGGGATAAATGATCCGCTACCAAGTTTTCCGACCCCTTCTTGTCTTTGATTTCGACATCGAATTCTTGTAACAAGAGGATCCAACGGATGAGCCTTTGCTTCGAATCCGGCTTGGTTAGCAGATATTTAATCGCCGCGTGGTCGGTATACACAACGACTTTAGACCCTATAAGATAGGACCTAAACTTTTCTAGCGCATACACTATTGCGAGTAGTTCTTTTTCCGTTGTGGCATAATTTATTTGAGCCTCGTTAAGAACCTTACTCGCATAATGTATAGCATGAAAAGTTTTGTCTTTTCTTTGGCCAAGTACCGCTCCAACAGCATAGTCACTCGCGTCACACATTAGTTCAAAATTTTCATTCCAATCGGGAGCGACTATTATTGGAGCGGTAACCAATTTTTCTTTTAAAACCTCAAAAGCTTGCAAACAATCTTCGGTGAAGAGAAATACCTGATCTTTGGCGAGCAAATTGCTCAAAGGCTTAGCCACCTTTGAGAAGTCCTTGATGAAGCGCCGGTAAAACTCCGCGTGCCCCAAAAAACTACGGATGCCCTTCACATTCACCGGAGGGGGTAATTTTTCAATTACTTCAACCTTAGCTCTATCCACTTCAAGCCCCCTTTTAGAGACTTTTTGGCCTAGCACGATCCCCTCGGTCACCATGAAGTGACACTTTTCCCAATTTAGCACCAAATTGGTCTTCACACACCTTTCCAACACCGTCTTCAAATTTGCCAAGCATAGACTAAACGTCCCACCAAATACCGAGAAGTCATCCATGAAGACTTCCATTGTTTTCTCTATCAGATCGGCAAAAATGGCTTGGACACATCGTTGGAAGGTCGCCGGTGCATTGCACAGCCCAAAGGGCATTTTTCTGTATGCGAACACTCCAAACGGACACGTGAAAGCCGTCTTCTCATGATCAACCGGGTCAACCGCAATTTGGTTGTACCCGGAGTAGCCGTCCAAAAAACAATAGTATTGTTGGCCCGATAGTCTTTCAAGCATTTGATCCATAAATGGGAGTGGAAAAAGGTCCTTTCGAGTCGCAGTATTCAACCGTCTATAATCTATACACATTCTCCACCCCGTTGCAACTTTAGTCGGGATCAATTCGTCTTTGTCATTACGGATTACGGTCATTCCACCCTTCTTCGGAACCACGTGCACGGGACTAACCCACGGACTATCCGAGATCGGGTAAATCATTCCCGCATCCAATAGCTTCACCACTTCCTTCCTTACAACCTCTTTCATGGTAGGATTTAAGCGGCGTTGTGGTTGAGCTACCGGCTTGAAATCCTCCTCCATCAAAATCTTGTGCATACAATAGGATGGACTAATTCCTTTTAGATCGGAAAGAGTCCAACCCATAGCTTTTTGATTGGTTTTTAGCACAATGATTAGACGGGCTTCTTCTTCTTTGGTCAAAAGGTTGCTTATGATGACCGACTTTGCCTCGGTCTCATCTAAAAACACATATTTCAAAGTCGAAGGTAACTCTTTTAATTCAATTGGCGCTTTCTCGTCAATGACCTCCTTCTTCAAGTTTTCTTCCTCTACTTCCCACGGTTGTAGGTCTTCCAAACTATCAAGTTCCTTTAAGCATTCCTCAAGAGCTAGCTCCTCTTCAACAGTGAAAACCTCCAATGAGTCGTCGAGAGCTAACTCCATAGGAGATATCTCATGAATATGCTTTGAAACTTCCATAATAGCGTCTTCAATCACATCGATGCGAAAGCTATCATTTCTATCCTTGGAATGCTTCATCGCCTCGAATAGATCAAATGTGACCTCCTCATTTTGAACCCGCACCTTCATTAAACCGTCATCAACATCTATCATCATTCTTGCGGTCTTCATGAATGGTCCGCCCAATATGAGCGGAGCATCATCATCTTCCTCCATATCAATTACAATAAAATCCACCGGGAAAAAGAATTTGTCGACCTTCACCAACACATCTTGGGCTACGCCATGAGGATGGGTCGTCGACTTATCCGCCAATTGCAATGTCATTCGGATGGACTTAATCTCGATGTTGCCAAGCCTCTTGATAATTGACAAAGGTATAAGATTTATACTCGACCCCAAGTCAATAAGTCCCTTTCCGACATACACGTCACCAATTTTAACCGGCAATGTAACTCTTCCCGGATCGACCTCTTTCTTAGGAAGCGTCCTTTGAATAATGGCACTACAGCTCGCATCAAGGACGATGGTCTCCGGTTCCGTATACCTCCGCTTTTTGGTTAGTATGTCCTTCATGAATTTGGCATACTTTGGCATTTGTTCCAAGGCTTCGGCAAACGGGATGTTGATTTGCAACTGTTTAAAAATATCCATGAACCGGGCGTAATGCCGTTCATTCTCCCTTTTGGAAGGAGCATGAGGGTAAGGAAGGTTTTGGATAGGAGTAGCGCTCACTACCTCCTTTCCCTTTGCAACTCTAGCACTTTTCCATCTAGGCTTCTTCACTACCTCCCTTATTACCTCATCACTTTTATTTTCCTCAATCTCCACACCTTTTTCTTTTTCAACTTCACCATTATTTTTATTCTTTTCAACTACTTCCTCATCACTCCACACTCCTACTTCACCATCAACATTTTCCTCCACTATTTCCTCCTCAATTTCTTTCTCTTTCTCTCTTTGTTAACTCTCAACTCTTTTTTCATTTTCACTACCCAACTCCCTCCCACTTCTCGTCATAATCGCCTTACAATGCTCCTTAGGATTTGTTTGCGTATTAGCCGAAAAAGAAGGACCGGTTTGTTGTTCAGCGAGTTGCTTGGCAAGTTGCCCAACTTGAGTTTCAAGATTTTTTATGGCCGCGTCATTACTCTTTTGATTGGCCATTGACATTTGCATGAATTGCGTCAATGTCTCTTCCAATTTAGAATTGACTACCGGCGGTTGTTGAGATTGATACGGATTTTGGGGAGGGTTTTGACGGCTAGAAGAACCACCTCCATAACCTTGGTTATGATAATAGTTGCTTCTAGGTTGGAACCCTTGGTTCCCTTGGAATTGTTGTTGTTATTGTTGTTGAGGGTGCAGTTGATAAGGTTGTTGTTGTCTCGGTTGATAGTCCCGTTGATTGGCCATGTAGTTCACTTCGTCAAAACCGGGAGGTGGACAAAATCCGGTGTCATGTTCACCTTTACAAAGTTCACAACAAGCTATTTGTTTAGCTTTTGACGGTTCTCTTAACTCTTTGATTTGTTGCGTTAAGAGTTCCACTTGTTGTGAGATGAGCTTGTTTTGGGCTAGGATGGCATCATTCGTCCCTAACTCAAGCACTCCCGCCTTCTTCAAAGAATTTCCACGACTTTGACTCTGAAGATCATTCAAAGCCATGCGATTAATAATGTTTGTGGCTTCTTCGGCACTTTTTGACATCAACGAGCCACCCGAGGTGGCATCCAACAACGTCTTGCAGTTTGGTTGAAGTCCATTTCTGAAGATATGGATTTGAGTCAATTCATCAAATCCATGCCCTTTGCATTTCCTAAGCATGGACTTGAATCTCTCCCACGCTTCATTTAAAGATTCACTGGTTCCTTGAGAAAACACCGAGATGGCCGTCTTTGATTCCATGAATCGGTTATGGGAGAAAAATCTTTCAATGAATTTCTCCTCTAACACGTTCCAGTCTGTCATTACGGCAGGTGTTTGATCGAGATACCAATCCTTTGCTTTACCGAGCAAAGCGTGGGGAAATAATCGTCTGAACAACGGAAGCTCCTGAGCCTGATCCACTCCGGCAGCCAATGCTATCTCATAAAATTTTGTGAGAAAAGCAAATGGGTCTTCATGGTCCATTCCGGTGAATGGACTCCCATATAATAAATTCAGAGTTCCCGTCTTCATCTCAGCTTGCCTTCCTGTTTGGTTGGCAAACTGAGCGGTGTTCCTTGGACTATTGATACATGGAGTAGAAATAGGTGGTGGTGGTTGTGGCTCCATGTTTGGTATGAATGGGTGTGGATTTGTGGTCGAAGAACTTTCTCCTTGCTCTTGGCGTTGTCTAGCCTGTTGCCTCATACATCTCGTTTTGCTATTGAGCCTCCTTGTGGTTCTCTCGATCTCAGGATCAAAAAGAAGTTCGTCCACAGGGATTTGCCCTCGCATAAAACGTAAGCTGCACACTAAACCAAACAAATTACAAGCACAAGTCAAAAATTCACAAGCTAAAACTTAAACAACCATTGCGATGCTCGCAATATCAATTTACAATCCCCGGCAACGGCGCCATTTTGTTGAAATGTATATTTCGTGTCGGGTTTTTGTTATCGTATCCACAGAGATTGTAAGATATCACTGCCGTTCAATGGTTGAATTAATCTTAACTTAATGTAACAATAGGGTTTTGGTTTTAATCAAGTTATCTTGCATACAAAGTAATTAATTGCGGTAAAAGTTATGTTTTGATTAAATGAGAAATATTGTCAAAGTTAGGTTTCAATGATCACTTTGCATGTATTCGCTCGGTCAACAATCTTATAAACTCCTTTAGATGATAAATAATTTCACAAGGTCCTCTCAATGCGTTTCTCTCGAACACCCATTGTGAGTTTTGCCATTTTGATCCATTATTTCTCTCGAACACAATCTATCAAAATGACAACCTTTTGGTTCAACCTTATGGTGAACAAAATCATTCGTTACTATCTCTAGCTAACAAACAAGTTTGGATGAAAACCTAGGTCAAGAATCGGTAAACATCTCTCGATCATAAACCAACACAAAGAGTTTTAAATAGAAACAAAGTTTTCATCATATATTTACCGTTAAAGAGTTTACATATGAGGATCCTTACATTTACACACAAAGCTAGAAATCACCTACATCTAACCTTGACAAATGGATGACTTAGCTACTCATTTTCATGGTAGCTTGGTCGGCAAGTAAGGAAAGAAGGTTGATCAACATCCAAGTCGGATAATCGAAGTTGGATGGGAATCCACCTTCTTTTTGTGGAAGATGGTTGCTAGATGAAGAGAAATGAAAAACTAGGGCATAAGAGCTCCCAAAACAATGCTGCAAAAATATCTAGAAAAAGTACAGAAATGGAAAAGTTGGTAAAAATGAGGTATGGTGCTCAAAAGTGGCACCTGCTACTTATAGACCTCAGCTGGTCTGTCACGTTCGCTAGGCGAGCAGAATGGCTCGCCTAGCGAGGGTCTAAAATGGGCACAAAAGACCCCTGCGCCCAGAGAAAACAGGGTCTTGGTGAACTGTCATGTTCGCCTAGCGAACATACCTTCGCCTAGCGAAGGACATGCTTCAACCTCGCCCCAGCGAGGTTGAGAGGTTTTGCTACTGGAATGCTCGTTGGGGACTCGCTAGAGCGTCGCCTAGCGAGTGAGTGCTGGCTGTGTTTTTCACCAAAACAGAATGAACTCGCTACCACATTCGCCTTGAGCTCGCCTAGCGAATTAATTTGCTAATTTACTGGAGCTTTTCGCCAGGAGCTCGCCTAGCGAACCAAAAGCTTCGCCACAGACTCGCCTAGCGAGCAGGCAGATGAAATGCTTGTATTCTTTGGTTCCTTTGCCAATTCTCTTGTGTCTTTATTATCAATTAATTCATGCCTTTCCTGCACAATAACACACACATCAAAGGCACCAAGCTTGTTTATCAATGTAATGCATTCCATGTGAAACAAATGTGGTTTTGACAATTTTAGCAAGGAAAAAGAGTGAAAGATGCCCACATATGATAGCTCTAATAAGCACTTTTGGGAATCTAACAGGACCCAAAGTCAAAAGAGAGCTGGACTATGAATGGGCAAATATTAAAAGTCTACCATGGTGGAGAAGTAAACCAAGACGTCTATGTCGTTTCTCTCGCCGAACCGTGAAGTATCACCGAACCGTCGAGCTCAAACGATGTTAAACAAAGCGCTTGTTGGGAGGCAACCCAACTTCGTAAGCCTGCATTTCAATTTTTGTTACTTCAGTTGTGAAATTTATTTTGTTTTGTTTTTCGAAAGTAGAATGGAGGTCAGTCCAATTTCCAGCATTTTTTTTGAAAATTCCTTCAGTTTGCCCCGCGAACTGAATGGAAAATTAATGTTTGCACCGCGAACCAAGTTCGCCTCGTGAACTGAGCGTGGCAGACCCTTTTAATTTATGTTTTGTGTTACTTTTGTTTCCTTATTATATTTTGTAACTTCATATCTCTCTTCACCATTTTCACTCTCTCACTTCCAAACTCAAACTTAACCCTCTCAATCTCAATAATCCCAATTTTTTAGCAAGAATCAATTCAATCTCTTTCTCTCATCAAGGTATGTGTACTCTTTTTCCCTTTTCCTTCTTTGTCTCTCATCAAGGTGAACTAGGGTATTTGTTAGAGGATGATTTGTTTGCTGAAATTCACTTTGCATGTGTAGAGATTCTTCAAATTAGGATAGGTTAAGAGTTTGTGGTATCAATGTTGAAAAGATTTGAGCAGTAGGAAAAACCCTAGGGTTGCTGTTTTTCTGGTTTTCGCAAAGATTGCACCGTGATCTGGCCTTCGCGCCGCGAACGGGAAAATTTTCAGCGCTTCAATTTTTGTTGTTATTTATGCTGACTTAAATCTTGGTTGTTGTGTGGTTGCTTGTCGTTTTATTGTAGATGTCTAAGCGCACAAAAACAGTAAGCTCCGGTCCCTCAAGGTCCGTGCGGAGATTCATTAGTGATGAACATGAGGAAAGGTTTGAAAAGTTGATTAAAAGAACCATTTAGTCGGAAAGATTCATTTGTTTGTCACCAGGAGGAAACTATAGGAAGCTTGTGGCAAACTTTGAAAAGAGAAAATGGGGCAAAATCTGTGAGCCGGAAGCGGAAATCAACTACAACATTGTGCGTGAATTTTATGCCAATGCTCTTCAGTTGGAAGAAGGTGCATCCTACCATTATCAAACTAAGGTGATAGGAAAGATCACCACTTTTAATAGGGATGCAATCAACGTTTATTTGGGTCATCCTCTCACCTTGGCGGATAACGGGCGCTGTGAATACCGTGCCAAAGAGATGTCAAATGATTGGGATCTTTCTGCTATTAGTGCTCACCTTTGCATTGAGGGAAGGACATTTGACTTGAATGATCAAGGATTTCCAAAATTATGGAAGAGGGAGAACCTGAATTTGGAAGCAAGGGCTTACTTGGTTCTTTTATTGAACAACATTCGGCCACGGAGCCATAGCACCACAATTTTACTAGATGTCGGATGCCTTTTGTATTACATCATGATTGGGAAATCGGTGGATGCGGCGTCTATCATCGCGGGGGAGATGCGAAAAGTGGCAACTAGCGGAACCAAGTTCGGGGGGAAAGCCGGTGTGCTCATGTATCCGGGGCTGATTATGGGGCTTTGCCGAAAGGCAAATGTGCCTATTCCGGATGAGGTGCACCTTTCCATTACTAGTGTGATTAAGGATGCATTTTTGAACAGGTTCTGCCAGAGTCAGATGGATAGAGCTGAAGGAGCACACACTTCTTCATCTAGACCTCGCGCCCGCAGTACACCTGCTTTTGATCAGATGGTGTTCGCCACCTACTGATGTGAGAACTTTTAGGCTTCTAGGAGGTCTCAATCATTCTTATTTGATGCCATACAGCAGCAGTTTCAGAATACCTTCTTAGCGCCCGAAGCCCGCACTTTTCCGACTCAGGCGGAGTATGCTTCTTATTCTAATTGGCTTGAGGGCAGGCCAACATTCATGGGAGGTGCAGGAGGTAGTGGTCGAGCTAGTGTTGTGGGTCATGATGAAGACATGGAAGATGTCATTGGGTCCGTAGGCGGTGGAGTTGACGAGGAAGATTAAAGACTTTGTTTTGAGTAGTATTAGATTTTTATTTATTAGTTTTTTATTGTTATTGTTTTTATGTTTTAATTATGGTTGTACTTGTGGTGGCTCTCGTTTCACCGTAAACTTTGGTTTTGTTAATTGCATGGATCTTCATTGTGAGGTTTAATTGTGTGTTTTTATGAACTTTGGTATGCCCCATTTGTTTGTTTAATTTTTCTTATTCTTAAGTTAAACTTGAAGGAACCAAGTGATGCTTGCAAGGAAGGAAGCGTAGGACACTTCGAGTGGTGATGATAAGAATTGGTTGTCGACATTTCAAGGTACACTTTATCGCTTTTTAGACTTAACATGAATAGTTTGATGGTGTGTTGTAAATTTCATATCATAAACTTCTTGAGATACATGTCAATTTTGAATCAAAGTAGAACTTAACCAATTATGAGGTAGCTTTCCATTGTGCACTAAATGCGGGAGACCGAATATTATTTCAATTCATTCTTATCATGCTAAATCATGCATTAGTCCATTTTTGTGAAAATTGTGAAAATGATAGAGGCATTGTTTGTTATTGAGAAAAACCACATGGCCAAAAAGTTTTGAATCAACTAACCTTGTGAGGAGTGATCCTTAGTTTAACCCCTTTGAGCTTGTTTTAGGATTCATTTGATTGATAAGTGCAAATTCCATTGAAAATATTGCGAATAAATGAATCCTAATTTCTTTCGTTTCAATTGGACCTTCAACCGAGTTTGTTTGCAAATTTTGTCTTTTGCCTATGTCTAAGTAGGGAGCATTATTGCATAAATTTGGTCTTGAAATCTAAAGTTGGAGAGAGTAAATTAGAAGAGTTGATAAAAAACTTGAAAAAGTGGTGTTTTAGAAAAAGGTGAAAGTGTGAAAAGAAACAAGAAAAATAAGTCACCTTTGAAATTATGGAGCTAGTTAAAAGAAAAAAAAAGAAACAAAAAGAGAGTTCATGGTTGTGTTGTTGTTGAAAAATAAGAAAAGAAGAAAAATTGGGATCAAAAATAGAATTTGTTGTTGAGTTGGAATTTATGGGAATGCTCCCTTGGGATAGGCATTTTTGTTTGAATTTCCTTAATCATATCCTTTCTTTGTAACCCAAGCCACATTACAACCTTTGAAAGACCTCTTGATTCTCATTTTTTCACATGATTTAGTGTTTGCTTTGATGACCGCATGATTTGAGTTGATGTTGATTTAATTGTTCGGATGAGTGAAAGAAAACCCTCATGTTTATTCATCATTACTATGATGTGTGTGTAAGTTTGATTCGATTTTGACATGTATTGCTTTGAATTTCTTGGTATGTCATTTGCACCCAACCATTGTTCTTGTTCATGTTTTGTCTAGCATTGAGGTAAGTGGATTGAGAAAGGGCCGTACACTTTTGAACCATTTGAGTGTCTTTGGTTAATCCTTGTTTCATTCTATTATTTCATTACTTTGGTTACTTTGGTGAAAATCTTTTGTTTAGGGACAAACAAAATGATAAGTTGGGGAGAGTTGTTAGGGACCAATTATCACTACTTTTCATATATTTTTATTGGTCCCTTTTACCATTTTCTTATTGGATTACACACTTTTATTCTCACAATTTAGTAAATATGCAATTAAGTTTATTTTAATTATGTTTTGAGTAGATATTTCACTTATTTGTTAGTTTTGTAGAAATTTTGGACAAGAGAGCATTGGATTGCATGAGGAAAATTTAGAAGGAGTTTGATGGGCATTTTGGAAGCATTTGAAGAACAAAGCTTGGAAGAAATGGTGTGAAGGAAGCTTGCAAGGCAAAAAAGCTGAATTTCCTTCAGTTCGCGCCGCGACCCTTGTTGGCGCCGCGAACCCTGCGAAGACAGCAAGCTTGTTAATTAGTTTTGAGCCACTTGTTATGTTTTGAACCCAACTTAAGTGTGACAGTTTTAGAACATTTTTAGATCACTTTTCTGTTTTAGACCAAAAGGAGATATTTAGGGAAAGAATGAACTCTTTAAACACACAATGGGAGAAAAGGAGATTTGATCACAAGTTTTGGAGAAGAAAAACAGAGGCTATTTTGTGTATTCCATTTGCTGTCAAACATGGCGATGAGGAGCTAAAACCCCACTTTGTCAAGATTGGAGGTAGTAGCTATCCCTTATTGATTATGTATTCCTATTGACTCTTGTATATGACAAAAGATTATTGATGTAATGATTGATATTTTCACCCTATTTTGAATATTCAGATTTGAGTTATTGTAGAGAAAGGTTATTCAAGTCTTGACTTAAAATATGCTTTCAAGTAGTGAATGAATTGTAGAAATAGATTTATACACTACTCTTCTTTTGTATCAAACATTAAAGATTGTTATATTAATAGTTAGGTGGAGAAATCGTCTAAAGATTAATATAGTGATTATCACAATCTCAATTAGAAATAAATGTTATTGAGAGGATACTTGAATATCATCAATAATCTTGAATCCATATAGTTGTCACTAAGGAAACATAAGAAATTGGGATAGTGAACTCCAATCTTGGCAAACCTTTTATATTTGATTAAAACTAATTTCATTGTCTTGGTGTCATTTTAATTAAGAGATAACTATTCACTCAAAAACAACTTGGTTACTTTTAAAACTTACAACAAGTGAAATTATAGAACGGCGGTAATATCAACCAATCTCTGTGGATACGATATAAAAATATTTGCCGGAAATATACTTTTCAATATTAACCCGTTTACTTAATTCGGAATCTGTTTGCTTAATTAAGAAATTAGCAACACATATCATATATTAGTATCAATGCACTTGTTATTGTTACTGTAATCGAAAAGGGATTAGAATCCGCTTAGTGCATAAAAATTATATTAACCAATGATAAGTTAGGAAACCAAAACAATTGATCAACTTATTTCATAATCACTTTTTATAATCACTTTTCATAATCACTTATTCTAAATCGAATCGAAACCCCCTATTTTGTTTTCTTATTTGGTTAATTTGCCAAGAGTCCTTGCAATATGATACTCGAGGTGTTGCTTCCTGTTTACTATATTTTATTACTTGTTTTTGACATGTGTGCATCATCGGATCAAATCTTACAAGGTAACAACAATCCAGGAGGCTAAAGACTTAAATACATTAAGTCTTTAGAGTCTTATTAGAAATCACTAGAGCCATGAGATGGAATTGAATGGAGATGAGCCTATAAAGAAATCTAAATCACTGGCTTTGATGTCAGTTGTAGAGAAATATCGTGATAAAGTTGTCAGATCCTCAAAAGTTTGTAAACCAAAAGAAGATATGGCTTTAGAGGAACAAGCTCATGGGATAACAAAAGATGACCATAAAGGTTGCTTTAACTATCAAAAGCCTGGTTATTTCATGGCTGGTTGTCCAGAGTTTCAGAAGGACAAATCCAAAAAGGGAAGCTTCCAGAAGAACAACTTTAAAAGTAAGTTCAAGAAAAATCTCATGGAAACATGGGGTGAACTGTATGATGAAGAAAAAGTTGACAAGAATGAAGAAGAAGCCAATCTAGCCTTGGTGGCTTCAACATTCTCAGACTCAGAATCATAAGCTGATTCTGACTCAAATTCAGACGATACTGATTGAAATTCTGGCGTAGTCAGAATTCAGATGCTCTACTCCAAGTCATGACATCTGATCCAACATAGTAACTTAGAATGGAAGAACACCTAGTTCTGTCCTTCTTGTACAAAGACACAGCATAGATCAAACACCATACTTACTTCTGTTGTGTTTGCACAGTTATCAACATGATATATCAATATTGATTTGAATATCACCTGTTACTGTATTCCAGTTTGCTGGCTTAGTACTCGTGTTTCCTAAACTAAAAGTCAAGCAAGTTAACCTAATTTCCACACATTAGGGAGCTGACACATAGTCTATTTGTTAGGTTCATTAATTGTAGGTTAGTTGTTATTTTCCTGGATTTTAGTTCAGCTGTTGGATTCCTAGAATTAGCCTGAGAAAAATGCTGAAACAGAAAAACTAATTATCCTACAATTTAGCACAAACTGTCTGGTGTGAATGTCACAACATTCAGTTTGACATCCAGAACATATACCTCATGCTGATTCTGTTATGTTCCTGAAAACAGACTGTGCTAACTTTGCTATACTGTGAAAGACTAACCAGTCTCTACTTCAGTATCAGTCTACACGAACAACTGTCAAGACATCCAGTTTGACAGTTTCACTATGATCCTTTGGCCAGGTCTGTTATCCTCTTGAAGACCAGACTTAACTAAATACTGAACTGAGATCAACATGCCTATTATTCAGTATGTGTTGTTAATGATGGATGTCAAAACATTCTGATTGACATTCAAACAGAAGGCTATGTATCAGGTCTGTTACTAACTTGATAAGCAGACTGAATTACACCCTGAGTTATGGCAGACAGGATTATAACATGCAGAAGGTAAACAAACACAGGAAATTGTTAACCCAGTTCGGTGTAACATCACCTACTCTAGGGGCATACCAAGCCAGGAAGAAGATCCACTATCAGCAGTATTAATTCAGAGCTAAACTCCCCCGTTTACAACTCTTCACTTAATCCCTACCCAATGCAATCTATACCTAGGAACTCCTAGATAGAAACCTCCAGTTTCTATTCCTATCACTACAAATACAATGTAATGTTAAACAACTTGAACTTGCTTCATAGCTTCATTCAAGAACAAACAACTCTTACCTACAGGCTTTGAGTTACAAATACTCTCAGCTTTGAACACTGAGAAACACATGGTAACCTTCCCACAGGTTGAGAGGTTTACCTCACACACACCCCTAATTTTTCATTCCAAGAGGCTTACAAAAACTAGGTTACAATATGCTATTTATAACCTAATCACCCAACTGGATTTGGGCCTTCAGAAATCGCAGCAAACTTCTTCTTTGCTGTTACAAATACAGCAGAAAATTTCTGCTACAAACAAGGTCTTCAATCCTAAAATCTCTCCATATATATCTCCATATTTGGAGCCTATATATATTCTGATTGAGTCTTTAAGACCTCCACATGGGAGTTAGGATCTTCACCAAATATCCTCACTAATCCCAGAATATATACTGAATTAATTAATTCAGTTTTCTACACAAGTACGATGTCACAGGAATGATGTCGTGACATCGTACATGACATGTTGGTCCAGATGTTGAACTTCTTCAACCCAACATATTAAAACAACAGAGATGATCACATTATTTGTTTTACAAAATTAATGCCAATCCTAAGGTATTAACAATCTCCCCCTTTGGCAAATTTTAGCTAAAACAAATAAGCCTCTGTCATTATCTCCACCACCACAAACACCAAAGTTGGTGTACATGAGGAAGTAGAGGTACAAGAATCAGTTGCATCAGAACCCTTCCCCTCAACGGTAGAGCTTTCAGAAGAATATGTAATGCTGAGTACATAGATAATGTAACTCAGATCACAAGACACAACTGTCCTCTTAACTCAGATCACAAGACACAAGTGATATGCCCAGTTAGTGACTTCTGTGCCTGAAGCCAACTTCTGCTTGCTACCACATTTTACTTGCTTCTGGTACATTCTCAGGACTATATTTCTCTCCCCCTTTTTAGCTAAACATTTGTAAATGAACCCCTCACAAAACCAGATCCAGGCGCAATTTTCCCAAACCTTAACATACCCCATGGTTTAGAGGGAATGGAGTGTTTCTCTTGTGAGAAGAGGGCTATTACATCCTTTAAATAGTCCAGCTCGTGCTTAGGAATTAACGGTAGGAATAAATGCTTGGTCAAGATTCATTAATATTTGCTGAGAAACAGTCAGAGAATCACCAACAAAATCTCAGACTATCTTTGAATACCTTTTATAGCTCTTGACTGTTTCTTTTCCAAAACAGCAGTTCCAGTGCATGGAGACTATTCCCTATATGCAGTCAGACACGTTGCACGCGATGTCTTAACATTCAACGTGGCTTTTGCCTGCATTCTTCAAGTATTCTTCCTATCAACATTTCCTAAGACCACTTTCGTACCTCCAGTAGAGACTTGACATCTGGCATCACTAAAGCCAATATCACAAACACCAGTAGATGGTTACTCCCCCTGTACCACACAACTGTAACAATCAGGCTTATTCTAATTTATCATAATTAGACACACCACATCCATATTTCCTCATGACTTTAAGGTTCAGAAGGAAATAACAATATTATCCAAGGCAATGTCATAACATCCGGTCAGACATTCTTCTGCTTCCTCAGCCTTGACACACATCACATCAACCCAATAACTAACAAGGTGCCATACCTTGTCATCTGAGAACACATAGACCACAAGCTTGATGATTACTTGCAGCACAAAGACAGAACTCCCCCAACCAACTCTCCTCTTGAAACTTGGAGATCATACATGGACATATCCAACACCCCAAAGTTGGACCTTCACATATTTCCTGATTCAAAGAGAACCCAGACCACTTGATGAATGGAAAACATAAGACGCATCTTCATGTTTTCAAGAGCACACCCTCTGTTCAACCCTCTTGGCTGAACACATCCACACTCTGTGTCAATCTCTCTTCTAACCAGAACAGAAAACCACTTCACAAAATGTTCTAACATTAGTTAGGACATCCTCACAACATACCAAAGAACACCATCTGATAATCTTCAGATATCACTGAGTCACCAGCTTGATCCCAAAGAAACCAGACACAAATTGGGAAATATACATTCTCATCCCATTACAAGAGATAATCTTCCATAGATAGCTTAGAACTCCTACCACAAGCTCCAAGAGATGAATAGAAAACACCTCCTTTTGTCTTCAACTTACTACTTTTCTGCTCAAAAGTAATTTGTCTCAGACTTTCCTCAAGAATAATCAGCTGCCATATGTTGATTATCTTGATTCTTCAAACTCACTTCTGAGATAGACCAAATGCCACTGGTTGATTACCTCCTTCATGAATCCTCATATGAAAAAGTCAAATGCCACTTTTTGACCTCTCCAAGTTTATCAGACTTCTCCCAAAGATATGTTGACCTTCCAAGTGAGACTTGAGCTTCAAGCTACATGTTAAACAGAACTTATATTCTCTAAGACATGAACATGTAACATCTTCTCCATCCAGCAACTCCCAAGAACTGCAATGAGAACGACCTTTTTGAAGTACCCAATCTACAACTCTGTAGACCCTTCTATCTTAAGTTGATGTGCCACTTCACCAACTAAGATTCTGATGTTAAACCAAATGTCACAACATTGTGTTTCAACATTTAGCTGTTGAATTCAGCTCCTTCTTCTGCCACTTGAAAGAACTTCCTCCCTACACAGAACAAGAGTTCAATGCTCTCATAGACTTGATTGTGGAACCAAGTTTGAGTAAACAACCTCCATCCTGCAGGTTTGTAGTTAAGTCATCCAAGCTCACACCTTGATGAATTCCTGCTTCTTCTCCAAAGGCATCAGACACTCTGATGCATGAGTCTTCAGAAGGACTAGTTAGAGACTAACCCTTCAGCTATACCAAGGATTCTACTTCCTCAAGTAAAGTTGTTTCCATGATGTTAAGAATGTTGCCACTTGTTCTTAACTCCACAGTGTGCATTAGCCAATGCACTTCCTTACCTAGATCAGAAATAAACTGATCCAAGTAACCACCATCAAGACTATGATGTCTTCTTCTTCTTGTACACCACAAGGCTGGACATGTTTCTTGCCAGGAAACCTTTTCAGAGATCATATGCTATTGCTGCCACCAAGGAGATAGATCATAAACCAATGTACTATCCTTCCTGTGATTCTTCACAGGGTCTTGAAGAAGAGATGTTCCAACATCTTTAAGAACATCAGTTATCTGGAGCTCCAAGGATAATCAATTAAAAACTTGTACTTGGCACAAGTAGACATTGATCTTAAATCCTTTCCCAATTATCCTTTCAGATACTTCCACCATAAGAATACTTTGAAAATACTCTTCTTGTGACAAGATCTTCTGCTTGCAAGCACCTCAATAGATTTGAGAATCTTTCCAGATTAGATTCACCCTTAGGAATGAGAGAGATGAATCCTTCCTTGCAAATGTGTCACACAACAACCAGAACCCATGTGACACAGGTCAATAGCCAACCAGACCCTAGGCTGACCAAACGTGAGGAGGTTAACCAAAACTCCCCCTCAAATTAACAATCATGGAAACTCCACACCAATATCCATGCATTGTACACATACACCATCCCTACCAGTGGCAAATAACTCTATGAGTTATACCTATACATACTTCAATCACACCAATCAGACTCCACCTGACCATAAGTACTAGTGACAACAAAACAACACCAGTTAATAGTAGATATGCATTGCCAGAGCATACTATCTCAACCAACCACTGAATCTTCATATTCTCACTCCTTGAAAGAACTGCCACTTCTGAGCGTGGTGTTTGAGTAACAAGATTCATGGTCCCAATCCTCTTAAATGAAATAGCAGTCAGGTTACCCCATTATTGACTTCTAACATCCAGGGGACTTGTCTTCCAACACAACATAGTACTTCAGGGAACAACTATCCCACCCTGATCAATCTACAGGGATAAGGCACACGTCAGGGATTGTACAATGTCACATCTCAACCAACTCCACTTCTAGAGATCAGACTTCTAAAAGTGACCTTCTTGAGCATACACACAGTTGACCCTACCCTTGTCAACTTAGCACACACAGATGTCTCCTCTTCCAGGTTAGGAGTAGGTTCCAAACAAAAGTATCTCTTTGTTTGACGCCTAAAAACATCTGCTCTTCAACCAGTAGGTGCACACTTGTTGAACAACATGTTCTAACATCACATAGAACATTAGTTCCACCTGCTTGGAACAAACCCTCCTTGAAAGTCTTCAAGGTCTTCATATGCACTATCCAAGAGAGTAAAAGAATCAGTGACCAGGTGATTCTTACCATGATGACTGGACTTGAGAAGACTCAAGTATCTTTGACATCTTCAGTAGATTATGATGAAATCTTGAATACAGCAGCCTTTCATCCACATGAGGGGAAACTACATCAGAGTTTGAGTTTTGCCAGGTATTATGCAGCGGAAATCATAATACAACTCACCCTATGAACACACACTTCACCAGATCAGCCTCCAAGAACATACCAAGTTTGAATATGATTCAATACTAGCATAGCTGTCCCACACAAAGGCCAATTTCCAACCTCCAGAAACACGTACACACAGTTCCTGTCCTGAATAGTCCATCCACCTACTTCAAGGGACCATTCAGGTACATCACAGAACCTTCCACATGTTCCAACATCAGCACTACCATAACTCCTTGCAAGTTACCAAAAAGTATCCCCCATGGATCTCATCCAGAAGCAGAACAGGATGCTTGCTCTGATACCATTTGAAATTCTGGCGTAGTCAGAATTCAGATGTTCTACTCCAAGTCATGACATCTGATCCAACATAGTAACTTAGAATGGAAGAACACCTAGTTCTGTCCTTCTTGTATAAAGACACAACAGAGATCAAACACCACACTTACTTCTGTTGTGTTTGCACAGTTATCAGCATGATATATCAATATTGATTTGAACATCACCTGTTACTGTATTCCAGTTTGCTGGCTTAATACTCGTGTTTCCTAAACTAAAAGTCAAGCAAGTTAACCTAATTTCCACATATTAGGGAGATGTCACATAGTCTATTTGTTAGGTTCATTAATTATAGGTTAGTTGTTATTTTCCTAGATTTTAGTTCAGCTGTTGGATTCCTAGAATTAGCCTGAGAAAAATGCTGAAACAGAAAAACTAATTATCCTACAATTTAGCACAAACTGTCTGGTGTGAATGTCACAACATTCAGTTTGACATCCAGAACATATACCTCATGTTGATTCTGTTATCCTACAATTTAATTTAAATGTATTTTTATTTTATTTTTAATTGATTAATTGTGTAGAAATTCTGTTGAGCCATTTTTATTGACTTGTGAAGTTTGATTATGTGTTTGGGCCTTGGTCAAAGTTGATTTGATTTTTATTGAATTAAAATCATTGGATTTAGGGGATTGATGAAATGTACGTTTCATCTCCCAAAATGAATGAATCATTTTAATTTGATAAAATTCCTCACATGACCAATTTGTGTTTGTCTCATTTCCCCTCCCTCTTCATCTTCCATCCCATTCTATCATATTCCTCTCATTGACCAATGAATTCTCAATATCCTAAGGCTAGTTGGCTCATTAATAACTTTATGTTAGATGAACCAATATAAGTATGGATGAGATTAGGTCCATCCTTTGATCAATTTCTTTTTCTGTGTGGTATGTTATAGGAATATGATTCATTATACCATATCTCTAACATGCATTAACACCAAAATTTCTATTGCCCGACCTCAGATAGTTGTGACTTCTACATAAGTCCAATTATGATTGCTTAACATAGCGCTAAATTTTGACCCAAAAGCAAAGCATTCTAGTAAGTGAGATTGTAAGTCTCCCCCCTTTCATGGTATTATGTGGAAACTTGGCCTTTTTTTCCTTCCTTTGGAAGATGTCTTGGTTCAAGGATCCATGCTTGTGAATAGAGGGCTGAGTGTTCTCCAAAGAATGACTTAATCAATTGAAAAGCAAAACTTCACTAACATCTAATCAACTAACAATTTGACTAACTTTTATTATTATTACTCTTAATTTGAAGTCATTTACTTTATGTACTTTAAATGCAAGTCATTTATCATTTCATTTGCCATTTTACATATCATTTAACTTGTTTATGTTTATGCCATTTTCACTTTGCTCACTTGAGCTATACATTGTGATTGTATATACTTGTTTGTGTATCTTATTTGTGTTCGCGGTCTTAGGACCTTAAAATACCTAATAAACAACAAAAAACCCTAAAAAATATTTGTGTGGACTATTGGATTTGATATGAGCTTTGGACTTAGAATTAAGCAACATTCTCTATGCAAAAGGATTTGGCCAATGCTAACATTTCTGAAACCAAGTCATTATGAATTAAGCTTTCCTCTGATGCAAATATTGAGATCCCTTTGAGTTCATCTGCTATATGGTCTTGATGCAAATGTTACTTTGAACTTGTGCTTAATGCCTTATTCTGAGCCATTCAAGGAGTATTTCATCTGATACAAGGGAAGATTAAGAAGAAGACTATGAAGTTTCTTGCTTAGATGTGGTTATCTTTATTTGATGCCTTGCTCTTCATCTTGCTACTTGTTTATTGATATTGCTTGATTCTAAAGTCCAAAGGAAAAATGGGTTCCTATATGACAATCTTGTCTATTGGATTGCATCCCATTGGTCAGATCTTTTCAACTCTTAACTTTAAAAATTTTGCTTAGGATTAGTCTCTTCATCTCCTCCCATTCTCTTAAATTTCAAAATCTCTCCCTATTTTTTTTAAATCTTCTTTGCTTGTGATTTCTAAACCTAGACTTTATTGCAAATTAGAAACTTTGGCCTTATGCCATTGTATTTTTAAACTCTCTTCTTAAATCAAACTTGTAAATGAATCTAACGATGTTGACTTAAAATTTCAAAAGACAAAAAGAACTAACACTCATGCAAACTCTTTTAGGCCCCTTTGTGCCTCTTTTAAATTTAAATTTTTGTTAAAAGCAATTCACTCACTTTGAAATTGATCCCACGAACTACGAGGTTTTGATCCCTCATTTTTATGTTGGTACGTAGGCACAAGTCCTAAGGTCTTGTCAAACATAAAAATATAATTAATGAATTTTTTTCTTGTCCCCACCCTCTATTTATTGCAAACATCTTTATACCAAAAACACTTACACACATAAAAAAGGGCTCCCTAGGAGTACCTAGGACACTTTGGATGCTAACACCTTCCCTTTGTGTAACCAACCCCTTACATGTAATCTCTGGCATTTTATTAGTTTTGACTTGAAAACTTCTTATCTTTGGTTTTTGTTCATACTTTTCCCTTTTCCTTTGGAAATAGTAAAAGCGCGGTGGCGACTCTGGTTTTATTGACGTTAAGTTTATCCATAACTTAACGGTCATGAATTTACCGCTATAGAAATTAAGTGGCGACTCTGCTGGGGAGTAGTCCTTAGTGGGTTTAGCCTACTTTTTATGTGTATATAATTGTGTATTTGATGTTTGTATATTTGTTTGTATGATATAATCTGCTTGTTGTGCTTGGTGATTTCTGAGTGGTAAGATAAGTTCTAACCCGAACTTGAGTGCAATTAAGATAGGAGGATGTGTAGCGGGGTATTCGTTACCATTAGAGATATTGACTAAATCCAAGGTAAATAATACAAGTCGAGTCGCCACCGCACTTCTATTTATCCAAAGGAATGGTTAGAAAGCGAACAAAAACCTAAAAGTTTTACCGAATAAAAAACTAATAAAAATGTCAGAGATCTGGGTAAGGGGGTTGGTTATTCAATGGGAAGGTTTTAAACACCCAAAACATCCTAGGTACTCCTAGGGAGCCCTTTTCACATTTGTTGTAAGGTTGGTATTTTGTGAAAATTTATTTGTGCAAACATGATTGAAGAGATGAGGAGAGAATATACAAGTTTATTTACATTTTTGTGTTTGGATGGATAAACCCATTGCCTACGTACCATCTTAAAAAAGATTAGGATCAAAACCTCGTAGTTCGGGGTAAAAATCTCAAAATGAGTTGGTGAATTGATTGGTCCAAAAGCCTTAAGGTCTTTTGTTATCCAAGGGAGGAAACTCAACCTAAAACCACAAATCCACCATGTGAGGATAGCTTCAACATGCTAGTGAGGGGTTAACCCTATAATAAGCATGGAAGACTCGTTGTCCATCACTAAGGATATAGGTGAGTATTACATCTACCTCAAGGATAACTTAAACCTAATAGCTAAAGGTTATAAAAAATTTGATTAAGAAAAGTGGCCATTGAAACCACAAAAGTATTTGAATGAGTGGTATTTACCAATGAAAAGTATTTACAAAATATGGTCAAGGTTGATTTAAAAGTTCAATTCAAAATAAGTGTTATGAAAAGAAAGTTTGAAAATCAAAAGCATAAGGCTTATGTTTCTAATGTTTGAAAACAAGTGTTAAATGTTTGCACAAAAGTTTTGGCTTGGGTTAGAGTGGAGGGAAGAAGAAGAATGGCTAAAGTCCTAATCATACAAGAGATAAGGGATAAGAAACAAGACCACAAATGGAGTTCCTCTCTTGAGATCATATTGATGATCCAAGTAGCTCCCATCCTTTGGAATATGCAAGCAAAATAATAGTAAGCTCAAGCAATCAACACAATCAAACAAGCTTCTTATAAGATCCCCAATGTAACTTGTATCTTTCACTTTGGATGAACATGGCAATGGTTCTTCAATTTGAGCTCTCATAGGGTTCCCTAGAACAAAAGCACACACACATCAAAGAGTCTTATGAAGCAAATCAAGAATGGACAAGAGTGAGTTTAGAGGTTTGGTCCTTCTAATCCATCTTCAACATTAAGGTCCTTTTACTCCAATTTTGCATAGGGAAAGTCCTAGAAACTAAGTCCATTTGTCCATTTCTTTGCATTTGGTCCATAACAATCAAAACAAAACACAAGCACAATAATATATACACAATTATGTGCTTAAGTGAGCAAAAGGCAAATTGCATTAACATAAATATGTGATCAAGTGATCAAAGGGGGAAAAGCAAATGAATAATATGTACAAGAATAGTAAATTGCATAAATGTAAAGAGCAAGAAGTAAATGTTAATGGTTAATGGTTAGTGTTAGTAGTAAGTGTGCCATAAGGCAAATTTAGCGCTATGTTAAGCAATCGTAATTGGACTTATGTAGAAGTCACAACTATCTGAGGCCGGTCAATAATAATGTAGGCAACAACACAAGTCAGAGGTTTTGATTAGTGAATCAAACTCCAACAACTTGCCATGCCAAAAAGAAGATGAGAAATGATCTTGTATTGATTTAGGTTCTTTGCATGATTTAGAAAGCAATCTATCCTTAATGCAAAGCCATTCACTTGATCCATGATCAAGATGAATTAGATTTGAATCAAGGAAGATTAAACTTCCATAATCAATGCTAACCACCAATCTTTAACTCATTGATCAAAATAAGAAAAGAAGAAGAAGAAGATGATGAAGAATAATAAAGTGCATTAAATGAAATGGAATGTACTAATCAACAAATATTGACCAAAGATAGGGAAGATCAAGGTTAAACAATAGAAAACAGAAGCAAAATGAATATTAGGAGTCAAGAAATAAACAAAATATTTTTGGCATTTTTAATATTTAAAATAAAACTTGAATTAAAATAATCAAGAAAGGTCAAACTTCAAATTCACTTCAAATCAACTTTGAAAAGTCCAAGTGAATTATCCCAAGTTCAACAAGGTCAAACAAAGTTGACAAAAATTTTCAGCATTTTTAAAAGTCAGAAACTATTTTAAATCAATTAAAAAATGCATAAAAATAACCTAATTGAACTAAAATCTCAAATAAATCTCAAATTAATTAATAAATTGATGAGAATATTTTTCATAGATCTATCATCATTCAAAGAGGTTGAGAAAATATTTTTGTATTTTTTGAATATCAAAAACTATTTAAAATGAATTAAAAGTAACCAGAAAAGAGAAAATTACTAAAAAATAGCAAATGATAAAATAAAAAATATTAAAAATCAGTTTTAGAAACTAGAAATTAAAAGAGAAATAATGCATTTGGTCCCATAATTTTTGGACCAATAATGAAAGAGATATGAATTTTAGAAATAAAATGGAATTTAGAAAATAAAATGGATTAATTCAGAAATAACAAAAATCCACACGCGTTGGATTGAACTTCATTAAATGACGTGGAGGATCCAATGGCAATGGCATGCGCGTGCACCATGAACCTCAGTCAATGAGAAACACAAATATTAAAAGAAAGTCATAACATCCAATGGATCTGATAAGATCTGGAAGCATGATCCAACGACCACGACTTAATCTAGCAAACGGACGTTGGCCAGCGCCACCGTCTTCTCCGGCTAGCTCCAGTGAGAGTTCAAAATTGCAGAGGAAAAAAATATGCATGAAAAGCCACGATCTAGGTACCATTCGAAAGGTGGAGTGATGTACATCACTCTTATGCCACTCAATTCCACTCCAGACCCCTATTGAGAGAGAAATCAGAGATGGAACTTTGGTGGTGTTCAGCTGAACTTGCTTGATTTCAAAAATTAAGAACAAAATAATGATGCCTATATGCAGAGGACTTCAGATCACACAAAATCAAGGCAAATGGAGCAATATATAAGATTTTTCGAAGCAAAATGCAATTTAGCAAAACCTTTGAATTGTGAAGAATTGAGTCACTGTCTTTGAGTGCTTTTGCAAACAGAAGCTTCTATGGATCAAATGAAGAAGGTTTAGGAACTATGGATCTTAAAAATCAATCGATGCAATTGAATTTCAGATCTAAAATTTTTGAAAGAAAGAGAAAAGTTCCTTTGGTGAGGGTTGGGTTTTGAGTTCAGCAGAGGTTTAGGCGCCTTTAGGTTGAGGAATGAGAGCTCATATGCCATGTATTTATAGCCAAAGCCATGCTGAAAGTGTGATTTCAAATTTGCATGAATGGAAAGGGCCTCCATGCATGGGCCTGTACAGGCGCATGGAGGGCCCAATTCCACTTGATTTGGCAAGCTGAGATCACAAATGAATGAAATAGACGTGCAACATAGATGTAATCAGCTCATGCATGGCAATTGAATCAAGTTTCCCAAAATGCACTAAAAAGTTCTCCTCTTTGAAAATGATATTTCCACAATTTAAACATAGGCTTATGGGTAATGGTTAGAAAGCTTGTTGCATAAGGAACAAATGCTATGTTGATCAAAACTCCAATTGGGCCTTGGAAATTAATGAAATTTGAGCTTGAAGTGTAGGGTGCAAAACATGCATATGTGAAATTTCCAAATTTGGCCAATGTTCAAGCCCCTCTGTCTCAATAATGCAAGCTCCAAATGATAAAATATTCAACATGAAAGTTGTATATATTTTCAAGTCAATAAATGTGGACTTAAATTTTGCATCATTTGGATTTTTGATGAAGAATTTATGGGCACTTGAAGTTGGACTTTTTACATTTCAATGCATTTGGCCCAAAGTGACCTATAATGTTTTGCATTATCACATGTATTTCTTTTGAGATTTTGCAATTTTGCTCAACATAACATTTGAATTAGACACATTAATATTTCCAATGCATTAAGTCTCACCTCAAAATCATGAAAAATGAATGAGTTATGTTCTTGGGAAGTTGACCAAAAATTAGGGTTTCAGTCAAAATGACTTATAATGTCTTAGAATGGATGATGACCTTCCAAGCTTCAAATAAAATGTTGATGAACATGAAAGTTGTTCATATTGTCCTTAAAAACATTTTTTCTCTTGGGATCATCTCCATTTGACCAACACATAAAAAGTTAGGTCTAAGTGCATTTCAAAATAGTTAGATAATTTGACTGATCAACTTCTCAAGTCCACACCTCATATCTTGATGAATGGATGATTGAGGACACTCAAATGAGTTCAAATATGAATGAAATGATGAATTAAAGAACTTCCCTTGATTGTTTTTGACCATGTGTTGAGGTTGTTTCATGAGCAAGGCACAGTTGATGAACAAATGAATTAGGGTTTCCTTGGGAAACAAACCTCAAACCCTTTGATTTGCTTTGACCAAAATGATGAATTGAGATACTTGGGAGGCATGTTTGATGGATGAGAGCTTTGGGGACCATTACCATGCTTGCTTTCATCTTCTCTTGCCCATATCATTGCACATAGGATCTCCTATAAGCCTTTAGACCTTATGACTGCTCAAGCTACAACCAAGAGATGTTAATGACATATTTTTGTGCTTTTGAGTTAATAATAAAATGAGAAAAGCAATAATATATAATTCAAGCATGCTTGGTGATCTCAAACCACTCACAAGATGTCCCAACCCAAAGGCAAAGGGAACCAAGATGCTTATGATCCTTGAGGCTATGCAAATGCCATGTTATGATGCCATGAGGGATCTTAGGGCCAAAATTAGGGTCTTACAGATGCCCCTATCTAAGGTCATTCTAGCCGGAGAAGTGAAGGTTAGAATCTTCGTCTTGACGAGGTAGAATGGGCTTAAATAATAACAAAGAGACGAATTTTGGTCCCTAAGAGACCTCATGATGCAGATGCATGTATGCAAAAGGTAATACTCTGTGGGGATATGTGTCCACAAAGATAAAAGAAGTCAAAAGAAACTGACAATCCATATGAGTAATACACTCAATGGGACAGAGACTTTGTGGACTCTTATGGGGATATGAGAGGGAATAAAAATGTGTGAGCAGGTCACGACTTGAGACTTGCTGAGAGACACGAGAAGAATTCCATGAAAATAAATCAATGGAAGGACTCGAGCTGACTCAAAGATGCATGTATTGGGGAATATGCCAATACAGCAGAATTATCCATAAAGGATACCTCGGATAAAAATCCGGACTCAGATTGGGAGAATCCACTAAGGGACTTCGCCGGGGAAGGTCCAAACAGAACTCCTCCGGGGAAACAACAGGGTGAGGTATTATCGGTTACTGGGTAATAAGCTCAAAGAGACATGTGATCCGAACACCGGTATGAGGGTGAAAGAACAACGTGCTCGGGGAGAATGAATATCTAAGACCGGTATAAGGGTGAGAGATATCAAACATCCGAAATCATCTGAGGAAAACCTAAAAGGGTATATTTCAACTCAGGAAAATCTGACTCCACAGGGGACAAAAAGTCATAATAGGGAGCAGAAGGGAAGGAACACCAGGGATACCGGTTACTGGGCATATAATAGGTGACCGACCAAGGCGTGAATTGGGGAATATTTCCAAGACACTCATCATCCAAAAGAGGGCTGAAAAGCAAACTCGATTACAGGATGGGCATTCGATTCCGCAAAAAGGAATACGAATCTTACTCGACTGGGGAAGAACAAAAGACTTCGACCAAAGAGCGCATGAGATATATTATCTATTACCGTCAGAACGTAGATAACACACTCGCATGGAAGGTTATCCACAACCGGCTACTGGGTTAATAAAGGATAAATCGACCGAAAGGAAAGGGGTATCAGGATACCAAAAACTAGGTATAAAATGATGACTGATCACAAAGGGAGAAACAATCATTACCGACAAACGGCAAATGAAAGATGACCCACTGGGGATACATTGACAAAGGCAGCAACCCGGGAGACATATCACCGGTTACCGGGAGATATACTCAAAAAGGGTGAAGGAATATTGATACCGAATATTGGATAAAGATAACCGTCAAGGAGGGGATTACATCTACCAGATACTGGGTAGAAAACCACGGAAGAGTAACCATCATCGGTTAGGATGAACGAAAATAAGGTTAACTCTACAAGGGGATGAAAATAGGGTTTACAACTACCGGTATAAGGGTAGAAAACCATAGACTCCGCCAGGGAAAAGATGGATAGTTACTGGTTACAGAGCAATCGTTCATTTGAACTACGGGGAATCACAGGAAAAAACACGAGAAGCCAATCTAGGATCAAACTAGAGAGGCGCGATGAAACAAGACTCATACCTTTGAGGATATAACTCAGGGGGAAGCTCCATCCCAGTATATGTGTTGGGAGGAAACAGAAACAACCATCATCCACGAGGACATAACTCAGTGGGGAGTATGGAAGAAAGGATAAACACTTTCTGCTTATGAGGCTGACTCTACACGGGGAGATCAAACACAAACATTTGCTTGGGGAAACATATTACCAACTAGCAGGAGATAACAAACAAAGATATATGGCAAAGAATGCAACATGAATATCTGAATGTTAAAATGATGCATATATGCGTGGTTTATGTGTGACGAATGCTGACAAAACAGACATATCTAACACAAACAGGTTCAACGGTCAATGAACAAATATCCGGTACTACATCTCGAGAGAGAAAGCAAGGCCCACTAGAGGACATCCAATCTGATGGGGGGGCAAGAGATACCAGGAAACAAAGATCTCTGCAGGGGAATGAACATCAGTCATTCCGGTCGGGGACAGGATCATCGCACAGATAAAATCCGCCGTAGAAGCAACTCTACTGGGGAAATTATCAGAGGGGAATAATGGAACTCTGTGGGGAACAACCACCAATCAGAAGCTTCTAAGGTCACCGCTAAATACTGTACTACCAAATAGATCACATTTGCTGAGGAGGAAGGATCACCACTCTGCTGAAGGAAAGAGGGATGAACATCCTCGCCAAACACTCTGCTCGGGAGAAAGACCACAAAAGGCTCCGGAGGAAGAGGATACAAGCATGCCAGGAATATGAACAAATGCCTTACCCTGTTGGGAATCATACCATCTTTGGGAGAGCACTGAAGACATCCCCAGTATCTTTTTTATCATTGTGAATGTTCACCTTGTTTAAAAACAAGTCATGAAAAATTTATTTACTTAAAACAATGATATTTCTCAATTAAAACATACAAAACATTTGTTGAAATAGAAACAAATAAGAGCGCAAATAATTGGATAAAGGCTCAAATTTATTTGATGGAATGGTAGTCTGCAAATGGCAAGACTCCATAGATCTTTACAAATTTGAAATTGGTGATATATATTGGAAAAAGGCTACATTGAACATAATGACCATTTCTCCACCAACTCTGAATCCGATGTATTTGAAGCTTCGGTTGACAATGACTGAGTGAGAATCTCTGACAGATGATAATTTGTAGAACAAAGTCTTGTCAGGATGCAATTACTTGCCAAATCCCTAATTTTTGCCTAGATTGCCCCCGGGTGAGGTACTCAATCTAGCGGGATACATATTCATTTTTTATGTCTCTAACTTTTGCCTGGATCGCCCTTTCGGGTTTTCAATCCACCGAGACGCTCATTTTTTCCTAAGCCGCCCTTTCGGGTTTTCAACTTAGCGAGCTATTCTGTTTTTATTTTTTAGGTGAAGTATTTCTTGACTGCATATGAATTCACAGGACGAGTGAAATCCTCCCCATCCATAGTTGTAAGTATCAAAGCACCGCCTGAGAAGGCTCTCTTAACAACATATGGACCTTCATAGTTTGGAGTCCACTTGCCCCTGAAATCGGGCGCGAAAGACAAGACTTTCTTGAGCACAAGGTCACCCTCTCGGAACGCACGAGGCTTGACCTTCTTATCAAAGGCTTTCTTCATCCTTTGCTGATATAACTGACCATGGCACATGGCAGTCAATCTCTTCTCTTCTATCAAATTCAGTTGGTCATAACAAATTTGAACCCATTCAGCATCAGTCAACTTGGCTTCCATCAAGACTCTCATTGATGGGATCTCCACCTCTACTGGGAGTACAACCTCCATGCCGTAAACAAGAGAGAAAGGGGTTGCCCCTGTTGAAGTGCGGACAGATGTACGATATCCATGCAAAGCAAATGGCAGCATCTCATGCTAATCTTTGTACGTGACAACCATCTTCTTGATAATCTTCTTGATATTCTTATTAGCAGCTTCAACAACCCCATTCATTTTGGGTCTGTATGGAGAAGAATTATGATGTGCTATCTTGAACTCGCTACACAACTCTTTCATCATCTTGTTGTTCAAGTTAGATCCATTGTCAGTAATGATCTTATCTGGCACACCATAGCGGCATATAAGTTGATTCTTGATAAACTTCACAACCACCTGCCTGGTTACGTTTGCATATGACGCCGCTTCAACCCACTTGGTGAAGTAATCAATTGCTACGAGGATAAATCTGTGACCGTTGAACGCTTTCGGTTCTATCATGCCAATCATGTCAATTTCCCACATGGAGAAGGGCCACGGTGATGAAATCATGTTCAGAAGTGTCAGGGGAATATGAATCTTGTCCGCATAAATCTGACACTTATGGCATTTCTTCACATATTTACAGCAATAAGACTCCATTGTCAGCCAATAGTAGCCTGCTCTTAACATCTTTCTAGCCATGGCATGTCCATTGGAATGAGTACCAAATGAACCCTCATGGACCTTAGTCATTAACAGGTCTGCTTCGTGTCTATCCACGCATCTGAGCAGAACCATGTCAAAATTTCTCTTATAAAGCACATTGCCATTGAGCTAGAAACTGCTAGATAATCTCCTCAAAGTCTTTCTATCTTTCACAGATGCCCCAGGCGGGTAAATCTGGCTCTGAAGAAAGCACTTGATATCATAATACCATGGCTTGTCATCTTGCACCTCTTCTACTGCAAATAGATGAGCTGGTCTGTCCAAGCGCATCACATTGATATTGGGAACTTCATTCCAAAGTCTAACCATAATCATTGAAGCAAGTGTAGCGAGAGCATCTGCCATCCGATTCTCATCTCGAGGAATATGATGGAAGTCAACCTCAGTAAAGAATGTTGAAATCCTCCTTGCATAGTCTCTATATGGGAATAGGCCAGGCTGATTCGTCTCCCATTCACCCTTAATCTGATTAACAACAAGAGCCGAATCACCATATACATCAAGATGTTTGATCCTCAGATCAATACACTCTTCCAATCCCATAATACAGGCCTCATACTCAGCCATATTATTCGTGCATTTGAAAGTTAGCCTTGCTGTAAAAGGAAAATGTGTGCCCTGAGGAGTAATAATCACTGCCCCAATACCATTTCCATATTGATTTACAGCGCCATCAAACACCATGCTCCACCGAGAACCAGGCTCTGGCCTTTCATTGAGCGTAGGCTCATCACATTCTTTCATTTTCAAATACAGAATCTCCTCATCTGGGAAGTCATACTGAATTGACTGATAATCCTCAATTGGTTGATGTGCCAAGTGGTCAGCCAAGATACTACCCTTAATCGCTTTCTGAGCTCGATACTCAATATCATACTCAGATAACAACATCTGCCAACGGGCAATCCTCCCAGTTAAAGCAGGCTTTTCAAAGATGTATTTGATTGAATCCATTTTGGATATAAACCAAGTCGTATGATTCAATATATACTGGCGTAAGCGCTTAGCAGCCCAAGCCAAAGCGCAACATGTCTTCTCAAGCATCGAGACTCACAATCAGTGAACTTCTTACTCAGGTAGTAAATAGCATATTCTTTCTTTCCTGACTCATCTTGCTGACCAAGAACACAATCCATAGAGTCTTCAAGAACTGTCAGGTACATAATCAATGGTCTCCCTTCCACAGGTGGAGACAGAATCAGAGGCTCAGACAAATACTCCTTAATACTATCGAAGGCCTTTTGGCAATCCTCGGTCCAATCATGAGACTGATCTTTCTGGAGGAGCTTGAATATCGGTGCACATGTGGCGGTCATGTGGGATATGAATCTGGAAATATAATTCAAGCGGCCAAGAAAACCTCGGACTTGCTTCTCAGTTTTGGGCGCAAGCATCTCCTGTATTGCTTTGACCTTTGCAGGATCAACTTCAATACCTCTTTCGCTGATAATAAAGCCCAATAACTTACCGGAACGGACTCCAAATGTGCACTTGTTAGGATTCAGATGAAGCTTATACTTCCTCAAACGCTGAAAAAGCTTCAACAAGTGCTCTACATGTTCAACTTCCGTTCTTGACTTAGCAATCATATCATCAACATATACCTCGATCTCCTTGTGCATCATATCATTAAACAAGGTAGTCATAGCTCGTTGATACGTGGCTCCGGCGTTCTTCAAACCGAAGGGCATCACTCGATAACGGAATGTTCCCCAAAGTGTGATGAATATTGTCTTCTCCATATCCTCGGGTGCCATTTTGATCTGATTATATCCGGAAAAGCCATCCATAAACGAGAAGACATTGAATTTAGCTGTATTATCTACCAACATATCAATATATGGTAGAGGGAAATCATCTTTTGGACTAGCTTTATTCAAGTCTCTATAGTCCACACACATTCAGACTTTTCCATCTTTCTTAGGCACGGGCACAATATTGGCCACCCATTGAGGATATGTAGAAGTCACCAGAAACCCCGTATCAATTTGCTTCTGAACTTCCTCTTTGATCTTCACTGCCATATCAGGATGAGTTCTTCTGAGCTTCTGCTTTACGGGCACGCACTCAGGCTTTAAAGGCGGGAAATGTTGCACGATACCTGTATCCAGACCAGGCATGTCTTCATATGACCAGACAAAGACGTCGACATATTCTCGTAGCAACTCAATCAACCCCTTCTTAATAGATTCTTCCAAGAGTGCCCCAATCTTCACTTCTCGCACACAATCTTCAAACCCCAAGTTGACTGTTTCCAGATTCTCAAGATGCGGCTGAATGATCTTCTCTTCATGCTCAAGTAGACGGGTAATCTCGTCAGGGATCTCTTTAACATTATCTTCTTCTGCCTCAAATACAGGAAACTCAAAGTTGGGAGATGGTGTTGGATCATTATGTTCAATGGGTTTGATTAACCTGCATAATGATTTTGGATATAAAGAGATTTTAGAATTCAAGCAAGGCAAATCATTATGCGGATGAAAAATATTGATTTTATTCTTATTTTTGGGTTTTATGTGATCACCAATTTCATGCAAAAGCGAAAAGGGAAAATAATTGGAAAAACAAACATTTAACATGAATTTATTGAATGAAAATATCATTGTATTTATGCGCCAACAATGTCATCACTTCTCCTTTTGGCATGGGAGAAGGGTTTTTAAACACCATGAACATTACTTTGACTTATGGATAACTGTTGGAATATCAACAGCAACCCAATTATTGCAGACCCCTCCAGGGATGATGAAGTTGCCAAAATCCTCTTCATCTTCTTCCAGAATGGCAGCAGCCTCTTCATCTCGATCGGTGTGGATGAATCCACCACTCTTGAACAGCCCTTGCTTGTTGAAGATACCAGAAGAATAGCCTATGCCATCCCGGGATTTGTTGTCTTCCAGCTTAATCATTTGCCCCAATCCAGCAGTTGCACCATGCTCAATGGCCAACTTTGCATCTTTATAGGAAGCAAACGAAGAAGTTCCCTTCTTAATAGGCTCAACAATAGATAAAGCTTGTAACAGCGTTCCAACTTCATCCTCAACATCTATATAATAGAAGGAGGACAAATGGCTAACCAGGAGAGCCTTTTCTCCCCCTATCACCACCAGCTTCTTATTCTTCACAAACTTCAGTTTCTGGTGTAGGGTGGATGTCACGACGCCTGCCTCGTGAATCCATGGTCTGCCTAAGAGACAGCTATACGATGGGTGAATGTCCATAACCTGGAAGGTAATCTGGAAATCACTTGGTCCGATTTTGACTGGGAGATCAACCTCTCCAATCACAGTTTTGTGAGACCCATCGAAAGCTTTCACAACTACTCCACTCTGCCTCATGGGAGGCCCCTGATATGATAACTTTGCAAGAGTGGACTTTGGCAACACATTCAATGATGACCCAGTGTCCACCAACACATTGGACATGGCATCATCTTTGCAGCTCATAGAGATCTGTAATGCCAAGTTGTGGTCTCTTCCCTCCTCAGGGAGATCAGCATCACAAAAACTTAAATTGTTACAAGCGGTGATGTTTGCAACAATACTGTCGAATTGTTCAATCGTGACGTCGTGATCCACATACGCCACATCCAACACCTTCTGCAGAGCCTCTCGGTGTGGTTCTGAATTCATCAGCAAGGATAGTACAGAGATTTTGGATGGCGTCTGTAGAATCTGATGTACAACATTATACTCACTTTTCTTGATGAGCCTCAGTATCTCATCACAGTCCTCTTTCGTATTGCCACTTGGGCCAACAGAGACAAAAGTTTTCAACGTAGAGGTAGGTTTAGCAACAAGCGTCGGATTCGGTGCATTCACAGCATTCCCAACCGGGCGTTCAACATAATCAGCATTATCATTCCTTCGAACATCAGCTTGCGGCTTCGGCGGAGCCGAGAAAACACGACCGCTGCGGGTCAGGCCGCTGACGTCGGCAATATTAACAATAGATGAAGAGGGCAGGGGCACCTCTTTCCCATTCTCTAATGCTACAACATTGTAGCGATAGGGGACCGCCTTCTCAGAAGAATACGGTACAGGGCCAGCTGGCTTAATGATCAAAGTAGGAGAAGCCTTTTGCTTGCTACCATCATACTTGATGATAACAGGCTCGGGGATCCGGAATACTGGAGAAATTACGTTGACTTCATCAGCATCTTCGTCAACATTTCTGTTTAGAAGTATCTCAATGACTCCTTCATCCAGCATTTCCTGAACATCTTTGCGCACTTGGCGACACCCTCTTTGGTTAACAGAACAAACTCGACATCTATCGTGGTCATGCTCATAATGACTATAATCACATAGTAGTCTATGCATCTCGACCAGAGATTGTCGAATATGGCTGACATATTTGACTTTGTACTTGCCATGGCAACCCTGGACCATGTTGACAGATTTCCCATGCTCGGGCAATGAGTTCTTCTTCACATTAGGACCTACGTCCTCGAAACACAGAATACCACATCTCACAAGGTCTTGAACCTTGGTCTTCAAAGGGTAGCAATTTTCCACGTCATGTCCGGGAGCACCGGAATGATAAACACAGTGTAATTCTGGCTTATACCACCACTGAGGATTGGTAGGTATAGCCGGTGGGTCTCGCGGAGTAATCAACTTCCTCTCTATCAAAGAGGGATATAATTCTGCATATGTCATCGGAATAGGATCGAAGGTGACCCTTTTCCTCTCGTAACTTGTGCTGGTTTGATTACTGTTTTGAGGCTGGTAGGCCTGCTGTTGAGGACGGTGCTGTTGTTGTTGATATTGCGGATGTTGCTGTTGGTAATTATTGTTGTGATGCTGAAACTGCTGATTATCTCTGAAAATAGGTGCTATGTGAGCCACCTGGTGCTGGTTACCGGCAGGACGCGCGGTCTTCCTCCTCACTGAGGGTCTTTTGGGTTTAACATGGGAGGTCACAACATGTGACTCACCATCTTTCTTCTTCCCAAACGTCCCATACCGTTTGGCAGAAGAGCCTTCTTCTCTGGTCAGGCGCCCTTCCCTGACTCCCTCTTCCAAACGCATCCCCATATTCACTATCTCGGTGAAGTCAGAAGGAGCGCTGGCAATCATCCGCTCGTAATAAAAAGAACTCAAGGTCTTCAAAAAGATCTTGGTCATCTCTTTCTCTTCTAGCGGGGGCACGATCTGTGTTGCTACCTCTCGCCACCTCTGGGCGTACTCTTTGAAAGTTGCCTTGTCCTTCTGGGACATGGCCCTCAATTGATCCCTATCGGGAGCCATATCCACGTTGTACTTGTATTGCTTGACGAAGGCCTCGCCAAGGTCGTTGAAGGATCGGATGTTCGCACTGTCCAAGCTCATATACCAATGCAGGGCAGCACCAGACAAACTGTCCTGAAAGAAGTGGATGAGCAATTGGTCGTTGTCGGTCTGAGTCGACATGTTCCTGGCATACATGACCAGGTGGCTGAGAGGGCAAGTATTTCCCTTGTACTTTTCAAAGTCAGGGACCTTGAACTTTACAGGGATCTTCACATTAGGGACCAAGCAGAGTTCGGCAGCAGACTTGCCGAAAAGATCCTTTCCTCGAAGAGTCTTCAATTCCTTGCGGAGTTTAAGAAATTGATCGTTCATAGCGTCCATCTTCTCATAGACATATGGGCCCTCAGACGGCTCAGAATGGTAGATGGTGTCATCTACTCTAGGCATAGTATGGACGACAGGAGGAGGAACAACAAGGACCAGGCTAGATGCCGGCAGAGAAGCAAAGGTGGGTGCAGGACTCTCAGGCCTGAAATTAGGAGGCATCCCCCACGGAAACCCGGCTGGCATGGCTGTCGGAGCAAAGTGTGCGCTGGCCGCAGGCACAGTTGAAGAGACAATCTCAGAGATGACTGTCCTCTGGGGAGGAGTTGAAGGTGTCAGAGAAGACTGGCTCTGGGCAGCCATGAATGACTCCATCAGGGCAGTCAATCTGGCTACTTTCTCCTTAAGCTTGCGGTTCTCTTGTTCCAAATGATCCATCAGTCTTGAAATGTTGGCTCTGGTGTAGTACCGGTGAGTCAGCTTGTCTTCAAAATAAATGAAGAACACAGAGTTGGACCATAGAACAAGAAGCCTGGAGCAAAACCTGCTAATGCACATGATACATGCAATGCTTATGATTTGATTTTTATATTAGAGGAACTTTTAGAGTTCTATTTGCAAATATTGGTGATATTAAACATTTATCACATATGGAGATAACTCATCAAATAATATTTGGAAAATATTTTTACACCAAAGAAGTACTGTCTTGGTAACCAAATACAATACAAGAGAGAAGGAAAATGAACATCCTATGGAACCCTAGAAGCAGTCATCTAAAGCTCTGGACACAGGAAGATAAGATGCACGAAGCCTCTTCACATCTCTCTCGTAGGCTGCCTCCATATCTGCCTTCTCTTTGGCAAGTCGATCATACTTCCTTATCCAAAACTTGGAAGACTGAGGAAGTAGAGAAGTCCATGCATCATCAGGATCATCAATAACCTGATGCTCGAGGAACTCTATCAAAGCATCCTTTTCCTTGATCTGCTGAAGCAACTCCTCTCGTTCACGGATCTAGGCACACGAACGGTCTTCGTCTCTCAACTCCTCTACTCCTTGGTCAGGGAGGGTTGAAGGCCCAACCACTACCAAAGGTGTAGGTCTCGGATACTCGTAAGGCATGAGGTACTCGGAAGCTCTCCTCCTAACCCAAGAAGTATAAGGCTCCAAAGCGATACAGTTCTTCGGACCTAGCTCCTTCCTTCCTTTCCTATGGATCTTGCGCCAAGCGCGAACCATCCTGTCCTTCAAGCCTTGGGGATCTTTACCCTCCTGAAAGAACTTACCCTTTAACAGAATGTTATTGGGTTTATCCTTTAGGGGGAACCCAAGCTGACGACGTGCCAAAATAGGGTTGTAGTTAATCCCACCACATGTACCAAGAAGAAACACATTGGAGAATTAACCACAAGAGTCGATAATCCGCACACCATCATACACACGGTTATACCAAAAGATATCATCATTAGTGAGAGACATAAGTCTCGTGGACCATCGTAGACATCCTTTGTTCTCCTTGAAGGCGACCGTCTGCGGCAAGTGCGAAATAGACCACTTGTACAGCAGAGGCAAACAACATACAATGGTACCACCACCCTTTGCATTTCTCATATGCAAAGAAAAGTAAATGTCACCCAACAGAGTTGGAACGGGATTAAGAGCAGAGAAAATCCTAATAGTGTTCACATCTACAAACTTGTCGATGTTGGGGAATAACACTAGCCCATAGATGAGAAGTACAAATATGGCTTCAAAGGCGTCCTCATTCATGGCCTTCCCATACATAGTAGCTTGAGCAATGAGGAACTCAGAAGGGAGACCTTGTTTTCCACCTTTGGTAGTCATATGAGCACCAACCAGAGATTCATCTATATGCAACATATCAACTATCTCTTGAGAAGTAGGCATACTCTCTAAGCCGCTGAACGGCAACTGGTCTAGAATAGGTATACCCACAAGGTAGGCATACTCCTCAAGCGTGGGCAAAAGCTGAAAATCCAAAAATGTGAAGCAACGGTACAAGGGATCATAGAACTGCACCAATACACTCATCAATCCTTCGTCCACTTGAGTAGTCAGAATAGATAGAAGCTTCCTAAAACGAGCCTTGAAACCCAAGGGATCTACTACATAGGATGTCAAATTCCTTAGCTCTTTCAAGTCAGGTTGTCTAAAACTGTACTTCTTTGTATTCCTTCTTTGGCTTTCCATGTCTGAAAATTTGCAAATAGACCTCTTAAGTTCCTTGAAAATCCTCTCATTATTGATGATATGGATGCAAATGGGTGCATGAATGCATGAATGCAACAATCACACTCAAGGATAAAGCAAAGCACACCAAACAAAGGTCATGGGATGGATCATGTCATCCTTAATATCAATCATCCATTTTGGTGGATTATGGTTTACACCTTATCAACACCCAAGTTCCAATGATATTAAGGATACAAGAACGGATCAACCATGAATCAAGGGTTTGTTGCAAGTCACGAGCATGGAGTCTTGGTTAAGAACCACCCAATGGGAGTGTACTAGGGTTTAAACCTGCCAAACATGTTCTACAAGAGGTTCCCATAGTCATCATCCCATCTTTCAGATATTATCGGATAAACGACTACTCGTATTCCAAAAATATTCTCAAGAGAGACTCTTATGAGTGTAGTATCGCGTAACAATTGCGTCAAATCTTACACTTGAACAACTTTCGCACTACATCCTAAGAATAGGCCAAGATGGACTTGGTAAACTAAGGTCCTTGGCTTCTAAGGTCTATATTGGAAAGAGTAATGTCTAACCACAACTACTTGTGTGACATTATTGATCCCAACATGACCTCCACCAAGTGAATGGGCTTGCAAGTCAACTTGCTAAGGAATAACTCCACACAAGTCAACAAGACTATGTCATTCTCCTATCCTAAGTGCACTCGAGTTCGGGTATAGAACTCATCTCGCAAAGATCACCAAGCATACAAGGAATTAATATTCAAGTAATTCAATAATTACATACAATACAATAATCCCAAATTGCACAAAAATATGTCACAAAATAATATACACAACAATACAACAAAATATGAAAAGTAGGCAAAACCCACTAGGCAAATGTTTCCCTAGCAGAGTCGCCACTTTTCTGTAGCGGGGTATTCGTTACCATTACAGATATTGACTAAATCCAAGGTAAATCATACAAGTCGATTCGCCACCGTACTTCTATTTATCCAACAGAATGGTTAGAAAGCGAACAAAAACCTAAAAGTTTTATCGAATAAAAAACTAGTAAAAATGTCAAAGATCTGGGTAAGGGGGTTGGTTATGCAATGGGAAGGTTTTAAGCACCCAAAACATCCTAGGTACTCCTAGGGAGCCCTTTTCACATTTGTTGTAAGGTTGGTATTTTGTGAAAATTTATTTGTGCAAATATGATTGAAGAGATGAGGAGAGAATATACAAGTTTATTTACATTTTTGTGTTTGGATGGATAAACCCATTGCCTACGTACCATCTTAAAAAAGATTAGGATCAAAACCTCGTAGTCTGGGGTAAAAATCTCAAAATGAGTTGGTGAATTGATTGGTCCAAAAGCCTTAAGGTCTTTTGTTATCCAAGGGAGGAAACTAGACCTAAAACCACAAATCCACCATGTGAGGATAGCTTCAACATGCTAGTGAGGGGTTAACCCTATAATAAGCATGGAAGACTCGTTGTCCATCACTAAGGATATAGGTGAGTATTACATCTACCTCAAGGATAACTTAAACCTAATAGCTAAAGGTTATAAAAAATTTGATTAAGAAAAGTGGCCATTGAAACCACAAAAGTATTTGAATGAGTGGTATTTACCAATGAAAAGTATTTACAAAATATGGTCAAGGTTGATTTAAAAGTTCAATTCAAAATAAGTGTTATGAAAAGAAAGTTTGAAAATCAAAAGCATAAGGCTTGTGTTTCTAATGTTTGAAAACAAGTGTTAAATGTTTGCACAAAAGTTTTGGCTTGGGTTAGAGTGGAGGGAAGAAGAAGAATGGCTAAAGTCCTAATCATACAAGAGATAAGGGATAAGAAACAAGACCACAAATGGAGTTCCTCTCTTGATATCATATTGATGATCCAAGTAGCTCCCATCCTTTGGAATATGCAAGCAAAATAATAGTAAGCTCAAGCAATCAACACAATCAAACAAGTTTCTTATAAGATCCCCAATGTAACTTGTATCTTTCACTTTGGATGAACATGGCAATGGTTCTTCAATTTGAGCTCTCATAGGATTCCCCAGCACAAAAGCACACACACATCAAAGAGTCTTATGAAGCAAATCAAGAATGGACAAGAGTGAGTTTAGAGGTTTGGTCCTTCTAATCCATCTTCAACATTAAGGTCCTTTTACTCCAATTTTGCATAGGGAAAGTCCTAGAAACTAAGTCCATTTGTCCATTTGTCCATTTCTTTGCATTTGGTCCACAACAATCAAAACAAAACACAAGCACAATAATATATACACAATTATATGCTCAAGTGAGCAAAAGGCAAATTGCATTAACATAAACATGTGCTCAAGTGAGCAAAGGGGGAAAAGCAAATGAATAATATGTACAAGAATAGTAAATTGCATAAATGTAAAGAGCAAGAAGTAAATGTTAATGGTTAATGGTTAGTGTTAGTAGTAAGTGTGCCATAAGGCAAATTTAGCGCTATGTTAAGCAATCGTAATTGGACTTATGTAGAAGTCACAACTATCTGAGGCCGGTCAATAATAATGTAGGCAAAACAGAAGTTAGAGGTCTTGATTAGTGAATCAAACTCCAACAACTTGCCATGCCAAAAAGAAGATGAGAAATGATCTTGTATTGATTTAGGTTCTTTGCATGATTTAGAAAGCAATCTATCCTTAATGCAAAGCCATTCACTTGATCCATGATCAAGATGAATTAGATTTGAATCAAGGAAGATTAAACTTCCATAATCAATGCTAACCACCAATCTTTAACTCATTGATCAAAATAAGAAAAGAAGAAGAAGAAGAAGATGAAGAATAATAAAGTGCATTAAATGAAATAGAATGTACTAATCAACAAATAGTAACCAAAGATAGGGAAGATCAAGGTTAAACAATAGAAAACAGAAGCAAAATGAATATTAGGAGTCAAGAAATAAACAAAACATTTTTGGCATTTTTAATATTTAAAATAAAACTTGAATTAAAATAATCAAGAAAGGTCAAACTTCAAATTCACTTCAAATCAACTTTGAAAAGTCCAAGTGAATTATCCCAAGTTCAACAAGGTCAAACAAAGTTGACAAAATTTTTCAGCATTTTTAAAAGTTAGAAACTATTTTAAATCAATTAAAAAAAAGCATAAAAATAACTTAATTGAACTAAAATCTCAAATAAATCTCAAATCAATTAATAAATTGATGAGAATATTTTTCATAGATCTATCATCATTCAAAGAGGTTGAGAAAATATTTTTGTATTTTTTGAATATCAAAAACTATTTAAAATGAATTAAAAGTAACCAAAAAAGAGAAAATTACTAAAAAATAGCAAATGATAAAATAAAAAATATTAAAAATCATTTTTAGAAACTAGAAATTAAAAGAGAAATAATGCAATTGGTCCCATAATTTTTGGACCAATAATGAAAGAGATATGAATTTTAGAAATAAAATGGAATTTAGAAAATAAAATGGATTAATTCAGAAATAACAAAAATCCACACGCGTTGGATTGAACTTCATTAAATGGCGTGGAGGATCCAATGGCAATGGCATGCGCGGGCACCTTGAACCTCAGTCAATGAGAAACATAGATATTAAAAGAAAGTCATAACATCCAATGGATCTGATTAGATCTGGAAGCATGATCCAACGACCACGACTTAATCTGGCAAACGGATGGTGGCCAGCGCCACCGTCTTCTCCGGCTAGCTCCGGTGAGAGTTCAAAATTACAGAGGAAAAAATGTGCATGAAAAGCCACGATCCAGGTACCATTCGAAAGATGGAGTGATGTACATCACTCCTATGCCACTCAATTCCACTCTAGACCCCTGTTGAGAGAGAAATCAGAGATGGAACTTTGGTGGTGTTCAACTGAACTTGCTTGATTTCAAAAATTAAGAACACAATAATGATGCCTCTATGCAGAGGACTTCATATCACACAAAATCAAGGCAAATGGAGCAATATATAAGCTGTTTCGAAGCAAAATGCAGTTGAGTAAAACCTTTGAATTGTGAAGAATTGAGTCACTATCTTTGAGTGCTTTTGCAAACAAAAGCTTCTATGGATCAAATGAAGAAGGTTTAGGAACTATGGATCTTAAAAATCAATCAATGCAATTGAATTTCAGATCTGAAATTTTTGAAAGAAAGAGAAAAATTCCTTTGGTGAGGGTTGGGTTTTGAGTTTAGCAGAGGTTTAGGCGCCTTTAGGTTGAGGAATGAGAGCTCATATGCCATGTATTTATAGCCAAAGCCATGCTGAAAGTGTGATTTCAAATTTGCATGAATGGAAAGGGCCTCCATGCATGGGCCTGTACAGGCGCATGAAGGGCCCAATTCCACTTGATTTGGCAAGCTGAGATCACAAATGAATGAAATGGACGTGCAACATAGATGTAATCAGCTCATGCATGGCAATTGAATCAAGTTTCCCAAAATGCACTAAAAAGTTCTCCTCTTCAAAAATGATATTTCCACAATTGAAACATAGGCTTATGGGTAATGGTTGGAAAGCTTGTTGCATAAGGAACAAATGCTATGTTGATCAAAACTCCAATTGGGCCTTGGAAATTAATGAAATTTGAGCTTGAAGTGTAGGGTGCAAAACATGCATATGTGAAATTTCCAAATTTGGCCAATGTTCAAGCCCCTCTGTCTCAATAATGCAAGCTCCAAATGATAAAATCTTCAACATGAAAGTTGTATATCTCTTCAAGACAATCAATTTGGACTTAAAGTTTGCATCATTTGGATTTTTTATGAAGAAGTTATGGGCACTTGAAGTTGGACTTTTTCACATTTCAATGCATTTGGCCCAAAGTGACCTATAATGTTTTGCATTATCACATGTATTTATTTTGAGATTTTGCAATTTTTCTCAACATAACATTTGAAGTATACACATTAATATTTCCAATTAATTAAGTCTCACCTCAAAATCATGAAAAATGAATGAGTTATGTTCTTGGAAAGTTTGACCTAAAATTAGGATTTCAGTCAAAATGACCTATAATGTCTTGGAATGGATGATGACCTTCCAAGCTTCAAATCAAATTTTGTTGAACATGAAAGTTGTTAATATTGTCCTTAAGAAAGTTGTTTCTCTTGGGATCATCTCCATTTGACCAACACATGAAAATTTAGGTCACAGTGCATTTCAAAATAGTCAGATAATTTGACTGATCAACTTCTCAAGTCCACACCTCATATCTTGATGAATGGATGATTGAGTACACTCAAATGAGTTCAAATATGCATGAAATGATTAATTAAAGAACTTCCATTGATTGTTTTTGACCATGTGTTGAGGTTGCTTCATGAGCAAGGCACAGTTGATGAACAGATGAATTAGGGTTTCCTTGGGAAACAAACCTCAAACCCTTTGATTTGATTTGATCAAAATGATGAATTGAGATACTTGGGATGCATATTTGATGGATGAGAGCTTTGGGAACCATTACCATGCTTGATTTCATCTTCTCTTGCCCATATCATTGCACATAGGATCTCCTAGAAGCCTTTAGACCTTATGACTGCTCAAGCTACAACCAAGAGATGTTAGTGACATATTTTTGTGCTTTTGAGTTAATAATAAAATGAGAAAAGCAATAATATATAATTCAAGCATGCTTGGTGATATCAAACCACTCACAAGATGTCCCAACCTAAAGGCAAAGGGAACCAAGATGCTTATGATCCTTGAGGCTATGCAAATGCCATGTTATGATACCATGAGGGATCTTAGGGCCAAAATTAGGGTCTTACAGGATGGTATAGTCATGTTCGACTTATGTGGAGTAGTCATTAACAAGTTGGCTTGAGACCCATCTACTCAGTGGAGACCCTTTTGGAGTTATTGCTGTCACACAAGTTATTTGTGGTTAGGCATTACTTTCTCTGATTTGGGGTCCAAGAAGCTGAGGACCGTAGAAAATTTAACATAACTTGGCCTATTTAGGACGTAGTGCGGAGATTGTTCAAGTGTAGACTTGATAACAGTTATTACGCGATACTACACTCAGATGAGTTTCTCTTGAGAATATTATGGGTTGATGAGTCAGTCATCCTAACCTATAATATCCGATAGATGGAATTAAGACTCTGGGAACTTTTTAGAACATGATCTAAAAGTTTTATCCTTAATACACTCCATTGGGATGGTTCTCAACCCGACTCCATGCTCGTGACTCACAATCTACCTTGGATTCTTGGTTGATACAATCAAGTCTTATCAATATCAATGGAATTTGGGTGTTGATAAGGTGAAAACCATAATCCACCAAAATGGATTATTGATCTTGACAATGACTTGATTCATCCATTGACCTTTGTTTGTTTGCCTTATGTGTGATCCCTTTTTTGTGATTGTTGTATTCATGCATTCATGCGCATGATAATATTCACCACACGAAAAATAACTTCAAGGAATTGAGGTTTTATTTGCAAATACTTTCAGACCATGGATTGTGGACAAAGGAACACTAAGAAGTACAATTTTAGATGTCCCGATTTGAAAAAGCTAAGGAAGCTATCATCCTTTGTATTAGATCCCTTGGACTTCAAGCAACATCATGGGAAGCTTTTATCCATGTTATCTGCTGATGTGGTTGAAGGAATCTTGAGTGTGTTGGTTCAGTTTTATGATCCTCTCTACCGTTGCTTCACTTTTCCCGATTATCAGCTTAAGCCTATGTTAGAGGAGTATGCCCATCTCTTGGGAATACCCGTTTCTGACAAAGTGCCTTTTAGTGGATTTGAGGAGATTCCCAGATCTCACATCATAGTTGAAGCTCTTCATCTAAAGAAGTCTGAGATTGAGGCTCATTGGGTGAAGAAAGGAGAAATATTTGGGTTGATTTCTGAGTTCCTTATTGGGAAAGTTATTGCCTTTGCTCAAGCCGGTAGTGTGAATGCTTTGGAAGCCATCTTTGTGTTACTCATCTATGGTTTGGCTTTTTTCCCTAACATTGACGATTTTGTTGATGTTAACGCCATTAGAATTTTCTTAATTGGGAATCATATGCCTACTCTGTTGGGTGATATGTATTTCTCTTTTCATCTAAGGAATTCTAAAGATGGTGGAAGTATTGTGTGTTTTGTTCCTCTTCTGTACAATTGGTTTATTTCGCACTTACCTCGGACACATGCGTTTGTGGAGAACAAACAACGTCTACGGTGATCTCAGAGACTTATGTCCCTCACTAATGATGATATTGTTTGGTATGATTCTTCATTGAGTAGCTTGGATATTATTGATAATTATGGTGAATTCTCTAACGTGCCTCTCATTGGTACACAAGAAGGAATTAACTACAATCCCGCTTTGGCTCGTCGTCAACTTGGGTTCCCCTTCAGAGACAAACCTAATAACACTCAGTTAGAAGGTCTTTTCTATCAAGAGGGTAAAGATACCCAACATTTGAAGCAGAAGATGGTGCATGCTTGGCATAATGTGCATAGGAAAGGAAGATTTGAGCTTGGTCCATGCAACTGTGTAGCTTTGGAAGCTTACACTACTTGGGTGAAGAAGAGAGCTTTGGAATTAAAGATGCCTTATGCTTGTGAGAGACCTGTGTCTATGGTTGTGGATGCGCCATCAACTCTTCCTAACCAAGATATAGAGGAGTTGGAAGATGCACTCGCCAAGATGAAGCAAAAGAGGGATATGTGGGAAGAGCGGTTTCGTGCTTTGAGCCGAAAGCATGAGGAGTTGCAGCTTGAGTCTAAGGATAAAGACGCACTTATTGAACTTCTTGAAGACCGAGCAGTGAAGAGACAGAGAGAGCCAGAGGGTCCATCTTCCTCTAGTATGCCTCATCCTTCCGGTGTTTTGAAGAATATTGTTGATCAGCTTGTCCTTGAGAAGACTCAGATGAAGATATCTTTTGACTCATAGATTCGATGCATCCGAAGGAAGTACTCGCCTACAGCCAGATCATCCAACACTGTTGTTAGGGGATCCTTAGGATGATTAGTTTCCTTTTCTTTTGTATTTATATTTTGGTTTCTGAAATTGTACTCAGTGTAATCCTTCCAAAATTATATGAATAAAAGAGATTTTATGGTCAATCAATTTGTTACTATTGTTAATATATATTTGAAAATAAAATAGTATGTTCCTTGAAAATAAAAATAAACAAAACATTGCATTTTCATGCATAATTTGCATAACAAGTTTTCTTCTGCCAGATGTCTTATCGGTTATTCTTCTGTGCTTCAGCCAAGCTGACTCACCGATACAACACTCGCGCCAATCAACCGCCAATCATCCCAAAATTATGGAGCACTTAGAATAAGAGAACAAAGAATTGAAGGATGAGATTGCTCGTCTGACTGCTATGATGGAGTCTGTTCTAGTTGCTCAAAATCAGTCTTCTCCAACTCCTGCAACTCCTCCTCCTTAAAGGACTGTCATCTCAGAGGTTGCTACTTCAACCGTGCCTATTGCTGCTACTTAATTTGGTCCAACTATGCCTGCTGGATTCCCGTGGGGGATGCCACTTGTAGCACCTCAAATTTTCCCCCTCATTCATGCATTCATTTTTTAGGTCATTTAACATTTCATATTGCATTTCAGCAAAGTTCATCTAAATTACCTCTGGTCAACTGTTGGTCTACTGAAGGTAAAACGGCTAGGGGATAACTTGAGTTACTTCCAACATGTTCAAATGAGGCCTATTCATCATTCGACATATTACTCTTGAAGGAGCAAAGATCCAGCGTACAGGTTACAAATTTGGAAAGATGACTTGAACTGTCATGCTCGCTATGCGAGCAGAATGGTTCGCCTAGCGAGCCATCAGAGTCTGAACTGTCATGCTCGCTAGGCGAGCAGATCCTTCGCTAGGCGAAGCCCACGCGTTTTAAAAATATAACAGAAAATCTTGGACTTGGACCTCTCTCATTTGAGCCCACAAAGCCACGAAAATCAAGTTATAAATTCTAATTTCAGTAGAACAAGGGAGGGAGGAGAAACCCTAGGGAAGAGCTAACAGAATTTAGAGTAGCCTCCAGACACTGAAGAGAAAAATTCACCCGGACTCTGAGACTTTTCACTCTGACTCACACACTTCTCACACAAACCCTAAGATCGCTTTGCAAACCCAACCGGGCAATTCAAATTTCATTCGATCTCTCCAATCAGGTTTGCCCTATCTCCATTACTTTATGCTTTCAATTTGAAATTTCTGAATGTATGAGGCATCATGGGTGAATTTGGAAGAGTGGGTATCGTTAGGTTTCACATGTGGTTTTAGATGTGCATGAATGTGTAGAATAATGCCTTGAGTGTTTAATCACTTTGTTGCTGAGATGGATACCATAGGGTTTGGGGTTTCTGAAATCGTACTGTTATCAATGGAGAATCCAGAACCTGCAGGCATTCGCTAGCACCTCGCTAAGCGAACATGTAGCGAAGCTTCGCTAAGCCTTCGCTAAGCGAAGCAGTAGCGATGATGACAACAACTGTTTTTTGTTTTTATTCGCTTTCTAACCTATTTTGTGTTTTGTTGTGACATGTTTTTTATGGCATTCGTGCACTGTTTACCTGACACTGTTGTTGTTATGTTTCTTTTGTGCAACTCTTGATTGCATCCCGCCTTGTTATTCTAACTTGTTTGTTGAGTTTTTTGTGAGGGCTCACATGAATCTTGAAGAGATAACTTGCTTGGTATTTCACTTTATTTGTGGGATACCATTTGTGGAGATTTATTCTGATTGCTTTGCTGACTTGTTTTCTTTGATGGTGCTAGCCTGAGAGATCTTCGGGTTTCCTATTTCTTTAGTTGCTGTTACTTCGGATCTTTATCCGTGTGGTAGATCTCTTGATCCCTTTTACATCTTTCCCGTATTTTACCGCTTTCTTAGCTGGAAGACCTCAACAGGAGGCAATGTTTTCTTTTGTTTGTTTACTTTTGTGCCTAAAGACCTCCAAGAAGAGGCACCCGTGCTAAAGACCTCCACGAAGAGGAAATTGACGGATAAAAGGGATTAGTAGTCAATCCCCCGTTATTCAGTGTGTCGTTCTTTATGCTCACACTACGTGTCGATGCTTCAGAACAAAAGCCTAAGATCTTTTGTCCGGTCAGTCAGTGGTGAGGGTTCCATCTTCCTGAATCCCCACTTTTTGTCATGAGCTCACCCTGTCCAGGGTTAAGAGCTATGGGGTCTTATCCTCATTACCCTTTTGATCTGCTCACCCTGACGTTCAATGTCAGTGGTTAAGAGCCCGGTTGATTACCCTTCCATGGCTTGTTTGTCGAGGTTGATAGGACCCCTCTTGACTAAAGCCCTACCCATATATGTTTGAGCCCCCTCGTCGGCGTGTTTACTTTATGCATGTTTGTTTTGTATGGTGTGGTCGTCTCCCCATAGGGTTGCTAGGCTTTGTATAGTCTCTCGGTGGCATGTCAATTAAGGTAGCACGGTTCCTTCGTCTAGGACTTCCTTTTTTGCATGAGCATTCCTAAAACACAAACAAACTCATTGATTTTTCTTCTCCTAAGAACACGTTAACTCCTTCTACTACAAGCGAGTAAGTCTCCAAAGGTCGAGCATCCGGTAGATTGCGTAGTGATGTCATTCGTCTAAAAAACACAACCCTTAACCCGTAGTTAGCCGAACTACGGCTTGCTCTGATTCTCATTCCAGATGAGATACGTAGGCATAAAATGCGATGTCTTAGCGAGCACACTCCTCTTTAACCCATAGGTAGCCGAGCTACGAAGACTCTGATTCTCATATTCAGATGAGATACGTATGCAGTGGATGCAACATCCGTGCGAGTCATTTTCTTTTGACCCCTCTTTTAGTAAATAGTACATTAGATAAACCCACACCCTTTAGACCAGAACAACAAGAGTGGATCCCGTAGAGTACTATGGATGCGTAGGGGTGCTAATACCTTCCCTTCGTATAATCGACTCCCGAACCCAAGATTTGGTTGCGAGACCTTGTCTTTTCCTTTCCTTTTTCCAGGTTTACTTCGAGCGTTTCCTTTCCCTCATTTGGGATAAATAACGCACGGTGGCGACTCTTCTGTCATTTCTTTTTTCGCCGATTATTTTTTCGCATTCCCTTTTTTAGGTTGCGACAGCTGGCGACTCTGCTGGGGACCCGGTTTCCCTAAGCGAGTCCCTCCTAGCTTTTGTAGTTTTCTTGTTTGTTGGGTGTTTATTCTTTTGTACAGTTATTTATTTACCTGCTTTACCTTATTGCATTATGTACCTATCATTGCTGTGTCTGTTGGCTCTGTTGGGTTGTTTGTTTGTTGGGGTGGGATGTTCTATGAGATAAGCCCACTACCCAGGCTTGAGCGTACACAGGTTTTAGAGTGGATAGTCATGAGGCTTGCGTGGCATGTTGCTATGTTAAGTCGTTCATGAGACCCACATTCCAGACGAGGTTTCTTTTGGATATATTTTGTCCTATGGGTGTTCCGTAACGACAATATGTTCCTTTAGAAATCGTCGACTCTGGTGACCATTTCTCGAGAACTCAGTCGAGGCCTCTCCTCCGAGACACGTTTATGTTAGCTCTGGTGGGCGCATTCTCACTGCTCAATCCGAGGACCCCGAGGCTGGGAACTTGCTTTAGGATGTCTTGTTGAGGGGAGTCAGCGGAGGTCTTTTGTCTCGTAATAATGCCAAACCTTCAGTGGTAAACGTATTATTCGACTGAAGGGCAAGAAACTGACAAACTTCTGTTCTTAGAACCTACCAGTGAGGAGCGGGCTAAATTCAGGAAACCTTAACCTCCAACCAACCCGGTTTTCTGGAGCAGAGCTTTGATCTCCTATATTATTCCTCAGTGGTTTTCTCTTCAGACAGTGTGACCCAACAGTTGTTCAAGCAGATACAGCAATCCTGATTCCCATGTCACTGCATTGCATCACATCATTTTGCATTCATATCATTTAAACATGTTTATCTATTTCTAGGGGTTTATATCTTCTTCTTGATTCCGGTCAGGGTTCTCTGGTTCTCCTAAGATGGATATTGGCAGAAAGAGACATGTCGCCTACAAGTTTCCTGTGATTTGTTTGGATCCCATTCAGCAGCTGATGAAGTTAATGGATCCGGATTATCTAGAAAAATTCCGGAAGGATTATGGTTTGATTCTAAGTTTCGTTACGGTTCTCTCCAAAGATCAACATGATGCTCTCTTCACATTGTTGCAGTTCTATGACCCTCCATTGAGGTGTTTCACGTTCCCAGATTATATTTTGGTCCCTACTTTGGAGGAGGTTGCTAGTTTTCTCAGAGTTCCTATCAAGCCGCAGTTGCTATTCTACAGTTCCGAGTTTCTGCCCGATCTCAGCATGGTTGCTTCAGCCACATATTTGGGGAAATCAGTCTTGAAGTCTAATATGTGTCAGAAGGGAGGAGTTAGTGGTTTTCATTTGAGTTTCTTACTGGGAGAAGCAAAGAAGAAGCTTGAAGATGGTGACCAGAGGGGTTTCAATGCTGTGTTGGCTCTTTGTGTGTATGGGATTGTCCTGTTCCCTAATGTGGCGAAATTTGTGGACGTAAACGCCATACGCCTCTTCGTGTTGGGAAATCCGATGCCGACCTTGTTGGGAGATTTCTTTCATTCAGTGCATCACAGGAATGAGAATAGAAGGGGAGGATTGGTGAATTGTTGCGCGCCTTTGTTTTATAAGTGGTTCAGTTCCCACCTACCCAAGTCAGGAGCGTTTGTTGATGTCAAGAACTCGTTGAGTTGGTCAAAGAGACTGATGGGGATAAGAGCTAAAGATATTTCTTGGTGGTCAGACCGGAGCTTGCTTTGGGCAGATATTATTCATAGTTGTGGGAGTTTCCCGAATGTACCATTGGTAGGAAGAAGAGGAAGTATCAACTACAATCCTTCTCTGGAAGTCAAACAATTTGGATATGCTTTAAGAACTCTGCCTTTGGAAAAAGATGTGGAAGAATCTCTGTTTTTCCATTCTTCATCTGATTTGACTGTATCCCGTGAGGCAGCTGAGGCTTGGCTTAAGGTGATCAAGAGAGGAAGAACTGTGCTTGGAAAAGGAGATTGTAGAACTTACCCTCAGTATGAAGAGTGGCTTCAAGGAAGAGTCGAAGAGTTTGGTCTGCCGTTTCCTATTGAAGAACCTCTGTATCCACCTACTCATGAGTAGTCAACCATGGTGAGCCGAGAGGAGTATGACAAATTGAAGAATGCCATGAAGGAGCTTCAAACTGAAAACTCAGAGTTAAGTGTGAAGCTGCAAGACTATATGCGTCAATTCCATGAGGCGGAATATCAGAAGGGGGAAGTCGTCAGATTGCAAGAGGAAGTAGAGAAGAAATTAGTTGTGGAGGTGGACTTCTTCAGGAAAACTGACGAAGCCTTGGGAGCATCCAGTTCTGAGTTGAGGCGAGTCAAACAGCAGTTAACAGATGCTCATGGTAAGTTAGTTGGTTAGCAAGAGCAATGGGATACATTTTCAGCTTCTAGGAAGGTAAAGGAGGAGGAGATGGCGGCCGAATTGACTGGTCAGATGGAGAAGTTGAAGATTTTGCTGAAGGAGAAGAACAATGAGCTTCTGTGCGCCCGTTCAACCAATGGTTATATCACAGATCAACTCAACAAAGCTCAAGGATAGATTGAGGAACTCAAAGTGCTGGCAGGTTTGAAGAAATCCAGACTTGAACAGGTATTCAGAGAAGATGATGGGAATTACTACAGAGATCACATCAACGAGATGGATGAAGTTATTCACAAGAGGAATCTGCTTATCCGGCGTTTGACAGAATCTCCAGATCATCCTGACACAGTGACACTACTGGCTGAAGTGAGGAGCAGTCCTTATGGGTTGTATACAAGAGGCTGATTCCTGATTTTTGTTCCTCTCTTTACTTATTGTATTGTAGTGATGATCCACAGGCTTGTTGTGGAGACCCTTTTTTGATGAACTGTTGGCTAGGGCCTTTCCCTTCTTGAACCCATTTATATGATGGTTTTCCTTATTGCATCTCGATCTCAGAAGTTTATCCATAACTCGATCTTCTTGTGCTTTCTGCCTGATGTGAGACTGGAATCAAGGGGGTAGAATACCCGTTGGAATTGATAAACATGTCATTGCATTTACATATTCATTTGCATATCTTGCATAACAGGTACCGCTGCGGTGTTCTTATATTATTTGGTGTTCACTAGCAGGATAGCTGATTCAGGCATTCATCGGTACGGTACCCGTAGAAACCAGCAGAGAGTAATGGAAAGCTTTCAAGCAGATCTAGCAGAGATGAGGACCAACATGGCCCAATTCATGAGTATGATGCAAGGGGTAGTGCAAGGGCAAGAGGAACTCCGAGCCTTGGTCCAGAGACAAGAAACTGTGATCCCCCCTGTCGGTCAGAATCCGCCAGAAGGGACCCCTGTCGATGACGCTGCTGTTACCAGCCCTGTCAACAACCATGCTAATAGGGACGAATTGCGTGGTATTAGAATCAATGGACAACCCATTATTACAGAGGCTGCTAATGCTCGAGCGGCACGTGCTCCAGTTCACCATCCTTCTCATTTGGTTGACAAGCAAGAAGATATGTTCACCATTCCCATTGATGATGATGAATTTGGAAAGGCGGAAGAGAGAGATAGAAAGGTCGACGCCCTTGCTGAAAAGATTCACGCCATGGAGTGCCAGAATTCTTTGGGTTTTGATGTTTCTAATATGGGTTTAGTTGATGGTTTGAGGATCCCGTACAAGTTTCAAGCGCCCTCTTTCGACAAGTACAATGGCACTTATTGTCCCCGAACTCATGTGCAAGCTTACTACCGGAAGATATCCGCTTACACTGATGATGAAAAGATGTGGATGTACTTTTTCTAAGACAGCTTGTCTGGAGCATCTTTGGATTGGTACATGGACTTGAGAAAAGAATCTGTCAGAAGCTGGAGAGAGTTAGGTGAAGCTTTTCTGAGGCAGTACAAGCATAACATGGACATGGCTCCGAGCAGAACCCAGTTGCAGAGTTTGTTTCAAAAGACTGGTGAGAGTTTCAAGGAATACGCCCGGAGGTGGCGTGAACTAGCTGCGAGAGTACAACCTCCGATGTTGGAGAGAGAATTGACAGATATGTTCATTGGAACCCTGCAAGGTGTTTTCATGGATCGTATGGGAAGTTGCCCGTTTGGTAGTTTTTCGGATGTTGTGATTTACGGAGAAAGAACCGAGAGTCTTATCAAAGCGGGAAAAATCCAAGACCCTGGTTCTTCAAGTTCTTCAAGTACTAAGAAACCATTTTCAGGGGCACCCAGAAGGAGAGAGGGTGAGACAAATGCTATACATAATCAGAGAAATGGAAACAGAGGACAACAATACCGTCAAGTTGCTGCTGTGACCATTCCAGCAACCCAACCTCAACAACAACAAAGAGGACAACCAGAACAACAACAGCAACGCCAATTCCAACCAAGACAAAGAATGCCAGATCGTCATTTTGATCCGTTGCCAATGACTTATGTTGAATTACTCCCTGAACTTCTCAGGTTAAAGTTTGTTGAACTTCGCACTATGACTCCATTAACAAGGATTCCCGCTGGTTATGATGCAAATGTCCGTTGTGATTTTCATTCTGGTGCGCCAGGGCACCACATCGAGAATTGTCGGGCTTTTCACCATAAATTCCAAGACTTGATCGATGCCAAGACGATTAACTTCGCTCATACTCCGAATGTGATGAATAACCCTATGCCTCAGCATGGAGGCCCCAGGGTAAACAATGTGGAGGATGGGGAAAATTTGAACTTGGTGGTCAATGTTAACGATGTTCAGACTTCGTTGTTTGTAGTGAAGGAACGTCTGCTCAGAGGGGGAGTATTCCCGGGGTGTGACAAGAATTGTTCAGATTGTGGTAATCATGAAAACGGTTGTGTGAAGTTGAAAGAAGGTATCCAGGAACTGATGAATGAAGGTTGTTTACAGTTTGATCGAGTAGTGAAAGACCGTGGAGAGGTATCAAATGTTACCATTTACTTTACCCGTCAGAAGGTCCTGCACGTGCTCCAAGAACTATTAGTGCGCCTGTGACTATTGGTACTCTTGTGACCGTAGATGCACCCGTGACCATATCTGCTCCGGTGACTGTTGGTGTTCCCGTGATTAATGCTCCAATAACTATCAGTACCCCTACCACCATTGCTGCTTCTAATGGAAGACTTTATGAGAATAGTAGAGCAATTCCGTGGCAATATGACAATGCTTCTTGCAGAAATAGAAGACCTGAGAATCAGACCAGATCAGTAAATCAGACTCCAGTAATAGTTGGTTCGGCTGTAAGTAATGTGGGAGGACCCGGAGGATTTACGAGGAGTGGTCGTTTGTTTGCACCGCAGGTTCCGAAGGATAACAATGCTGAGGCTCTTGCTAGAACAAAAGGAAAACAAGTTGTCGCTGAAGAAGAACCAATGCGAAAGGAAGTGCCCGAGAATTCTTTTGAGAAGGATGTGGAGGAATTTATGAGAATCATCAAGAAAAGTGATTACAAGATCTTGGATTAGTTGAACCAGACACCGTCAAAAATCTCTATTTTCTCTCTGTTAATGTGTTCCGAGGCACATCGTAACGCCCTGTTGAAAATGTTGAATATGGCTTATGTGCCCCAAGAGATTTCTGTTAACCAGCTCGAAGGTGTTATTGCAAATGTTAACACAAGACATGGTTTGGGATTCCCGGATCTAGACTTGACACCTGAGGGTCGCAATCACAATAGAGCTCTGCATATCATGATGGAATGCAAAGGCGCCATTTTTTCGCATGTTTTGGTTGATACCGGTTCTTCTTTGAATGTGCTGCCCAAAAAAGCTCTGAGTAAGCTTGATGCCGAAGGGGTTGTTCTCACACCAAGTGATCTTGTTGTCTGTGCTTTTGATGGATCCAAGCGATCAGTTTTTGGTGAAGTCACGTTGCCTGTCCAGATCGGCCCGGAAGTGTTTAACATTATCTTCTATGTGATGGATATCCAACCAGCATATAGTTGTATGTTAGGGCGTCCCTGGATACATGGAGCCAGAGCAGTTTCTTCGACTCTCCACCAAAAGCTAAAATATGTGTGGGATGGTTAGGTTGTGACCGTATGTGGCGAAGAGGACATCTTTGTGAGCCATTTATCCTCCTTCAAATATGTGGAGATGGATGGCGAAATTCATGAAACTCTATGTCAAGCTTTCGAGACTGTCAGTATTGAGAAGGTGTCTTTTGTTGAACAGAAGAGACCAGGTACCTCGATTGCGTCCTATAAACAAGCTCTAGAGGTCATTCATTCAGGTAACGCGGAAGGCTGGGGCAAGATGATTGATGTGCCCGTAAAAGAAGACATGTTTGGCATTGGTTATCAGCCTTTTCAATCATCAGAGCAGGGTGTCCAGGATCAGAAAGGGCCGCGTACTTTCACTAGTGCTGGATTGATGAATCACGGGGATGTCTTTGCAACAGACAATGAAGATGGTGACAGTGATTGTGATATGGATAATTGGGTGCGCCTGTGTGCTTCAGGGGAGAAGATCAACAACTGGACTGCTGAAGAAATAGTCCAAGTTACTCTTCAGACAGAGTAATTTTCTTTTGTTTTGCATTTTGCATGAAAGCCCTACGCTCTGCCCAAGGCGTAGTGATTCATTGTAGGGCCACATCATGTTTTGAATTTTCAATAATTATCATCAATAAAGGACGTTTTTGCAATCAAATTTGTGCTCTCTGTCTTTCTGTCTTTTTCGTTTTCAAAATAATAAAATGGTAATTTTTTTGTGACTTCCTTGAACTCTTTTCTAAAATAAAGCATGAAACATCGTTCGTGCAGAATTGATCTTGCGGATTCCATTAAAAACAGTTATGTTATGGCTCAATATGACTTTGATAATCCCATTTACCAAGCCGAAGAGGAGAGTGAAGAAGATTGTGAACTCCCCAAAGAATTGGCCAGACTATTGAAACAGGAGGAAAGGGTCATTCAACCTCATCAGGAAGAGTTGGAAGTCATTAACTTTGGTACTGAGGACGCAAAGAAAGAGATCAAGATAGGGGATGCTTTAGAGGAAAAGGTCAAGAGAGGGCTGATTGAAATGCTGCAGGAATATGTGGATGTATTCGCATGGTCGTATCAAGATATGCCTGGTTTGGATATAGATATTGTGGTGCACAGGCTACCTCTCAGAGAAGGTTGTCCTTCGGTAAAGCAGAAGCTTCGTAGAGCTAGTCCTGATATGGCTGTCAAGATCAAAGGGGAGGTTCAGAAACAGTTGGATGCAGGTGTCATACCCCGATTTTGGTCCTAAATCTTTTATGTTTGTATGGCATGCTTGGCCTAACTTTACTTTGGTTTTGTATGAGGATTGTGGTTTTGATCCAAAGTCATGGTGTTGTGATTGTGGATATATCTATGGTCTGGGTCATCTGAACAACCAAGTTTCTTGTGTTTCAAGCCACTTTCTAGTCATGTTATTGGTTCATGGATACTATGCCAAAACCCTAACCTTATGGTCTCATTTCATGGTTCCGTTCATTATCAGTCAAGTTACTTTCTTTTCAAAAGTCAAACATTCAAGTCCTGATTAAACCAATTGTGAAACCAATTCCCAATAATTTTCAAACCATTTGTTAATCCATTTCAATCCATTTCATGTCATTGTAAACCATTACATGTGAGTCCATACAAGAAAATACAAAATTTGGAATTTTTGACCAACTGTTGACTTTGGTCAACAGTTGACTTTTTGGTCAACTTTGACCAAAGTCAACCCAAAAATTCACCCATAATTGTCCATTGAATTCCATTTACAAGAAAGATACAAAAAAATGAACTTTGACCAATTGTTGACTTTGGTCAACTTTGACCAAAGTCAACGCAACCTCTTTGCATCCTAAAATCCTATGTCTTCCATCATGACCCTAATCCTCATCCCTTGCTTCATGTCCATGTTGGCCTTGATTTTACCTTGTGGATTTGGTTTCTTCACTTTAATGCCAACTTGGTCATGCCTTAATTTTTGGAGTTTCTTGCCTCCTACTGCATTTGCCTTGCTGCACCAACTGCTGTAATACCCAACCTGCACAAACAAAGTCCCAGCAATCAGACCGCATTTCACAAGGGATGTCTGAATATTTTAAGTTTTTTTTTCTTTAAGTGATCCCCTGGATAATCTCCTCACCTGTATTGGTCTCTTGTACAAACATGTTGAACCAATTTACTTAGATATATGGATAGCAGTGGCGCAAGGTCTGAATTACCGTGTCTCTGATGCAAACTGCATGTCACTAAAGGAACCCTCATCATTAGCTAGTTACAACAGGTTGTATCCAAGGTGAAAAGACAGAAACATAATGCAGAATACCTGTTAAACTAGACCTTACATCATGGTTTAGGTCCAAGCCCCTGTCAAATTTCTGCTTTCAAAACTTAATAAAATTAAATGTGAAAGAATGCAAGATAGCTTAGAGAGTCTCACCACAGGTATCATGGACCAGTTCAAAGAAGTTGTTACCTGTATTGAATGCTCTGCAGCTACACTTTATCAGATCGGTGTGTAAGGGCATTAAGGAGAATTTTTTATCTTTTTGATTTCAACCTGGATGGCATCTTCATTGATCGTGATTTATATGAGTACCAGACTAGGTCCTTCGATGCAGAACTGCTGCAGTCTGAAATAGATCAAATCACAACATTTTTTCCAAAATAATACCACTGAATCAACCTTTATGTTACTAATCACTTCTACCATTCATTCAATTTCATCTACAAAATAAACACCACAAACCTTGGCCTAGATCAATGCAGCAAACAACAGAGTCATACCTGCATAGGTGATGGCAATGCTAACACGCTTAAACCACCTGGATGACCAACCTTTAGCCAAGTATCCATGCTAGCCCTGTTGCAACAATCCAGCCCAATCCTGCAGCACACTTGAGCCAAGCCTCGCAGCAGCACCATGACCTGACCATTGTAACATTCCCACATGCATTTGGCCTTGAATTTATGATGATGGAGAAGGCTTATGAAAGCTGCAGCATGACACCTCCCTGCAGAAATAATCCAGCATAACCAAACTCAGTCATGACATATCAAAAACTATCAACAAGCCATACCAATAGTCCGGCTATAATGCATCAGCTACAGTTAAAGCATCAAGGTACAATGGCCTTATAAAACCAGTTCAGAGATGCTGCAAGGTATGACGACCAAGGTTTTTTGTACATGAATATCCTACTACTACAACAGCCAACACACACGACAAACTCAGCTGTTCAATAAGCAAAACCAAGGAATGTCTTACCTGCTGCAGGGACATTAGCCAAGTTGGAGTTTGGAGCAGTATACCACTCTAGATTCATCATATCATGGTATCCAAGTCATCCTAAGCCAGTTCTTGCTGCTGCAATGCCATAATAGGTACACATGCCAAATGAGATGATTTGCAACCAACATTGCTATGTTGCAAAAGCACTCAAGCAAAGATAGACCAATACCATGCTCAGACTTACACCAACATGTTGCAATGACAATTCTGCACAAATAACAAGCAAGTCAATGCTAGGCCTAGAGCAACATTAATATTGGAAAGAATCAATGACAGAATGACATTCAAATCCATGTCACACCAGGGAATCCAAGTCAAAACTTGGCAATTATTCTACAGCATGAGTGCCAAAGTGTTTTGTTTTTCTTGGATCAGTTGAAGCACACAACCTACAACAGTTGAAAGGGGCATTAGTCACAGGGCCTGCCAATGTTGTAGCCTGCACCAGAGCCATCATGAACCTCAAACCACAAACTCACATCAATTACCATCCAACTCTAGCCTGGGAGGAGGTTTCAACATAGCTCATGGAAAGCATACTCAATCCTCACACTAACATGATGCATCAATCATAATCCAAACAGACATACATCCAAGGAAGCTAAGTAATCTTGCAATGTATTAGTTTACAGCAGATAATTGGTATGGCATCTAGGCCAAGTCATATGGCAAACCACAAAAGCCTTTTTCAAACTTGCAGTATGAACTATCATGTAAATATTCCAAAAACTCCAATCAACTAACCTAACACCAGTTGCTACTTGACATCACAGGCAGAAAATGCATAGGAATAAAAGATTGTGCATGAGTTCCTTGTTACCATGATCCAGTTGAACAATGGGTACATTAAAATACCACCAAAAACCCTATGTTCTTTGCAAGCACCTTCCTGCAGTGCTATTGCTCATCATCAAGCCAAGGTAGTAGTCATGTTGGAATTCCTGTCAGGTGGAGCAAGTCAAAAGGGAACACAGAAATGCAACAATGAGATGGAGAGTTAGGATGTCAACCATACCTGCAGGAGCATTGGCTACTTGTTCATAATGGGATGAGGATTGGCCAACTGTTGTAAATAAGACTCAACACCATTGCCTTGAGCTGGGAACTACTGACGCAATGAGTTTGTTTGGAATTGAAAGCAGGAGGGACTGGCCTTGTATCCTACAAAACCCTGCATTTCAAATCAGAATAGGTCAACCTGCAGGGTATTTCAATGCCAAATACATACCAATTTAGAGCAAACTCAAACCTTCAACCATGGCCACAACCTACCCAAACATGAATAAGATTTGCAGCAAACCAAGCTCACCATTTTTTTTTACTGCGGTAAAAAAGGGACACATTAATCAATCAATTTGCAAAACCTAAAGTGCAAAACCATTAACCAACAGTCAGAGGGCAAAGTCCAAAAACATCCCAAATTGGTATGAGGTCAAAGCAGCGAAGAAAGTTTGTGAAGGATACCTTTTCTTGAATCTAACATGGAAAAGGTCAATCCAATTTCTGAGCATCCAAAGTGCTTTGCAGAGTTACTTTTCTGGAACATCAAGGACCCTTTTGAAACCATAATTCACGGAATATAAATAGGGAGAATGAATCAGAGAACGGGGAGGCAAAAATCTGAAGCAAAGAAAACCCTAAAATCCCAAAATCAATTACCTGGAGGCCAGCTTCTGCGCATCCTTCACCACCACCGCCGTGACACTTTGTGAGATTTCCTTTCCTTTTTTTCCTTTTATCATTCTCATGTATTTGTTGAGACTTTGTTGAGATGCGATTGAGCGATTTTGAGAGAGAGATTTGGTTGCGTTTGAGAGACTTTGAGAGTAAAGATTGTGAGGGCGACACCGAGAGAAGAGAGAGCGAGGGAGCGAGTTTGGAAAGGTTGATTCGTGAGGTTAGGGAGAAAGGAAGAAGACGAGCTTCTGTTGTTTTCTTTCGTTTCCATTTTTTTTCTTTTTTTTTCTGTTTTCTTTTTTTAATTAATTTCTTTTTTATTCATCTAACTTAACCTTTTTTACAGGGATAATATAAAAACCATGAAAATGTTTGTTTTGTTTTTTTATTTTAAATTTTTATTCCGGTTCATATATTTAGGGTAGTATCTCAATAGCAGATAGTATTGAGTGGCCTAGTGGAGAGAGTTTAGTTGCATAATATTAGGTGGAGAGGGTTCGATACTCATGTGAGGTACTTTTTGCTTATTATTTGATTTTATCTTCCTTTAGCATTTTTTATCCTCTTAGTATTTTGTTAATATCTTCTTTTTATGTTTATTATACTCATGATTTCATTTGTTAATAATGCATAGTTGTTGTATTTTAGTTTAGTTCAAAACCATTTTTTAAAACTATAAAAATCATACTTTTCTCGATTTAATGTCGAGCCCATTTTACACCCTTGTAAGTCGATTGCTTTTTAAGCATCGCCATCAACCTCACATAGCTTACTATTGGGCTTTCTTACAATGAGCCGGTTCCCTTACACTTACACTCATACGTTGTTTAATGCTCATTCATTTCATTTCTTTGATTATTTGATTAAATATCTTATTGTCTGATTGACTGTTGCCTACTTGTATGATGTATGAGGCATATATTTATGTTGTTTGATTGCCATGACAACCCCCATTCATAACAAATGTATCCCTCTCCCATGAAATGTATAATATTTATTCTTTCATTCTTTATTCATCTGTTAATACAAGAAATAAAATGAACACCCGATCACCATTTCAAAACAAGACCAAAACCTCGATCCAACGTCGAGTGATCATTTTTCAAAACCTAACAGAACCAGCACGTATTCATCCACCCTTTTGTAAGTCGATTGCTTTATGCATCGCCATCAACCTTGTAAGTCGATTGCTTCTTGCATCGCCATCAACCTTGTAAGTCGATTGCTTCATGCATCGCCATCTACCCTTATCCCTAACACTTCTCCTTGCTCCACTCGTCAACTCTTGTTCCGATTAGGTAGCACCCATTAGATAGTAACCCTTTGCATGATAGCATAGATAGGTTTCCCATAATCCTTTTGTATGATGACATAGGTAGATTTCCCTTATTCTTTGCATGCTAACATTAGGTAGATATTCCCATTTGTAAATCCTAAACACTTAAGTACATATTGCATGACAACTTTAGGGCAGAGCTTCCCCCACTTCTAGACCTTTCCTAGCGTCTCCGATCTTGTGGCATGTAGTCCGTTCTATTGCAAAGAGGTAACTGCCTAAGACTCGATTCAGCGAGCTGCGACACCTACTGCTAGGACGTGAACACATTGCCCACTCTCCTTTGACACAACTGGTGTCCTCCTTTTGTAAGTCCATGTTCAGATGGCAATCCCTATGTAGGGGAACTACGTCGCCCTGATTCTCATACCAGATGAGGTACGTAGGCAGGAGATCATGCGAGATCTCTCCGGGCACCCTTTTCTTTTTTTGTGTGTGTGCTTGACAGTTATAGGCTCGAGTTCCCGACTCCCTATTAACTTGTTTGGTTGTTGTGTGCTTGGAAGCTGATGTAAGTCCATCGAGTGGCATTCGGGTTCCAGTGTGCGTGTGTTTTGGTTCGGATGCCGATGTAAGTCCAGTGATTGGCGTTCGGGCTCCACGTTTGCCTTTTTGTGTGTGTTTTGGTTCGGATGCTGATGTAAGTCCAGTGATTGGCACTCAGGCTCCATGTTTGCCTGCTTGTGTGTTTGTTTGTTTGGCGTGCGTGTAGCCGAACTACGACAACTCTGATTCTCATGTTCAGATGAGATACGTAGGCACAAGATGCGATGTCTTGCCGAGTTTGACTAACGACTAACAACTAATCCTTGTTTGCTTTCGCCCTCGTTGCGATCCTTTCTCTCGCCCTCGTTGCGATCGAGACCTTTCCTTTTCTCTTGCCCTAGTTGCAATCGAGACCCTTATTCCCGTAGTTAGCTGAACTACGTTTTGCTCTGATTCTCATTCCCGATGAGATACGTAGGCATAAGACGCGATGTCTTAGCGAGCACACTCCTTTTTAACCCATAGGTAGCCGAGCTACGAAGACTCTGATTCTCATTCCAGATGAGATACGTATGCAGTGGATGCGACATCCGTGCGAGTCATTTTCTTTGACCCTCTCTTTTAGTAAATAGTACATTAGATAAACACACACCCTTTAGACAAGAAACAACAAGAGTGGATCCCGTAGAGTACTACGGATGCGTAGGGGTGCTAATACCTTCCCTTCGCATAATCGACTCCCGAACCCAAGATTTGGTTGCGAGACCTTGTCTTTTCCTTTCCTTTCTCCAGGTTTACTTCGAGCGTTTCCTTTCCCTCCTTTGGGATAAATAACGCACGGTGGCGACTCTTCTGTCATTTCTTTCTCGCCGGTTGTTTTTTCGCACCTCTGTATTTTTCGGGTTGCGACAGCTGGCGACTCTGCTGGGGACACGGTTTCCCTAAGCGAGTCCCTCCTAGCTTTTGTAGGTTTCTTGTTTGTTGGGTGTTTATTCTTTTGTACAGTTATTTATTTTCAGCATTTACCTGCTTTACCTTATTGCATTCATGTACATATGTTTGTTGTATCTGTGGGTTCTGTGGGTTGTCTGTTTGTTGGGATGGGATATTTTGTGAGAAATAAGCCCACTACCCAGGCTTGAGTGTACACATAGGTGTTAGAATGGATAGTCATGAGGCTTGCGTGGCATGTTGCTACATTAAGTCGTTCATGAGACCCACATTCCAGACGAGGTTTCTGTTGGATATATTTTGTCCTATGGGTGTTCCATAACGACAGATATTCCTTTAGAAATCGTCGACTCTGGTGACCATTTCCCGGAAACTCAGTCGAGGCCTCTCCTCCGAGACGTGATTATGTTAGCTCTGGTGGGCGCATTCTCGCTGCTCAATCCGAGGACCCCGAGACTGGGAACTTGCTTTAGGATATCCTGTTGTGGGGAGTCAGCAGAGGTCTGTTATCCCGTAATAATGCCAAACCTTCTGTGGTAAACGTATTATTCTCGACTGAAGGGCTGAAGCTGACAAACTTCTGTTCTTAGAACCTACCAGTGAGGGGAGGGTTTGATCTCTACAGATACGGTTTCTGCCAGTGGTGCTGTGTTGGTGACTTTGGTTCAGCCAAATTTATGGACATTTATTTCTGGGACGCCGGAGTTCTGTCCGTGGTTTATCAATGGGTTCCGTTTATTTCGGATCCCCGGGTTGAATTTGAAAGTACCTGTTCAGAGGATCTGACTGTCATCCGTTCAGTGGATGTTCCTGTGATGATAGTGATGTAATCTCCAGTTCCGTTTATTTCGGAACTCCCCAAGTCGGATTTATGGTGACTTAGTCCCGATGGCTGTGACTAGTTCAGAGAATGGGTCTTCAGATGACTTGGTGGCGCAGTGACTTGCATTCATGCATTTGCATCGCATTCATCTGCATTCAACTCGTGTCTATCCGTACTCAGGGTCCACTTTTTGATTAAGATTCTGGTTGAGAGATATCCAGATGTCAGAATGTTATTGATGAAAAAATATCTGTCTCTGTGAAACCAAAATCAAAGGAATATTCCTGGTACGGATAGACATTGCATGCGTGAGTCATACTAACCCATTTGCTGTTTTGTAGGTGTCAACCGGTGCGCATAGCTCTTCCATTCAGACATACAGTCAGACTCAACAAATCCAAGCTGATGGATCTTCCCAACGCCGACATCCTTGAACTGAAAGAGATGATGAGGGGATTGTTCGGTATTGTGCAAGGGCTTGCCTTGGGGCAGAAAGCCATGTTTGAGAGATTGGAAAGGATTGAGAGCTGGATGATCAAGGAGAAAGTTCAGGGAAAGGCTCCATCATCCGATGTAACAAATCCCTCTGGCTCGGTAGCAAAGAAACTCTCTGACAGTGGTCCGCTCAAAAAGGAGGTTGAGTCAAGTGGTGTGCCAGCAAAGAGAGAACGCAGTAAGGATCGTTATCATCCTTATGCTATTGCTGTAACCACTCTTGTTGGTAACTCACCCGTACCCCCGCAACAACCACCACCTCAACAGAAGGCACCGAGAGTTAGGAGCCAGGTGAAGAAAAAGAAGGAGGATCGTCAGTTTGAGGAGCCACCTGTGACCTACACCCTTCTGTTCAGGAGATTGAGGGATTTGGGGTTAGTCCGGCCAAGGATTTTGATTCCCATAGCACAACAAAAGAGGCCTGCACACTATGATGAGAATGCCAGTTGTGAATTCCATTCTGAGGCACCCGAGCACAGTGTTGAGAGTTGTAGGGCTTTCAAGCATGTCGTCCAGAACATGGTGGACTCCAAGACCATCAGCTTGGCCCAGATAATGAATGGGGATGTCAACCTGGTACCCAGGCAGGGTCCTGTAAAAGTAAAGATGGTGAAAAAGGTCAAGAAATGAATGGAGATGACTGAGGAAGATCAGCTAAAGGTTCCCCTGGTTGTGGTTCCAAAACCTCTGGTGCAGGATGGAGTCTTCCCTGTGGTTGATAATTGATGTGCGGCCGTTGCCACAGAGGGGTGTGTATTGATGGGAGACACGACCCAGAAGATGAAAGAAGTATAAATGGACATTGGAAAACTTGAAATACCCAGTCAAGCAATCGAAACCGTCCAGGTGGAGAGCGCTCTTGTTGTCGAGAAAGAGAAGAAGCTGTCCATTTCTTCTTATAAACAAGCTCTGGAGGTGGTGAAGAACCAAGAGGCCCAAGGCTGGGGAAGGATCATTGACATAGTGGTAAAAGCAGACATGTTTGGGATCGGTTATCCAGATCAAGAGTCGTCTAGACCAAACAGAGGACGTCGTCCACCATACATCTTTGTCAGTGCAGGAATGCTGGATTCTGATCATGCTTGTTCAGTGAGTGAAGAGATTGACTGTGACCGCGAGCTCGAGCTGTGGATAAAGTCGTGCGTACCAGGCGATTGGAAGGTCTCCAAAAGCATCACTGTCGCTCATCCGGAAGTGTAGTATTTCTGTTTTAATTTTGTTTGCATGAAAGCCATACGTTTTGCCCGAAACGTACTGGTCCATTGTAAGGGCCATCTCATGTGTTTCATTTTGCAACGTTTTGCATCGGTAATAAATGGATGTTTTTGTGATTAAAAGCGGTGTTCCTTGTTTTTCATTTTTTTACAGTTTAAAAATTAAAAATGGCAATGTTTTTCGTTTTTCTTTTGAACTTGTCTCGTTCCAACCTCAAAAGTGATTACCCTCCCGATCTCATCGATAACAATTTGGTTACACCTTTGTATGACTTCGACAATTCGATCTATCATGCCGAAGGAGAAGGCGAAGAAGATTGTGATTTGTTGGAATTAGCCGGGTCGTTGAAACCAGAGGAGAAGGTGATTCAACCGCATGAGGAGTGCTCAGAATTGTTGCTCTAAGCACCGCCGAGGTCAGAAAGCGAATATTGAGGCCGCTTCAGAGGCAAGTCAAGAACATGATGGTATATGTGCGCCTGGTTGTATCTAGATACACCAAGGTAGGATACCAATGTTGTGGAGGCACGAGTTACCATGGAGAGAAGACTGTCCTCCAGGGAAGCGGAAATCGGTGCTGAAAGATGAGAATGTGTGTGGACTGTCGAGATGTGAGCTGAGCTAATCTGAAAGATGAATTCCCGGTACGTCACAACGAGGTATTGGATTGATTATAATGCTCAGTTTTATCTTCATGGATGGCTTCTTGGCCGAGACCAGATTGAACTGTTGCCAGACGATATGACGTAAACCATGTCCATCACACAAGGGGCACCGTCTGGTTATAAGGTGATGTCGTTCAGTATCGAGAAGGTCGGTGCCAAGTATCAGAAGTCTAGGGTGACTTTGTTTCATGATATGATTCATCGTGAAAGCAAATGCTTAGAAACGCCTGAACCAAAGACAAAAAAGAAGAAAAAAAATCAAATGGTCAGGTGGAATAATGACGGCCCAGGGGCATGGAAGGAAAAAATGAGTAGCAGGAACCTCTGATTCTGATACCCTCCGGGGAAGAAACAACTGTTAATCTGGTACTTGACAGCCCTCAAGGGGTCTATGAGGTGTATGGTGTCAGCATCACGAGTCTTGTCGAAAAGAGCATGCAGTTTACCTAAGCAAAAAGTTTATCGACTGTGAAACAATACACTCACTGCTCGAGAAACTTGATGTACTTTGGCATAGGCTGCTCGCCGACTGAGACAGTGTATGCTGGTTCATACCACTTGGTGGATGTCCAAAATGGATCTGATCAAGTACGTGCTTGAGAAGTCAGCATGGACCGGACGGGTTAAGAGAGGGCGAATGGTGTCGACTCAATACGATGTTCAATATGTCTCCCAGAAAGTAATCAAGAGGAGGGTACTGTATGGTTATCTCGCCCACTGATGATTATCAGTCCAGGAAGTTTGAAGTCCCTGATGAGGACATCTCGAGGTACTCGAATCGAAAGATTGAGAGTGACCGATCCCGGAGGAGGGGCCTGACCCCGAATCCGAACGGATTCTGATGTCTGATGGGGAGAGCTTAAGGTGTATGAGCTAGTGCTTCCCCGATAACATTTGAACACACCAACGATGGTGGCTGAGTATGAAGTTGGTATCCTGAGTGTCGTACTTCGGTACGTGCATCTACCTGGGGCAGTTGTACCCAGTGAATGAAGCGTGTTGTTAACCGAGAAGTGCGACCTCGTGGGTAGCATGGAAGAGATATGGTGTTGAAAAGGATCCTTCCTCCTCAAGACGATCGTGGGGCAAATGGATAAACAATTATGAATGTCCGTTCGTGGTCAAAAAAGGTCTCCTCTGACAGAGCCTTGTTGCTGACGACCACGGATGATGAGGATTTTCCACCCCCTGTGAATGTGGACGCAATTAGAAGATACTTCGTGAAAAAAAAGAGAGACCCGCTGGACAAAAAGAATAAAAGAGTCCAGGCAAAAAAGGGCATCCCGGCGAACCAAGAAAAAAGAGAAAAGGTTCGGGCAAAAGTTAGGGATAATAAAAGGAAAAAACTGTACACCCGGCAAGTCGAAAACCCCACAAGGGCGACTTGGGCAAAAAAGGTATCCCGGTGGACTGAAACCCGAAAGGGCGGTCCAGGCAAAAGAGGGATTGAAACGAACAACTGCGTCTGACATGATCGTTTGTGCTTGAGATATGACTTGGATAATCTCCGACAGAGATCGATCGGAAGCGTCTTGTTCAGAAGACATAAAGTGCGAGGACATATGGGGTGTAACCAAGTTGGAACCCGATGAAATCATGGTTTCACATTGCCATTAGGGTAGATTTTTTTCACTTTTAGGCAATCACCTCTTTTCAGGGATTGCTTCCTGTGTGTTGCTCGGTTTTGAGCTATCTTTTTCAGTCAATAAATGTGTGTTCAGTCAAATAATTTTGTTTTTGTTTTCATTACCGTTTTGATTACGAAAACATCCATTCGTTTTGATAAGAATAGTTGCATTTTGAAACATAAAGGTCCCTTCCGATGCGTGCTTATAAGATTGAAATCCGGAAATCTTATTCGGAAGTTTGAGTGACCAAGGTGTTGAAGTGTTGGCACGCCTGGGGCACGCTTTTATCTAACAATCTCTCGTGCAGGTACCGTTAGATATCTTTATTCACTAGCATGTAGTGGTATGAAACCTTTTGACAAAAGAGATCCCTGCAGAGCCCGACCAGGGGCAATGGATAGACAAACGGTGAAAAACCCGTGACAGAGTTGTGACGGCGACCCTGGAGGATTAATCATCTTCAAAGTCTAAGGACTGGAAAGTTTGTATGAATCCCAGGAATTCGATCTTCGTGGGATGAATCAGAGGAGTCTAGGCGAGTCTGGGTGTTCTCAAAAGAGGAAAGCCGACACTGTGGGTGGACGATGGATGCCGCTGTTCGGCGACTCGACAGGTGTTCCGTGTCCAATAAGCTGTATTTCCCCAGTGGGTGTGAGAGGGTTACCTCCCTAACAGATTTGAGATCAGTGTCTCCTCAGCGAGCCTGAAGGTTACTACCTTCCCAGTAGGGTTTGTGTTGATGGTTTTCCCTCAGCGAGGTCCCCAAGCGGATCGGGTTCGGAGAAAATCATCCCCAGTAGAGATAAGAATGGGTTTGCCTCCCCTAGTAGGGTAATCTCCAAGCAGTTCGGGTTCGATGGAGTGCATCCTCAGCAAGGTTTGTCTTTCCCCAGCAGGGTGGAAGTTGACGTGATTATAAGATCCTCAGCACAGTTCCTGGAGTTCCCCGGTGTTTGTCTCTGGAGGAGACGTGTGTTTATGCATTCATCATTTAGATAAGCATAGCATATTGCATCATTAGTGCATAGCATTTCCATGATCATGGGGCATTGTGTAAAACAAAAAAACTCATGCATCAACATTGCAAACATGTCCATTAGCCCTAGGCCGTGGTGACCAGCCGAGATTGGGTTGTTGGAAAGAGTTTAGCATCGCGCCATTGGATCGGCTTCAGAATTGGGTTCATCAGCATGGTTGAAAAGTTGGTGTTTTCCCGACAAGTGACTCCTTAGTTGAGTGGGTATCCCCAGCAGTGTTACTCCCCGAAGTTGGCATCATTTTGCAAGCTTGGTTCAATTCCCCTAGCATATGTGGGCGTGTCTGATCTCTCCATATAGAGTCGACCCCTTAAGTAGAAAATGTCCACCATTCCTTCTGCGCTCCCCACCGAGATACATCCTCGTGGATGACGGTTGCTTCCGTTCCCTCCATAATGGGATGGGTTTTCCCTATTGAGTTCTTTCCTCATTAGGATGAGTCTTGATTCAGTTTGCCTTCTTGGATCGATCCTAAATTGGCTTCTTGTTCGATGTCTCTTGTACTTCTCTGGGGCATAAATGAATGGTTGCTCACTAACCAACACTCATTCATCTCATCCTCAGCGGAATTTTTGGCTTCTACCAACGAACCGGTAGTTGTAAGTCCTATCTTTGTGGTTTTCTACCTACTAACTGGTAGTTGTAAAATCCCACTTTCATCCCCTAGCAGAGTTAACCCTTTGTGCTCATTCTGGTCGATGACTGGTTACTTTTCTGTGGTTTTCTGCCTACAAACCGGTAGATGTAATCCCCTCTTTGTGGTATTGATAGTCTTGTCCCCTTTGGATACTTGCCTTGATCAAGCAGTATTGTCCCCATTGGGTCTTCCCCTTCTTTTTGGATACTTACTCTGAGTAAGCAACTTTATCCTCTTTTGATTGGTACCCCGTTGCCTTTCTTTTCGGTCGTTTATCCATTTAACAACCTACAACCCGGTTATGGATAATTTTCCATGCGAGTGTATTATCTACGTTTTGACGGCTATAGATAATATATCTCATGCACTCTTTGGTCAATCTTTCGATTGTTATCCCCAGCTTGGGTCTTTGGCATGCGTGCCGGCTCACGTATCACTGTTTGTTATCTTCGTCGATGCTGATAGACATGAAGAATTTTCCGGTATTCAGACCGAAGTGGCATTCAGGCCAGTTTCCGATTGTCAGATCGAAGAACTTTCCGACAATCAGGTCGAAGTACTTGTGGCATTCAGGCCAGTTTCCGGTATCCAGACCGAAGTGGCATTCAGGCCAGCAGTTCCCGGTATCCAGACCGAAGTGGCATTCAGGCCAGTTCCCGGTATTCAGACCGAAGTGGCAATCAGGCCAATTTTCCGGTATCCAGACCGAAGTGGCATTCAGGCCAGTTCCCGGTATCCAGACCGAAGTGGCATTCAGGCCAGTTTTTCCGGTATCCAGACCGAAGTGGCATTCAGGCCAGTTCCCGGTATCCAGACCGAAGTGGCAATCAGGCCAATTTTCCCGGTATTCAGACCGAAGTGGCAATCAGGCCAATTTTCCGGTATCCAGACCAAAGTGACATTCAGACCAGTTTTTTCCGGTATCCAGACCGAAGGGGCATTCAGGCCAATTTTCCGGTATCCAGACCGAAGTGGCGTGCAGGCCAGTTTCCGATTTTCAGATCGAAGAAGTTTTCGACATTCAGGTCGATGCAACTTGTGGCATTCTGGCCAGTTTTCCGATTTCCAGATCGAAGTGGTGTTCAGACCAGATTTCCGGTGATCAGACCAACATTGATACTCTCATATTCCAATGCTTAGTGTTCAGACTAATGTGCGGCGTTCAGGCCATGGGTATTCCTGTGTTACCATTTATTTTGGTTTCCAGGTCAACTTTCTGTTTCGGTGCTCAGACCGATTTTCACCGTACCAGACGGATTCTTCTTTTGGGATTGCTTCTTTGCCGATTCTGACAGACATGGTTAATTATTTCATAGGGATTCAGGATCAAAATCCGGGTCTTCTTAGTATTTAACCATCTCCCACAATGATCATATGAAGAACGTCTTGCTTCATATTCTCTAGTTGAAGATGTTTAAATAGGGGCAGCTGTCATACCCCGATTTTGGTCCTAAATCTTTTATGTTTGTATGGCATGCTTGGCCTAACTTTACTTTGGTTTTGTATGAGGATTGTGGTTTTGATCCAAAGTCATGGTGTTGTGATTGTGGATATATCTATGATCTGGGTCATCTGAACAACCAAGTTTCTTGTGTTTCAAGCCACTTTCTAGTCATGTTATTGGTTCATGGATACTATGCCAAAACCCTAACCTTATGGTCTCATTTCATGGTTCCGTTCATTATCAGTCAAGTTACTTTCTTTTCAAAAGTCAAACATTCAAGTCCTGATTAAACCAATTGTGAAACCAATTCCCAATAATTTTCAAACCATTTGTTAATCCATTTCAATCCATTTCATGTCATTGTAAACCATTACATGTGAGTCCATACAAGAAAATACAAAATTTGGAATTTTTGACCAACTGTTGACTTTGGTCAACAGTTGACTTTTTGGTCAACTTTGACCAAAGTCAACCCAAAAATTCACCCATAATTGTCCATTGAATTCCATTTACAAGAAAGATACAAAAAAAATGAACTTTGACCAATTGTTGACTTTGGTCAACTTTGACCAAAGTCAACGCAACCTCTTTGCATCCTAAAATCCTATGTCTTCCATCATGACCCTAATCCTCATCCCTTGCTTCATGTCCATGTTGGCCTTGATTTTACCTTGTGGATTTGGTTTCTTCACTTTAAAGCCAACTTGGTCATGCCTTAAACTTTGGAGTTTCTTGCCTCCTACTGCATTTGCCTTGCTGCACCAACTGCTGTAATACCCAACCTTCACAAACAAAGTCCCAGCAATCAGACCGCATTTCACAAGGGATGTCTGAATATTTTAAGTTATTTTTTTTTCTTTAAGTGATCCCCTGGATAATCTCCTCACCTGTATTGGTCTCTTGTACAAACATGTTGAACCAATTTACTTAGATATATGGATAGCAGTGGCGCAAGGTCTGAATTACCGTGTCTCTGATGCAAACTGCATGTCACTAAAGGAACCCTCATCATTAGCTAGTTACAACAGGTTGTATCCAAGGTGAAAAGACAGAAACATAATGCAGAATACCTGTTAAACTAGACCTTACATCATGGTTTAGGTCCAAGCCCCTGTCAAATTTCTGCTTTCAAAACTTAATAAAATTAAATGTGAAAGAATGCAAGATAGCTTAGAGAGTCTTACCACAAGTATCATGGACCAATTCAAAGAAGTTGTTACCTGTATTGAATGCTCTGCAGCTACACTTTATCAGATCGGTGTGTAAGGGCATTAAGGAGAATTTTTTATCTTTTTGATTTCAACCTGGATGGCATCTTCATTGATCGTGATTTATATGAGTACCAGACTAGGTCCTTCGGTGCAGAATTGCTGCAGTCTGAAATAGATCAAATCACAACATTTTTTCCAAAACAATACCACTGAATCAACCTTTATGTTACTAATCACTTCTACCATTCATTCAATTTCATCTACAAAATAAACACCACAAACCTTGGCCTAGATCAATGCAGCAAACAACAGAGTCATACCTGCATAGGCGATGGCAATGCTAACACGCTTAAACCACCTGGATGACCAACCTTTAGCCAAGTATCCATGCTAGCCCTGTTGCAACAATCCAGCCCAATCCTGCAGCACACTTGAGCCAAGCCTCGCAGCAGCACCATGACCTGACCATTGTAACATTCCCACATGCATTTGGCCTTGAATTTATGATGATGGAGAAGGCTTATGAAAGCTGCAGCATGACACCTCCCTGCAGAAATAATCCAGCATAACCAAACTCAGTCATGACATATCAAAAACTATCAACAAGCCATACCAATAGTCAGGCTATAATGCATCAGCTACAGTTAAAGCATCAAGGTACAATGGCCTTATAAAACCAGTTCAGAGATGCTGCAAGGTATGACGACCAAGGTTTTTTGTACATGAATATCCTACTACTACAACAGCCAACACACACGACAAACTCAGCTGTTCAATAAGCAAAACCAAGGAATGTCTTACCTGCTGCAGGGACATTAGCCAAGTTGGAGTTTGGAGCAGTATACCACTCTAGATTCATCATATCATGGTATCCAAGTCATCCTAAGCCAGTTCTTGCTGCTGCAATGCCATAATAGGTACACATGCCAAATGAGATGATTTGCAACCAACATTGCTATGTTGCAAAAGCACTCAAGCAAAGATAGACCAATACCATGCTCAGACTTACACCAACATGTTGCAATGACAATTCTGCACAAATAACAAGCAAGTCAATGCTAGGCCTAGAGCAACATTAATATTGGAAAGAATCAATGACAGAATGACATTCAAATCCATGTCACACCAGGGAATCCAAGTCAAAACTTGGCAATTATTCTACAGCATGAGTGCCAAAGTGTTTTGTTTTTCTTGGATCAGTTGAAGCACACAACCTACTGAAGGAGAATTACCATCCAAGGCGCAGCGGAATATAAAAATTTCTCCTTTAATGATCCTTACGAATGAGCATGATCAGTGATAGAATCGTTACCTCTTGTGGAGATTCAAACCTTTGGTGCAAATCTCTGACAATGATCAACCTTTGATACAGATCCACGGGGCGATCACGAACGTTGAACGATGACAACGTCTCTACTCAGTCCACACGAACGGATTCCTTCAATCGCAGTGCTAGCTGTTTGTGAGTGAAGGCTTTGAGTGAGAGAGAGAGATACGAAATTCCAACTCTTCAGCTGTGTTGTCTGCAGTGTGAATGCTTCTACCCAAGGGGTTCTATTTATAGAACCACTTGTGTGGGCTTCAAGCCAAAAAGCCCACTTAAGTGCATTTTGGCCCATATCTCAGAATATGCCAAAATCACTTAAGTATTTGGTACTTTACCATATTTCGTATTCTTCTTAAGTACACCGTACCTTACGATGTTCCTTAATTATTCTATCTCTCATCAATCCGTCCTTTGTGTGTGACCCTATAGGTTTTCGCGGCGTTGGCAATTATATTAAATCATGCATTTAACATAATAAACAGTGAGCGGTATCTAGCAACACATCACTACTACCCAAGTCACGAAAATGTCATGTGATCTGACAAAACCTCCTGTGATAATAATTATGTGTATAATTACCCCTTTGCCCTTATGTCTATATTGAACACAAGGTATAGACCGTGTCACCCTTGTCCAGTTCAATATTGGGCCCATAGACATTTATCCTGTTACGCAGGATTGGCAAATTCCATCTAGGACACTCATGTCCCTCAGCATGCTTTGTGGAGTACCCATCAACTGTCTTTATGGTCATCCAGTTACGGATAACGTTGGATCAGTAATAAAGCACTCAACTCTACATCTAGGATCCATAGTGGTTTCAGGTCGAAGAGTGGTATACACTATTATCACCATGAGAATAACTTATGACACTTTGCATAACTTTCTATATAGTATTCTCATAGCGGGTCAATCCGGTATAAATATTACTCATAATATTCATACCTATGTTTAAGACTTGATAACTCTTTATCCATGATCCATGAGATGTGATCATCAGTCTACAAACATAATAGTCTTAATGCTTTAATGTTATCCCACTTCACACTAAAGCTCGACTACGGATACTTTAAGAATAGTGTCCTTATGTTTAATGTGTTCTCATGATTAAGTCACACTTAATACATTAAACGGACTATCTATTCCAGGGACTTTATTAATCAACCATAATAAAGAAAATGCCTTTTATTATTAATAAATAATTCGATACAAGTACCAAAAGTATTGGCCTCTAGGGCTTACACCAACACCTACAACAGTTGAAAGGGGCATTAGTCACAGGGCCTGCCAATGTTGTAGCCTGCACCAGAGCCATCATGAACCTCAAACCACAAACTCACATCAATTACCATCCAACTCTAGCCTGGGAGGAGGTTTCAACATAGCTCATGGAAAGCATACTCAATCCTCACACTAACATGATGCATCAATCATAATCCAAACAGACATACATCCAAGGAAGCTAAGTAATCTTGCAATGTATTAGTTTACAGCAGATAATTGGTATGGCATCTAGGCCAAGTCATATGGCAAACCACAAAAGCCTTTTTCAAACTTGCAGTATGAATTATCATGTAAATATTCCAAAAACTCCAATCAACTAACCTAACACCAGTTGCTACTTGACATCACAGGCAGAAAATGCATAGGAATAAAAGATTGTGCATGAGTTCCTTGTTACCATGATCCAGTTGAACAATGGGTACATTAAAATACCACCAAAAACCCTATGTTCTTTGCAAGCACCTTCCTGCAGTGCTATTGCTCATCATCAAGCCAAGGTAGTAGTCATGTTGGAATTCCTGTCAGGTGGAGCAAGTCAAAAGGGAACACAGAAATGCAACAATGAGATGGAGAGTTAGGATGTCAACCATACCTGCAGGAGCATTGGCTACTTGTTCATAATGGGATGAGGATTGGCCAACTGTTGTAAATAAGACTCAACACCATTGCCTTGAGCTGGGAACTACTGACGCAATGAGTTTGTTTGGAATTGAAAGCAGGAGGGACTGGCCTTGTATCCTACAAAACCCTGCATTTCAAATCAGAATAGGTCAACCTGCAGGGTATTTCAATGCCAAATACATACCAATTTAGAGCAAACTCAAACCTTCAACCATGGCCACAACCTACCCAAACATGAATAAGATTTGCAGCAAACCAAGCTCACCATTTTTTTTTACTGCGGTAAAAAAGGGACACATTAATCAGTCAATTTGCAAAACCTAAAGTGCAAAACCATTAACCAACAGTCAGAGGGCAAAGTCCAAAAACATCCCAAATTGGTATGAGGTCAAAGCAGAGAAGAAAGTTTGTGAAGGATACCTTTTCTTGAATCTAACATGGAAAAGGTCAATCCAATTTCTGAGCATCCAAAGTGCTTTGCAGAGTTACTTTTCTGGAACATCAAGGACCCTTTTGAAACCCTAATTCACGGAATATAAATAGGGAGAATGAATCAGAGAACGGGGAGGCAAAAATCTGAAGCAAAGAAAACCCTAAAATCCCAAAATCAATTACCTGGAGGCCAGCTTCTGCGCATCCTTCACCACCACCGCCGTGACACTTTGTGAGATTTCCTTTCCTTTTTTTTCCTTTTATCATTCTCATGTATTTGTTGAGACTTTGTTGAGATGCGATTGAGCGATTTTGAGAGAGAGATTTGGTTGCGTTTGAGAGACTTTGAGAGTAAAGATTGTGAGGGCGATACCGAGAGAAGAGAGAGCGAGGGAGAGAGTTTGGAAAGGTTGATTCGTGAGGTTAGGGAGAAAGGAAGAAGACGAGCTTCTGTTGTTTTCTTTCGTTTCCATTTTTTTTCTGTTTTCTTTTTTTAATTAATTTCTTTTTTATTCATCTAACTTAACCTTTTTTACAGGGATAATATAAAAACCATGAAAATGTTTGTTTTGTTTTTTTATTTTAAATTTTTATTCCGGTTCATATATTTAGGGTAGTATCTCAATAGCAGATAGTATTGAGTGGCCTAGTGGAGAGAGTTTAGTTGCATAATATTAGGTGGAGAGGGTTCGATACTCATGTGAGGTACTTTTTGCTTATTATTTGATTTTATCTTCCTTTAGCATTTTTTATCCTCTTAGTATTTTGTTAATATCTTCTTTTTATGTTTATTATACTCATGATTTCATTTGTTAATAATGCATAGTTGTTGTATTTTAGTTTAGTTCAAAACCATTTTTTAAAACTATAAAAATCATACTTTTCTCGATTTAATGTCGAGCCCATTTTACACCCTTGTAAGTCGATTGCTTTTTAAGCATCGCCATCAACCTCACATAGCTTACTATTGGGCTTTCTTACAATGAGCCGGTTCCCTTACACTTACACTCATACGTTTTTTAATGCTCATTCATTTCATTTCTTTGATTATTTGATTAAATATCTTATTGTCTGATTGACTGTTGCCTACTTGTATGATGTATGAGGCATATATTTATGTTGTTTGATTGCCATGACAACCCCCATTCATAACAAATGTATCCCTCTCCCATGAAATGTATAATATTTATTCTTTCATTCTTTATTCATCTGTTAATACAAGAAATAAAATGAACACCCGATCACCATTTCAAAACAAGACCAAAACCTCGATCCAACGTCGAGTGATCATTTTTCAAAACCTAACAGAACCAGCACGTATTCATCCACCCTTTTGTAAGTCGATTGCTTTATGCATCGCCATCAACCTTGTAAGTCGATTGCTTCTTGCATCGCCATCAACCTTGTAAGTCGATTGCTTCATGCATCGCCATCTACCCTTATCCCTAACACTTCTCCTTGCTCCACTCGTCAACTCTTGTTCCGATTAGGTAGCACCCATTAGATAGTAACCCTTTGCATGATAGCATAGATAGGTTTCCCATAATCCTTTTGTATGATGACATAGGTAGATTTCCCTTATTCTTTGCATGCTAACATTAGGTAGATATTCCCATTTGTAAATCCTAAACACTTAAGTACATATTGCATGACAACTTTAGGGCAGAGCTTCCCCCACTTCTAGACCTTTCCTAGCGTCTCCGATCTTGTGGCATGTAGTCCGTTCTATTGCAAAGAGGTAACTGCCTAAGACTCGATTCAGCGAGCTGCGACACCTACTGCTAGGACGTGAACACATTGCCCACTCTCCTTTGACACAACTGGTGTCCTCCTTTTGTAAGTCCATGTTCAGATGGCAATCCCTATGTAGGGGAACCACGTCGCCCTGATTCTCATACCAGATGAGGTACGTAGGCAGGAGATCGTGCGAGATCTCTCCGGGCACCCTTTTCTTTTTTTGTGTGTGTGCTTGACAGTTATAGGCTCGAGTTCCCGACTCCCTATTAACTTGTTTGGTTGTTGTGTGCTTGGAAGCTGATGTAAGTCCATCGAGTGGCATTCGGGTTCCAGTGTGCGTGTGTTTTGGTTCGGATGCCGATGTAAGTCCAGTGATTGGCGTTCGGGCTCCACGTTTGCCTTTTTGTGTGTGTTTTGGTCCGGATGCTGATGTAAGTCCAGTGATTGGCACTCAGGCTCCATGTTTGCCTGCTTGTGTGTTTGTTTGTTTGGCGTGCGTGTAGCCGAACTACGGCAACTCTGATTCTCATGTTCAGATGAGATACGTAGGCACAAGATGCGATGTCTTGCCGAGTTTGACTAACGACTAACAACTAATCCTTGTTTGCTTTCGCCCTCGTTGCGATCCTTTCTCTCGCCCTCGTTGCGATCGAGACCTTTCCTTTTCTCTTGCCCTAGTTGCAATCGAGACCCTTATTCCCGTAGTTAGCTGAACTACGTTTTGCTCTGATTCTCATTCCCGATGAGATACGTAGGCATAAGACGCGACGTCTTAGCGAGCACACTCCTCTTTAACCCATAGGTAGCCGAGCTACGAAGACTCTGATTCTCATATTTAGATGAGATACGTATGCAGTGGATGCGACATCCGTGCGAGTCATTTTCTTTGACCCTCTCTTTTAGTAAATAGTACATTAGATAAACACACACCCTTTAGACAAGAAACAACAAGAGTGGATCCCGTAGAGTACTACGGATGCGTAGGGGTGCTAATACCTTCCCTTCGCATAATCGACTCCCGAACCCAAGATTTGGTTGCGAGACCTTGTCTTTTCCTTTCCTTTCTCCAGGTTTACTTCGAGCGTTTCCTTTCCCTCCTTTGGGATAAATAACGCACGGTGGCGACTCTTCTGTCATTTCTTTCTCGCCGGTTGTTTTTTCGCACCTCTGTATTTTTCGGGTTGCGACAGCAGGTTTTCTAGCAGTTACCAATTATCCCCCTTGGGTGGCCAACATCGTACCCGTGCCGAAGAAGGATGGTAAAGTCAGGATGTGTGTTGATTACCGAGATTTAAACAGAGCCAGTCCGAAAGATGACTTCCCATTACCTCACATTGATGTATTAGTTGATAACACTGCTCAGTCCTTGGTTTTCTCTTTTATGGATGGATTTTCTGGCTATAATCAGATCAAGATGGCGCTAGAAGACATGGAGAAGACGACATTCATTACACCTTGGGGCATATTCTGTTATAAGGTAATGCCATTTGGGTTGAAGAACATCGGTGCTACTTACCAAAGAGCTATGACGACTCTCTTTCATGACATGATGCACAAAGAAATTGAAGTGTACGTGGATGATATGATTGCGAAGTCTCAGACAGAAGAGGAACACTTGGTAAACTTGCAAAAGTTGTTTGAAAGATTGAGAAAGTTCAAACTGAGGATGAATCCAAACAAGTGTACATTTGGAGTGAGATCTGGAAAGCTGTTAGGTTTCATTGTCAACGAGAAAAGGATTGAGGTTGACCCAGCAAAAGTAAAAGCTATTCAAAAAATGCCTGAACCAAGAACGGAAAAGCAGGTCCGTGGGTTTTTAGGGAGGCTGAACTACATTGCACGATTCATATCTCACCTAACAGCTACGTGCGAACCGATATTTAAATTGCTAAGAAAAGATCAAGCAATCAGGTGGGACAATGATTGTCAAAAAGCTTTTGATAAGATAAAAGAATATTTGCAGAAACCTCTAATTCTTATACCTCCAGTTCCTGGGAGGCCTCTGATAATGTACCTTTCAGTAACAGAGAATTCGATGGGGTGTGTATTAGGACAACATGACGAGTCTGGTCGAAAAGAGCATGCAATATACTACCTTAGCAAAAAGTTTACCGACTGTGAAACAAGATATTCGTTGCTCGAGAAAACTTGTTGCGCTTTGGCATGGGCTGCTCGCCGACTAAGACAATATATGTTGAACCATACTACCTTGTTGATTTCTAAGATGGACCCAGTAAAGTATATCTTTGAAAAGCCGGCTCTTACCGGACGAGTGGCTCGTTGGCAGATGATTTTGACAGAGTATGATATCTAGTACACGTCGCAAAAGGCCATCAAGGGTAGTATTTTGTCTGATTACCTTGCCGAGCAACCAATTGATGACTATCAGCCGATGATGTTTGAATTCCCCGATGAAGACATCATGTACTTAAAGATGAAAGATTATGAGGAGCCTCTTGTCGAGGAAGGACCAGATCCTGATGACAAGTGGACACTGATGTTTGATGGGGCGGTAAATGTGAATGGAAATGGTGTAGGGGCAGTACTCATTAATCCTAAAGGTGCACACATACCTTTTTCTGCCAGATTGACTTTTGAAGTAACCAACAACGAAGCTGAGTACAAGGACTGTATCATGGGGATCGAGGAAGCCATCGATCTAAGGATCAAAACCATGGACATTTATGAAGATTCTGCTCTAGTGATTAACCAAGTCAATGGAGACTGGAATACTCATCAGCCGCATTTGATTTCTTATAGAGATTACACCAGAAGGATCCTGACTTTCTTCAAGACAGTAAAGTTGTATCAGGTACCCCGAGATGAAAATCAAATGGCTGATGCCTTGGCCACATTGTCTTCCATGGTTAAAGTTCTTTGGCGGAATCATGTGCCACACGTGGCTGTGAATCGACTCGAGAGGCCTGCGTATGTGTTTGCAACCGAGTCTGTTATTTATGAGAAGCCGTGGTTTTATGATATTAAGAATTTCCTCAAAAGCCAAGAGTATCCTGAAGGAGCGTCAAAGAATGACAAGAAGACACTGAGAAGGCTAGCTGGAAGCTTTTACTTGAACAAGGATGATGTGTTGTACAAGAGGAACTTTGATATGGTTATGCTCAGATGCGTGGTTAGACACGAAGCAGACATGTTAATGCAGGAAGTACACGAGGGATCTTTCGGTACCCATGCTGGTGGTCATGCAATGGCCAAGAAGTTGTTAAGAGCCGGTTATTACTGGATAACCATGGAATCTGATTGTTTCAAATATGCTCGGAAGTGCCACAAATGTCAGATCTATGCAGATAAAGTGCATGTACCACCAAACCCTCTGAATATCATGAATTCTCCTTGGCCATTCGCGATGTGGGGCATCGATATGATTGGAAAGATTGAACCTACTGCTTCTAATGGACATCGCTTCATCCTAGTCGCGATTGATTACTTTACCAAGTGGGTGGAAGCAGCTTCCTATGCCAATGTTACCAGACAAGTGGTTGCTCGATTCATTAAGAAAGAAATTATTTGTCGTTATGGGGTTCATGAGAGAATCATCACTGATAATGGCTCGAATCTCAATAACAAGATAATGAAATAGCTTTGTAAAGACTTTAAGATCGAACACCACAATTCTTCTCCTTACAGACCAAAGATGAATGGTGTTGTAGAGGCGGCAAACAAGAACATTAAGAAGATTGTGCAAAAGATGGTTGTGATGTACAAGGATTGGCATGAGATGTTACCTTTCGCTTTGCATGGGTATCGTACCTCAGTGCGTACGTCAACCGGGGCAACTCCGTTTTCACTTGTGTATGGCATGGAGGCAGTCTTGCCAGTAGAAGTTGAAATCCCTTCTTTGAGGGTAATGATGGATATAAAACTTGACGAGGCTGAGTGGGTTCAAGCCAGGTTTGACGAGTTAAATTTAATTGAGAAAAAGCAATTAGCAGCTGTGTGCCATGGACAACTATATCAGAGAAGGATGAAGAAGGCCTTTGATCAGAAGGTGCGTCCTCGAAGCTATCAGATAGGTGACTTAGTTTTGAAGAGGATCCTTCCTCCCGGTACAGATAACAGGGGCAAGTGGACTCCGAATTATGAAGGTCCGTATGTTGTTAAAAAGGTCTTTTCTGGTGGAGCCTTGATGCTTACAACTATGGATGGTGAAGATTTTCCGTCTCCTGTGAATTCAGATGTAGTCAAAAAATACTTCGCATAAACTGACTCGCTGGACAAAAAAAGAAAGTCCAAGCAAAAAAGGGCATCCCGGCGAACCAAGAGAAAAAGAAAAGAAAAAGGTTCAGGCAAAAATTAGGGATAAAAAAAGGAAAAATAATATGTACACCCGGTAAGTCGAAAACCTGCAAAGGCGGCTTAGGCAAAAATAGGTATCCCGGTGGATTGAAAACCTGAAAAGGAGGTCCAGGCAAAAGAGGGATTAAAGCGAAGACTATAGTCTGAGTTATCTGTACTTCATCGCGTTTCAGTGTCTACCATCTTGAAGGATATGATCGGTCCAATCACTCTTCTCAGAAAGCAAAGAAATTGGGGGAAATTGAAGATCTATGAGTCATAACAGAATTGGGAAATAGTGGAATGCCGTGTTCACATTGCCAATAGGATAGTCTATTTTCTTTTTTGGCGCAATTACATCTTCCTAGGAATTGCTTCCTGATGTATTTGCCTTTTATAGGCCATTTTCAATCAATAGAAGTCGTTATTCAGCCAAAATGCTCTCTTGTTTTTTTATTTCTACTGTTTTGTTTGCAAAAAACGTCCGAATTTTTGATAAACATTGCATCTAAAAACATGAAGGCTAGACAATGACGTGCGGAACGATAAAACATCTGAAAATCATTTTTGAATGTTGAGTACGCTTGAGTATATTTTGTCCATACGATCCCCTGGGGCATGTGTGTCTTGCCGTTTTGCAGGTTACTATCTTTGATTGATGGCTAAAGCAGATGAGCCAAAGTTTGTTCGAAGGAAGACCCTGTTGTTTCAACACTGTCCAGTCGTGTAAGAAGTTGGGTCGTCTAAGTCGAGTTCAGAATTTTTTTCCCCAGCATGGTCGAGAGGTTGGTGTTTTCCCAACAAGTGACTCCCCAGTTGAGTTGGTTTCTCTACCGTTCCGAGAATGTCAGATCAGTAAGTATCCTCAACAAAATTGTTGTATGTCCCCACAGAGTTGGAAGATCGAATCAGAAGTTGTGTGCTCAGTAAAGTGATCATTTGCTTTCCCAGCAGGAGTTTTTCTCCCTTCGCATCATGCATATAGTAATCATCATTTGCATTCGCATTCTCAAATCGCGTAGCATTTCCATTCAGTGTGGAGCATTACGCCATGGAAAACTCGAACATATGCATACATGTGTTAAACCAGATTGGCTCGTATCCCCAGCAAAGACTAATCGTTTTTTACATCTGTGTAGCACATTTGCAGCAGTTGCTCTTGGCAACATTCAGAATCGATAATCCCGATGAGATTTATTTTCTCACCAGTCCATGAAAGGAAAGCTTGATTCCCTTCCGATTTAGTCCCCGACAAGTGTCTGCCTTATTTTGACATATATCTCATCCTTGCGATACCGGTAAGTGTCGTGTTGATCCCCGTAAATGTCTGTGCTTTTCTTTGATGTCGGCAAACATCATCTTTCGATGTCGGTAAACATCGAATTCCAATTGTTGGCCATCAGTAAATGGTATATCTCTCATGGTGTCTACAAAAATCGTTATGTCAACACCCATGTGTGTCCTTTCCTTTCTTTGGTGTCGGTAAACATCATTGATTCGATGTCGGTAAACATCAGCTGCTTGTTAACCATCGGTAAATGGTTTTGTCGTTTAAGATTCCCCAGCAGATTCGCTATCCGTAAATATCGAGTATCTCATTTTCGCCATCGATAAATGGTTTTCGTTTCATAAGTGTATTTCTTTCTTTGGTGTCAGTAAACATCTTTGTTCGATGTCGGTAAACATCGAGTTCCTCCCCAGTCATCGGTAAATGTCTGGTCTTGTTTCGCTTATAAACATCTTTGTTCGATGTCGGTAAACATCGAGTTCCTTCCCAGTCACCGGTAAATGTCTGGTCTTGTCTCACTTTTAAACATCATTGTTCGATTTCCTTCCCGGGCATCGGTAAATGTCTGGTCTTGTTTCACGTGTAAACATCTTTTTCCTCCCCAGTGAAGCCGCCATCGGTAAATGGCCTCGCTTTCTTTGATATCGGTAAATATCAATTTTGTTGTGAAGCCGTCATCGGTAAATGGCCTCGCTTTCTTTGATATCGGTAAATATCAATTTTGTTTTGAAGCCGCCATCGGTAAGTGGCCTCGCTTTCCTTGATATCAGTAAATATCAAATCTGTTTTGAAGCCGCCATCGGTAAATGGCTCGCTTTCTTCGCTTCGTCGCCTACAGAGTGCAAATTCTCCGATTCTTTTGGTATTCAATCCCTATTTACCTTGAAATTCTGATAGCCGTTGCTTTCATCCGTTCAGGTTCACAGTTGATTGAATAGGGGCAGCTGTAGCACCTCAAATTTTCCCCCTCATTCATGCATTCATTTTTTAGGTCATTTAACATTTCATATTGCATTTCAGCAAAGTTCATCTGAATTACCTCTGGTCAACTGTTGGTCTACTGAAGGTCAAACGGCTAGGGGATAACTTGAGTTACTTCCAACATGTTCAAATGAGGCCTATTCACCATTCGACATATTACTCTTGAAGGAGCAAAGGTCCAGCGCACAAGTTACAAATTTGGAAAGATGACTTGAACTGTCATGCTCGCTAGGCGAGCATAATGGTTCGCCTAGCGAGCCATCAGAGTTTGAACTGTCATGCTCGCTAGGCGAGCAGATCCTTCGCTAGGCGAAGCCCACGCGTTTTAAAAATATAACAGAAAATCTTGGACTTGGACCTCTCTCATTTGAGCCCACAAAGCCACGAAAATCAAGTTATAAATTCTAATTTCAGTAGAACAAGGGAGGGAGGAGAAACCCTAGGGAAGAGCTAACAGAATTCAGAGTAGCCTCCAGACACTAAAGAGAAAAATTCACTCGGACTCTGAGACTTTTCACTCTGACTCACACACTTCTCACACAAACCCTAAGATCGCTTTGCAAACCCAACTGGGCAATTCAAATTTCATTCGATCTCTCTAATCAGGTTTGCCCTATCTCCATTACTTTATGCTTTCAATTTGAAATTTCTGAATGTATGAGGCATCATGGGTGAATTTGGAAGAGTGGGTATCGTTAGGTTTCACATGTGGTTTTAGATGTGCATGAATGTGTAGAATAATGCCTTGAATGTTTAATCACTTTGTTGCTGAGATGGATACCATAGGGTTTGGGGTTTTTGAAATCGTACTGTTATCAATGGAGAATCCAGAACCTGCAGGCATTCGCTAGCACCTCGCTAAGCGAACATGTAGCGAAGCTTCGCTAAGCCTTCGCTAAGCGAAGCAGTAGCGATGATGACAACAACTGTTTTTTGTTTTTATTCACTTTCTAACCTATTTTGTGTTTTGTTGTGACATGTTTTCTATGGCATCCGTGCACTGTTTACCTGACACTGTTGTTGTTATGTTTCTTTTGTGCAACTCTTGATTGCACCCCGCCTTGTTATTCTAACTTGTTTGTTGAGTTTTTTGTGAGGGCTCACATGACTCTTGAAGAGATAGCTTGCTTGGTATTCCACTTTATTTGTGGAATACCATTTGTGGAGATTTATTCTGATTGCTTTGCTGACTTTTTTCTTTGATGGTGCTAGCCTGAGAGATCTTTGGGTTTCCTATTTCTTTAGTTGCTGTTACTTCGGATCTTTATCCGTGTGGTAGATCTCTTGATCCCTTTTACATCTTTCCCGTATTTTACTGCTTTCTTAGCTGGAAGACCTCAACAGGAGGCAATGTTTTCTTTTGTTTGTTTACTTTTGTGCCCAAAGACCTCCAAGAAGAGGCACCAGTGCTAAAGACCTCCACGAAGAGGCAATTGACGGATAAAAGGGATTAGTAGTCAATCCCCCGTTATTCAGTGTGTCGTTCTTTATGCTCACACTACGTGTCGATGCTTCAGAACAAAAGCCCAAGATCTTTTGTCCGGTCAGTCAGTGGAGAGGGTTCCATCTTCCTGAATCCCCACTTTTTGTCATGAGCTCACCCTGTCCAGGGTTAAGAGCTATGGGGTCTTATCCTCATTACCCTTTTGATCTGCTCACCCTGACGTTCAATGTCAGTGGTTAAGAGCCCGGTTGATTACCCTTCCATGGCTTGTTTGTCGAGGTTGATAGGACCCCTCTTGACTAAAGCCCTACCCATATATGTTTGAGCCCCCTCGTCGGCGTGTTTACTTTATGCATGTTTGTTTTGTATGGTGTGATCGACTTCCCATAGGGTTGCTAGGCTTCGTATAATCTCTCGGTGGCATGTCAATTAAGGTAGCACGGTTCCTTCATCTAGGACTTCCTTTTTTGCATGAGCATTCCTAAAACACAAACAAACTCATTGATTTTTCTTCTCCTAAGAACATGTTAACTCCTTCTACTACAGGCGAGTAAGTCTCCAAAGGTCGAGCATCCGGTAGATTGCATAGTAACGCCGTTCATCTAAAAAACACAACCTTTAACCCGTAGTTAGCCGAACTACGGCTTACTCTGATTCTCATTCCAGATGAGATACGTAGGCATAAGACGCGATGTCTTAGCGAGCACACTCCTCTTTAACCCATAGGTAGCCGAGCTACGAAGACTCTGATTCTCATATTTAGATGAGATACGTATGCAGTGGATGCGACATCCGTGCAAGTCATTTTCTTTTGACCCCTCTTTTAGTAAATAGTACATTAGATAAACCCACACCCTTTAGACAAGAACAACAAGAGTGCATCCCGTAGAGTACTACGGATGCGTAGGGGTGCTAATACCTTCCCTTCGCATAATCGACTCCCGAACCCAAGATTTGGTTGCGAGACCTTGTCTTTTCCTTTCCTTTTTCCAGGTTTACTTCGAGCGTTTCCTTTCCCTCCTTTAGGATAAATAACGCACGGTGGCGACTCTTCTGTCATTTCTTTTTTCGTCGGTTGTTTTTTCGCATTCCCTTTTTTAGGTTGCGACACCACTGAATTTCATGCCTGAAGGGTTTGCACCCAGTTTTGCTTCTATATCGGCGTCTAGCCCGGTCATGTCCATATCGCCTCCAGTTATTCACACTCTGCCTCATGTTGAGGACACCATCTATCATTCTGAGTCGTCTGAGGGCCCTGATGTTTATGAGAAGATGGATGAGATGAAGGATCAGTTCCTTAAGTTGCGAAAGGAATTGAAGACGTTGAGAGGAAAAGACTTGTTCGGTAAGAGTGTTACTGAACTTTGCTTAGTGTCGAATGTCAAGATCCCGATGAAGTTCAAAGTCCCTGACTTTGAAAAGTAAAAGGGAAATACTTGTCCACTTAGCCATCTTGTTATGTATGCCAGGAAAATGTCAACACAAACTAACAATGATCAGTTATTGATTCACTACTTCCAAGACAGTCTGACTGGTGTCACTTTGAGGTGGTATATGGGGCTAGATAGTGCAAGTGTTCGCACGTTCAAAGATTTGGGAGAAGCTTTTGTGAAACAGTATAAGTACAACGTGGACATGGCACCTGATAGATACCAACTGAGGTCTATGTCTCAGAAGCACAAAGAGACATTCAAAGAGTATGCCCAGAGGTGGAGAGAGCTTACTGCTCAGATCAATCCTCTATTGGAAGAAAACGAGATAACCAAGATTTTCCTTAAGACTCTGAGTTCATTTTATTACAAATGAATGATTGCTAGTGCCCTCAGTGATTTTATCGAAATGGTAAACATGGGGATGAGGTTAGAAGAAGGAGTCTGAGAGGGACGTCTGTCTAAGGAAGAGGTGTCATCGAGTAAGAAGTATGGAAGCAGTTTCGCCAGAAAGAAGGAAGGTGAAACTAATGCAGTGTCAGTAGGGAGGCAAAAAAGGCCTCATGTCAAAAGAAATCTGCAACCACGCCAGCATCATCACCAAGTTTCGTCAGTTATTCCAGTATTTTAAAATAATCAATCAGTGCCAGTTCAACAACAACGTCAACAACAGCCACAACGAAGAACAAACAACTATAACAACAACAACAATAATCAACAACAACAGAATTTCAAGAGGAAGAAAGTCTCTTTTGATCCTATTCCTATGTCGTATGCCGAACTCTACCCGTCTTTGGTTCTCAAGAACCTACTTCAGCCAAGAAATCCGCCGCAAATTCTAAAACCACTTCCATGGTGGTATAAGCCAGAACTCTGTTGCGCCTTTCACCAAGGAGCTCGCGGTCATGATATCGAAAACTATTACCTATTGAAGTATGAGTTCTAGAAGCTTGTGAAGAGTGGGATGGTGTCCTTTATGGACCGTGCGTCGAACGTGAAAGCTAACCCATTGCCCGCTCATGGTAATTCCTCTGTTAATATGGTAGATGGTTATCCCGGAGCGTTCAAAATCTATGATGCCCGCTTTATCAGAAGGTCCTTGGTAGTAATGCATAAGGACATTTGCTTGGTCAGTGAGTGAGAGCATGACCATGATGGTTGTGCAATTTGTAGTGTAAACCCTCGAGGGTGCATCATCGTCAAGAGAGATATTCAAAGGTTGATGGATGAGGGTATGATTTAGATTTTCCAGTCCCGTTACTTAGGTGACGATGTGAATGTGATTATTCAAGTGTTTAAGACCCCCGAAGCGGGTAGTGATTTAGTTTGACAACAGCAACAGTAACAACGTCAATAGATCGGTAGCACCGTTAGTGATACGGTTAGCGGGCCCCGTCCCGTATGCATCCGATAGAGCTGTTCCATATCAGTATAATGCTACCATATTGGAGAATGGTCAAGAGGTTTTGTTGCCTACGACCAATTATGTTGTGAACATTGCTGATATAACAAAGGTGACCCATAGTGGTTGTGTTTTTGGACCTGTCTTTCTGAAAGAGGTGATAGAGGATGTGTCAGTTAGTAAGAAGATTGATGTATCCGTAATAAATCTAATTAGTGCTCCGATGTGTCAGTCTGATGAATCCAGCAAATTAAAGCCTAATGATGATGATGAGGTACTATGTTTGATTAAGGAGAGTGAATTTAATATGGTGGAGCAGCTGCTCCAAACTCCTTCAAAGATTTCAGTGTTGTCTTTGCTCATGAATTATGAAGCGCACAGAGAAGCATTGTAAAAAGTGTTGGAGCAAGCTTACATAGAGCACGGTGTAACTATGGATCAATTTGACCATTTTGTGGCTAACATCACTTCCTGCAACAACTTGAGCTTTTGTGATGAAGAACTTCCTGAGGAAGGCAGAAATCACAATCTAGCACTGCATATATCGATGACTGTAAGGAGGATGCATTGTAAAATGTGTTGGTTGATACCGATTCTTCTTTGAATGTACTCCTGAAGTCAACTCTGTCAAGGTTATCATATCAAGGCGCCCCGATGAGGTACAATGGTGTGATCATCAAAGCTTTTGATGGTTCTCACAAGACTATTATAGGAGAAGTGAACCTTCTGGTAAAGATAGGTCAGAGTGATTTTTAGATTACTTTTTAAGTAATGGATATCCACCCGGTCTATAACTGCTTGTTGGGAAGGCCATGGATCCATGAGACTGGAGCTGTAACATCCACTCTGCATCAAAAGTTGAAATTTGTGAAGAATGGTAAGCTTGTCATTGTGGGTGGAGAGAAAGCACTATTGGTAAACCATTTGTCATCTTTTTCATATGTGGAAGTTGAGGAAGATGTTGGAGCTTCGTTTCAAGCCTTATCTATTGCTGAAATGAAGAAAACTGGGGCACCCATGTCTTCTTTCAAAGATGCGTAGAAGATTATTGAAGATGGCAGGTAAGATCAGTGAGGCCGTATGGTAGAGGTCACCGAGAACAAGAATAGAGTCGGTTTGGGATTCCCGCGAGGGATGTCTAATGTCAAGGCTGAAGATATGCAACCGGGTTCCCGTAGCGGAGGGTTCATCCATGGTAATGAACAACACTTCGTTGTTGTTATCGAGGGTGACGAAGATGAAGACTGCACCAATTTTATGACACATGGAAAGGCTTTCAACAATTGGGTTGCTGTTGATGTTCCTGTTATTGTCCACCGCTCTAAGTAATTTGTTTTTTCATTATTTTTAGAAAAATCCTTCTCTTATGCCTAAGGGAGAAGTGAACATTGTTCGGAATTTTTAAATTTATCATCAATAAAATGCAATTCTATTCATCCACATCCATGATGTTTTTATTTTTACTTTTTGCTTTTCTAAAAATGGTAATCACAAAAAACATAAATAAATAAATGATAATTGTCCATCTGCATATATTTGGTCACAATTCACTTCTCTAAAATCAAAATATCAAATCATTATGCAGGTTGGTTTATAAACCCATTGAATACAATGATCCTACTCCTTCTCCAAACATTGAATTTCCTATGTTTGAGGCTGAGGAAGAAAGTGATGAAGAAGTGTATGATGAACTATCTCGTCTACTTGAGCACGAGGTAAAAACCATTCAACCATTTGAAGAACAGATTGAGCTAGTCAACTTGGGTTCCGAAAATGATGTGAAGGAAGTCAAGATTGGGTCTCAACTGTGTCGCAAGGTTAAGAAGGGGTTGATTGATCTTCTTCGAGAGTATTCAGATGTGTTTGCTTGGTCCTATCAAAACATGCCTAGTTTGGATTCTGAGATTGTGGAGCATAGATTTTCGTTGAAGCCAGAATGCCTTCCAGTCAAGCAGAAGTTGAGGAGGACTCGTCCTGATATGGCAGTGAAAATCAAAGAAGAAATGCAAAAGCAGATCGATGTCAGTTTCCTTGTTATTTCTGAGTATCCGCAGTGGGCGGCCAATATTGTGCATGTTCCGAAGAAAGACGGAAAAGTCCGTATGTGTGTTGATTATAGAGATTTGAACAAATCTAGTCCAAAAGATGATTCCCCTCTACCACACATTGGTATCTTGGTAGACAATACAGCTAAATTCAAAGTCTTTTCGTTTATGGACGGATTTTCCGGTTATAATCAGATAAAGATGGCACGCGAAGATATGGAGAAGACCACATTCATTACACCTTGGGGACCATTCTGTTATAGAGTGATGCCTTTCGGTTTAAAGAATCCTGATGCAACATATCAGAGAGCAATGACCACTTTTTTCCATGATATGATGCATAAAGAGATTGAAGTCTATGTTGATGATATGATTGCTAAATCCAGTAATGAAGAGGAGCATGTTGAGCATTTGTTGAAGCTATTCCAGCGTTTGAGGAAGTACAAACTCCGCATGAATCCCAATAAATGTGCATTTGGTGTTTGTTCTGGTAAGTTGTTGGGCTTTATTATCAGCGAGAAGGGTATTAAAGTTGATCCTGCCAAGGTCAAAGCATTACAAGAGATGCCTGCGCCCAAAAATAAGAAGCAAGTCAGAGGTTTTCTCGGCCACTTAAATTATATCTCAAGATTCGTATCGCATATGATTGTTACGTGTGCGCCTATATTTAAGCTTCTTCGGAAAGATCAGTCTTGTGATTGGACTGAAGACTACCAGAAAGCTTTTGACATTATCAAGGAATATCTGCTTGAAACTCCGATTCTGTCTCCGCCTGTTGACGGAATACCTTTGATCATGTATTTCACTGTGCTTGAAGAAAGTATGGGTTGTATTCTAAGTCAGCAAGATGAAACTGGAAAGAAAGAATATGCAATTTACTACCTAAGTAAGAAGTTCACCGACTATGAGACTCAGTATTATATGCTTGAAAAGACTTGTTGCGCATTGGCTTGGGTTGCTAAGCATCTGTGTCAGTATATGTTGAATCATACCACTTGGTTGATATCCAAAATGGATCTAATCAAGTATATTTTTCAGAAGCCTGCTTTAACTGGGAGAATTGCCTATTGGCAGATGCTGTTATCAGAGTATGATATTGAATATCGATCACAAAAAGCGATTAAAGGTAGTGTCTTGGCTGACCGCTTGGCTCACCAACCGATTGAAGATTACCAGTCAGTGCAATATGATTTTCCTGATGAATATATTTTATACTTGAAGATGAAAGATTTTGATGAACCATTTGTAGCGGTAAATTCATGACCATCAAGCTATAGATAACCTAGACGTCAAAAAAACCAGAGTCTCCACCGCGCTTTTATTGTTTCCAAGGGACCAAACAAAGTTCTACAACACTCTTCCCAAACAGATCCTTACCCCTCAAAGTTTTCAATTCCTTGCGCAGCTCAAGGAATTGGTCCTTCATCTCATCCATCTTCTCATACACATTAGGGCCCTCAGACGACTCAGAATGATAGATGATGTCTTCTACATGGGGTAGAGTATGCATAACTGGCGACGACACAAACATGACCGGGCTAGATGCCGGCATGGAGGCAAAGGTAGGCGCAAAGCCTTCGGGCACAAAATTCGGAGGCATTCCCCAGGGGAATCCGGCAGGCATGTTGGGTGTAAAGTGAGCAGCAGTTCAGGAATGGTAGAGGTATCCACCTCGAAAATGATAGTCCTCTGGAGGAGGAGTTGCGGGTGTTGGAGAAGACTAGCTCTGAGCAGATAGGACTGACTCTATCATGACAGTCAGACGGGCAATCTCGTCCTTCAGGTCTCTATTCTCTTGTTCAAGATGCTCCATATTCTTTGAGTGATTGGCACGGGTGTTATATCGATGAGTCAGTTTGGCTGAAGTACAAAAGAAACACCAATAAGACATTTGGCGAAAGAGAAACCTACTTATGCGAATGATGCATGAAATGTAATGCTTGATTATTTTTATTTTCAAGGAACTTGCTATGTTATTTGCAAATACATGTATATTTAACAATAAGTGTAGCAATTTGATATGACCATAAAATCTCTTTTATATATATATATATATATATATATATATATATATATATATATATATATATATATATATATATATATATATATATATATATATATATATATATATATATATATATATATATATATATATATATAATTGAAAGGATTACACTGAGTACAATTTCAGAAATCAAATGAAAAGTACAAGAGAAAAGGAGACTAGTCATCCTAAGGATCCTTAACAACGATGTCAGAAGATCTGACTGCAAGCACGTACTTCCTTCGAATGCGTCAGATCTCAATCTCAAAAGAAGCCTTCATTTGAGTCTTCTCGAGGACAAGTTGATCAACAATCTTCTTTCAAGCAACGGAAGGCTGAGGCATACTAGAGGAAGATGAAACCTCCGACTCTCTCTGTCTCTTTGTTACTCGGTCTTCAAGTAGCTCAATAAGTGCATCTTTGTCCTTAGACTCAAGCTACAACTCCTCATGCTTTCGGCTCAAAGCATGGAAACGCTCTTCCCACATATCCTTCTCTTGTTTCATCTTGGTGAGCACGTATTCCAACTCCTCTATATCTTGGTTAGCGAGAGTTAATGGCTCAGCCACAACCACAGACGTAGGTCTTTCACAAGCATAAGGCATCTTCAACTCCAAAACTCTCTTCTTCACCTAAAGAGTGTAAGCTTCCAAAGCTTCACAATTGCGCGGACCAAACTCGGATCTTCCTTTCCTATGCATATTATGACAAGCATGCACCATCTTCTGCTTCAAATGTTGGGGATCTTTACCCTCTTGATAGAAAAGACCTTCTAACAAAGTGTTATTAGGTTTGTCTCTCAAGGGGAACCCAAGTTGACGACGAGCCAAAGCAGGGTTATAGTTAATTCCTCCTTGTGTACTAATGAAAGGCACATTAGAGAATTCACCACAACTATCAATAATCTCCAAACTGCTCAAAGAAGGATCATGCCAAACTATATCATCATTAGTGAGAGACATGAGTCTCTGAGACCACCTTAGACATTGTTTGTTCTCCACAAAAGCAGATGCCTGAGGCAAGTGCGAAATAAACCACTTGTACAGAAGAGGAATACAACAGACAATAGTTCCACCACCCTTAGAATTCCTTAAATGCAAAGAGAAGTACATATCACCTAACAAAGTAGGCACAAGATTCCCAATCAAGAAGATTCTAATGGCGTTAACATCAATAAAATCGTCAATGTTAGGGAACAAAACTAATCCATAGATAAGCAACACAAAGATAGCTTCAAAAGCATCCACACTTCCGGCTTGAGCAAAGGCAGTAGCTTCCTTGATGAGGAACTCAGAAGTCAAACCAAATAATCCTCCTTTCTTCACCCAACGAGCCTCTATCTCGGACTTCTTCAAGTGAAGAGCTTCAGCTATAAGATGAGATCTAGGAATCTCTTCTAATCCACTAAAAGGTACTTTGTTAGAAACAGGTATTCCCAAAAGATGGGCATACTCCTCCAATGTAGGCACAAGCTGATAATCCAAAAAAGTGAAACAACGGTAGAGAGGATCATAAACCTGAACTAGCACACTAAGAAGTCCTTCAACCACATCAGCAGACAAGATAGACAGAAGCTTCCCATGACGTTGCTTCAAGTCCAAGGGATCTAATACAAAAGATGTTAGCTTCCTTAACTCTTTCAAGTTGGGACATTTGAAACTGTACTTCTTAGTATTCCTTCATCCACAATCCATGGTCGGAAAATATTTGCAAGTAATACCTCAGTTCTTTGAAATTTTCGTGTGATGAATGTTATGATGCGCATGAATGCATGAACGCAACAATCACAGATAAGGGATCACACACAAGGCAAACAAACAAAGGTCAAGGGATGAATCAAGTCATTGTCAAGATCAATCATCCATTTTGGTGGATTACAGTTTACACCTTATCAACATCCAAGTTCCATTGATATTGACAAGACTTGATTGGATCAACCAAGAATCAAGGGTTTGTTGTGAGTCACGAGCATGGAGTCTGGGTAAGAACCATCCCAAAGGAGTGAACTAAGGATAAAACCTGTAGATCATGTTCTAAAAAGTTCCTAGAGTCTTAATTCCATCTATCGGATATTACAGGTTAGGATGACTGACTCATCAACCCATAATATTCTCAAGAGAAACTCGTCTGAGTGTATTATCGCGTAACAACTGTTATCAAGTTTACACTTGAACAGTCTCCACACTACGTCCTAAATAGGCCAAGAGGGGTTAAATGTTTGACGGTCCTCAGCTTCTCGGACCACAAATCAGAGATAGTAATGCCTAACCACAAATAACTTATGTGACATTCCCAACTCTAAAAGGGTCTCCACTGAGTAGATGGATCTTAAGCCAACTTGTTAAGGACTACTCCACACAAGTCGAACATGACTATACCACCCTCCTATCATAATTTCACTCAAGTTTAGGTTAGAACTTATCTCACCACTCAGAGATCACCAAGCACAACAAGCAGATTATATCATACAAACAAATATACATACATCAAATATACAGTTATATACACACACAAAAAAGTAGGCTAAACCCATTGGAGACTACTTCCCATCAGAGTCGCCACTTAATTTCTGTAGTGGTAAATTCATGACCATCAAGCTATAGATAAGCTAGATGTCAATAAAACCAGAGTCACCGCCGCGCTTTTATTGTTTCCAAGGGAAAATGGAAAAGTATGAACAAAACCCAAAAATAAGAAGTTTTCAAATCAAAACTAATAAAATGCCAGAGATTACAAGTAAGAGGGTTGGTTACACAAAGGGAAGGTGTTAACACCCAAAGTGTCCTAGGTACTCCTAGGGAGCCCTTTCTTGTGTGCACATGTGTGTTTGTACAAATGATGTTTGCAAATAAAAAGAGTGTGGGGGTGAGAAAAAAATTCATTAATTATATTTTTGTGTTTGACAAGACCTTCGGGCTTGTGCCTACGTACCAACATAAAAATGAGGGATCAAAACCTCGTAGTTCGTGGTATCAATTTCAAAGTGAGTGCATTGGTTTTAACAAATATTTAAGTTTAGAAGGCACAAGGGCCTAAAAATTGTTTGAATGAGTGTTAGTTCTTTTTGGCTTTTGAAATGTTAAGTCAAGTATAGTTAAGTTTATTCACAAGTTTGATTAAGAAAAGAAGTTTGAAAATGCAATGGCATAAGGCCAAAGTTTCTAATTTACAAAATGGTCAAAGTTTAGAAACCAAGAAACACAAGCAAAGAAGATTTTAAAAGGAGGGGGAGATTTTGAAATTAAAGAAGTGGGGAGAAGATGAAGAGACTTATCCTAAGCATAAATTTAAAAGTTGAGATTTTGAAAAGATCTGACCAATGGGCCGCAATCCAATAGACAAGAATGTCATATAGAAACCCAAATTTCGCTTGGACTTTAGAATCAAGCAACAAACAATACACAGATAGCAAGTTGAAGAGTAAGGCATCAAATAAATATAGCCACGTCCAAGCTTAGCAACTCCATGATCTTCTTCAAAGTTTCCCATGTGTCAGATGAATTCAAAGATGGCATAAGTCGCAGGTTAAAAATAACAGCTTCACAATGATCATGTTGCAGATGGACTCAAATGGATCTTCAAAGTTGTATTAGATGAATGTTCTTCACAAGTACTTGGTTACATGAAAATTGGCATTGGCCAAGTCCTTTGCATATGGAGTATTGCCTAGATTCCAAGTCCAATAGTCTCTGATCAAACCAACAGTCCACACAAGATGTTTTTTAGGGTTTTTTGTTCTTATTATGTACATTAAGGTCTAAAGACCACACAAACAAGCAAATATATACAAACACAAAATATCACAAAATATGGTACAAGTGGACAAAGTAAAAATGACATAAAAGTAAACAATTTGAATGGTATGAATAATGGAAAATGAATAAGGCTTAAAAATTAGAGTGCATTAAAAGTAAATGACTTGAAATTAAATGTTAGTTGTTAGTGAATTAGAAGTTAGTATTGCTTTTGCGATTCTTTTGTTTAAGTCATTCTTTGGAGAACACTCAGCCCACTTATCACAAGCATGAATCCTTGAATAAAGACATCTTCCAAAGGAAGGAAAAAAGGTCAAGTTTTCACACAATACCATGAAAGAGGGGAGACTTACAATCTCACTAACTAGAATGATATGCCTTTTGTGTCAAAATTTAGCGTTATGTTAAGCGATCGTAATTGGACTTATGTAGAAGTCACAACTATTTGAGGCCGGACAATAGTATTTTGGTGTTAATGCATGTTAGAGACATAGTATAATGGACTATGCTCATGAAACATACCACACACAAAAAGAATATGCAAAGTGAGGGACCTAATCTCATCCATACTTATGTTGATTTTGCAATCAACTAGCCTTAGGGTATAGAGATATCATAGGTCCATGACATGAATGGATAAAGAAGGGGAATGAGATGAAGAATGAGGGGGAATGGATCAAACACAAATTGGTCAAAGGAGGACTTTTACCAAATTAAGATCATTCATTCATTTTGGGAGATGGAATGTACATTCCACCAATCCCCTAAATCCAATGATCTTAACCTAGCAAAGTCAAATCAACCTTGACCAAGGCCCAACAACACAAGTCAAACTCACAAAGTCAATTAAAATGGATCTAAACAATTAATTTGGCATTTAAATAATTAAAAATAATAAAAATATGCATTAAATTAAATTATGGTTGGTCAATTTCCTAAAACCTCATCAAAACACCAAAGAAATGGCCATGAGATTTATCATAGGTCAAACAAGGTCAAAGGACCTTGGAGAAATTTTTTCTGAATTTTTGAAAACTTAATAGTATTTCTAAACAATTAAAAATATTCACAAAATCAATTAAATCATGAAAAATATTAATAATGATCCAAAAAATAATTTTAATTCAGAAAATGAAAGAGGATTTTTTTTTGTTGTGAAACTCTCATATTTTTTGGATCAATATTAAATTTAATATGAATTAATGAGAATAAAAGAAATAAAATGAAAATAAATTAAATGAGAAAAACGTAGACCACTTGATCTCCCTCATTAATTGAGGTGGCAAATCAAGTGGATGAAAACGCGCGTTCCATGGTTCACACTAGTCAGCGCGCCACACAACTGGTAATAAAAAAGAACGCTCAAGATTAAAATGCATTGGCTTGATCATGTGGCTCAGAACTCATCAAACGCATGCCGGAGCAAACCACCGGCCATCTTCTCCGATGACCCTGGCCGGACTGGTTCTCTCATCACCATCATATAAATGAAAAAAGAGGACATGATCTTAAAGAAAAAATGACGTAGATCACGAATATGACCTCAATTCAACCTAACTCCAAGTATATTGAGAGATACATGGAGTTGAAATTTGAGGTACATGAACTGAGTTGCTTTGATGTAACCTCAAAGCAACTCAATCTTCTTGCCTATATTGGTAGGACTTCAGACAACCAATGATCCAAAAGAATTGATGAGAATTGAGAGAGGATCTAAGAGAAGAAAAAATCTAGACAAATACCTTCAATGTTGTGCAAAACTTGATCTCTCTTGCTTCAATTCGTGTTTGATCTTGCTCAAGAAGCTTGCTGAAGTAGATTAGGATTGGTTCAAGGCTTTGGATCCTGGAGTTTTTGAATCTCCAAACAGTGATATTGAAACTAAAGTTTCAAGTGAAATTTCTCAGGTTTTCCTTCAATGGTGAGGGTTTCAAATGTGGGAGGCAAAGCTAGCGCAAGTGATATTTGCAAATGTAAGTGATATTTGCACCTTTGAAAATTCTTCCAAATTTGGCAATGTGGAGTACACGCTTGCATGGGCATGTAAAGACCCATGAAGCAACTTAATTAGGTCCAAATGCAAGTGAGATTGAGTCTGAATGTGGATTGTGATGCAAGGCAAAAGTGTATTGATGTTTGAAGAATGATTCTTGCCAACTGATACACCCATGTTCAGTCCATGCGCAGACCCCTCAAACCTTCTCCAAAATGGATGAATTTGGACTCTTTGGAAAGCTTAGATCAATAGGAACAACTCTTATGTTGAACACGTTTCCATTTGGAGCCTGTATCATGATGAAAATTGAGGTGGAAGTTTGTAAATTTCAACATGTCAAAATATTTTCTAAGTGTTAAGCCATATGTTCAATTATTCCACCTTGGCTAACTTTTTATGTGAGCTTCAAATGAGAAACGTGTCTTCATCAAAGTTGTGAATCTTTCAAAAAAATTAAAAATGGTCACAAAGTTGACCTCATTTGGATTTAGTATGAATGAGTTATGCATTTTTTGAGTTGAGGAAAATCACTTGTTCAATGGTATTGGTCCAAAATGACCTATAATGTATCCTCATATCACATGCTCATAAAAGTTGAATTAGATCTTACTCCAAACATAAAGGTTAAAGTAGACACCTTGAATTTGATTGTTCAGCTTGGAAATATTTAATCTTATAAAAATTGAGCAAGTTATGGCCTTGGAAAGTTGACTTTCAAATTATGGTTTAGACAAAATGACTTATAATCGTTCAACATAAACAATGACTTTCCAAGAAAAACTAGCTCTAGACCTAAACATGAAAGTTGTTTGGAATGTAATTTAGAGTAACTTTTCTCTTGAACTCATTTTCATATGATGAAAATTGTAGGAGATAGGGTCTAGGGAACCCCAGTTTTGATCAGTTGAATTCCTCTGGTCAACCACCATGAACCACCTTGCTAACTTGCAATCTTCTTGACTTTGGTGACTCATGGGAGATCATATATGAATAATATGATGAAATTTTAGATGCACCTTGAAATATTTGATCAATTGGTGAAGAAGTTACACAAGACACCCAGATAAACTAGGGTTTCCAAGGCAAACCAATTCCAAACTCTTGAAGAATGCTTAATCAAAATAACATGTAAATATAATGGGGACTCATATATGATGCCTAGAGACATTTTGGATCATTCCTTGGTTGAGCTCTTAACAATGAGGGTCTTAAACCCTAGATGTGAACTTGATGGATCAAAGGTGATCATGTGCCCTCCCTACAAAAGAGTTAGACAAATACAAAGACATATTTTTGGTATTTTGGTTAGTAAATGATAAAATAAAAAGTATGATACAATCATATGGTGCTTGGTGATCTCTCCCAAAACAAACCCAATGAGTAAGGGGTAAGGAGGATGCCAAGGTATGATCCCAATGCTAATGCATATGATGAGGATAACATGAGGGATTTTAGGGTCAAAATTGGGGTCTTACACCATTGCTTGAAGAAGGACCAGAACCTGGTTCCCATTGGGGCTTGGTATTTAATGGAGTTGTTAATCAATGTGGCAATGGCATTGGGGCGGTGATTATTACTCCTCAAGGCACGCATTTTCCGTTTACAGCTAGATTGACTTTCAAGTGTACGAACAATTTGGCTGAGTATGAAGCTTGCATCATGGGGCTTGAAGAGGTCATTGATCTCATAATCAAGTATCTCGACGTCTATGGAGATTCAGTTTTGGTTGTGAATCAGATCAAAGGTGAATGGGAGACGAATCAACCCGGTTTGATACCATATAGAGACTATGCGAGGAGGATTTCAACTTTCTTTACAAAGGTTGAATTTCATCATATCCCTCGAGATGAAAACCGGATGGTAGATGCTCTTGCAACGTTGGCTTCTGTGATTGTGGTGAAGTTTTGGAATGAAGTTCCTAATTTGACAGTGATGTATCTTGATAGGCCAGCTCATGTGTTTGTTGTTGAAGAGGTCAAAGATGAAAAGTTTTGGTATTTTGATATCAAGTGTTTTCTCCAAAGTCAGATTTACCCGCCTGGGGCATCTTTGAAAGATAAGAAGACTTTGAGAAGATTAGCCGGCAACTTCTACCTGAATGGTGATGTACTTTATAAGAGAAAGTTCAATATGATTTTGCTCAGATGTGTGGATAGACACGAAGTAGACATGTTAATGATGGAAGTCCATGAAGGTTCCTTTGGTACTCATTCCAATGGACATGTTATGACTAAGAAGATGTTGAGAGTATGTTACTATTGGCTGACAATAGAATCTGATTGTTGCAAGTTTGTGAAGAAATGCCATAAGTGTCAAATATATGCATATAAGATTCATGTTCCTCTGACACTGTTGAATGTCATTTCCTCTCCATGTCCTTTCTCCATGTGGGGAATATATATGATTGGTATGATTGAACCTAAAGCTTCGAATGGACATCGTTTCATTCTGGTGGTTATTGACTACTTCACAAAGTGGGTTGAAGCGGCATCGTACGCGAATGTGACCAAGAAAGTTGTTGTAAAGTTTATCAAGAATCAGATTATATGCCGGTATGGTGTACCATAGAGGGAAACAAGCATCTTGGCCAAAAAGAAGGAACTAAATATCTGGGGACAATCCAAACAACTCTAGGTACGAATGCAGACTTTTCATTAGGCGTCCTAAAAGGATGTATATGGGTATCCAAAGAAAGTCTATATGATTTCAAAGGAATGGTATGTCACCAGGATGAACAGTTTATGATCGAAGGTAGATATTGGATTATGAAAGATATGAGTGGTACCCTAAGGCGGAAGGAGGAATAATTAGAAGTATGCTCACCAAGGATTCACATCCTTGTACCTACGTATTCTTATTGTGCAATGAGAAAATCAGAGCAATCATAGTTCGGAACTACGAGAACAAAAAAAGAGATTGAGAGGTATACAGTGATGAAACATATAACTTGCACCAACAGAATGGTATCAAGGGAACTCACAAAAATAACTGGCTTCGAACCCAAGAGTAAAACTAGTATGAACCAACAAGTGAGGGCCTACAACACTGTATTAGAACAACCAAAAAAAGATTGAATTAAGTGTTTGGTTTCATAGTGCAAACATCTCTTGGTTCATAAGGCGGATTGTTTATTAGGCGTCCTAAAAGGATGAGCATGAGATCCATAATAAAGTATTGTTGGGTGCAAGGAAGAATATATCACTTGCTGGGGTATAGACAATTCGAGATCAAAGGAGAATAATATCTTAGATCCATGAAGAAATAAACTTTGAACTGAAAAGTGGAAGAGGTATTGACTAGGACATGGAGGAAACTGGGCATACCCACTCCAGTCACAGCAAATTAAATATTTGGGGACAATCCAAACAACTTTTGGTTCACAAGGCGGACTATTCATTAGGCGTCCTAAAAGGATGAACATGGAAACCAAGGAAGAGTGATATTTGATCTCAAAGAGATGGTATTGATTGATGAATGAAGAATTATTGATTAATAAATAAGGTAGCTTACGAAGAATCTGAATTCTCCTGCCTACATATCCTTATAGTGCAATAAGAAAATCAGAGCTTTCGTAGTTCAGCCCACTATGGATGAAAATAAGGTGATTAAGGAGGCAAGAATAGATGATAGAATGATTGAATTTGAATGATTAGAATGGAGAGTGTGTCAATAAGAGACTTGATAGTCGATTGATAAGAATCATACTAAAGTCTATGAATAAGGGTGAATGCTCTGAATAGTTGGGGCCTACGCCCCGTACGCAGAGTCACTCTAGACAAAGATAGGAGAAACTCTGTATCATCATTCCTTACTACTTAAGGCTCATGGCGCATGATACTTCACTTAACTGATAAGTTGTTGGAGGAGGATTTTCATTGTTACTCCTTATGTTGATGTTGTCATGCATGAAGAAGACTTGGTAGTTTAATCGATTCGCATTTGTCATACCCCAAAATTCACCCTATCCTTCACAAGTTCATCTAGGTCACTAACCCTAAGCATTTGCATATCCTGATAAGCATTCATCTCATCTACATATCCATTGTAGCATAACACATTTCACTTGCATTTGAAAAAACATAAAATCATGGGTTCAAGGGTTTTATCACACGTGGCATTGAATATGAGGCTTACAAGGTTGAGATCCATCTGGTCATTCATGGAGTTTCATTGGCTTGTTCAACAATTCATCATAGGTTTACTTGGTCTTAATCTTCATGCTTTGATTAAGGGATACTCATTCAAGGTGTTACAATCTGCTGCTTGGTTAAGTAATCATTTGGTTGATTTTGCTTGGTTGGATTTTAAGTCTGGGAACTTGGCATATTTCGTCTGGTCTAAAGGCATTGTGTTATTCAGTCAAGTCCATTTTCATTCATATCCTTTCATCCAAAATACACATTTTTACCTAAGTTGACTTTTGGTCAACTATTGACTCTTTGGTCAACCAGTTGACCAAAGCCAACCATCTAACCAAATTCATTTTTAAATCATCTTCCTATTTTTAAGCCCATTCCTCTTTTTTGTTTAAGCCCATTAGTCATTCAATTATCCAATCTAATTCAAATTCATTTGTTTCTAAACCCAATTAAATCCGCATTTCAAATCTAATCCATTTTGAATCCACATTCATAACAATGTTCCATTTTTATCCATATCCATGTAGATATCCAATTAATAACCCATATCCACATTTTAAAAACCAAATATTCATAAACCATTTTTATCCATGCCCATTTGCCATACATTTCGATTCATTAATCCAAATTCGAGTTTACCATGCAACCACTTATAAGTCATTTTCAAATCTTGAATATATTCAAAACCCCACATTAAATTCCAATCATTTGCATTAACCATTCTAGATCCCATATTAAATTTCAATCATTTGCATTAACCATTCAAAATCCCATATTAAATATTCAACCATCCAAATACCAATTAATTAATTTCACATTATCATTAACCCATAAATTATTTAATGGCTATTTGCATTATCCATGGGGAATTAAAGTAGGGGGGATAAGCCCATCACAACTGAAATTGGAAATGCAGGAAATTTGAATTCCAAAACGGCATGTACAGTAAAAACGCAATGGAAAAGACAAAATAAGCATCCAAAGTTGCAGAACACAATGTACAAGCTACAACGAAAATGCAGAAATGATGAAAAGAAATCGAAAACAGAAATTGAAAACAAAAGAGAAATGAACAGTAAACGACACAAGTCAGCGCGCATCCAAACAACCTAATCCAAAACTCCATGTGAAAATAAGCAGCAGTACGACGCAAAAAACTACAACGCAAATTTCAAGCTGCAATATGCCGAAACGACAACGCAGCTGCAACATGAGAAAGCCAAACACAACGCCGAAACTACATCGCAGCTAGCCGCAACATCAAACAAACTCCAACAGCAAGTACAATCCAAACTGCATATGCGAACAAAATCAACAGCAAAAACGCAAACTGCAATTCAAACTCCAAAACACTAACCGCAACGGCAAGCTGATACACAATGCAAGCCAACCCGATGGTAGCACAAAAGAAAACATTGTAGAGAAAACAAGTGGCCGCCAAACAACCAAGAACCAACATGTATGACGGAAGGAAAGGGCAAGCTCCTAGCATAGTGTAGCGGGAAATTCATGATCATTAAGCTATTGACAAGCTAGAGATCAATTAATAAAAGTCGCCACCACGCTTTTATTGTTTCCAAGGGAAAAGGGAAAAGTACGAACAAAACCCAATAAGTAAGAAGTTTTAAAAAAAACTAATAAAAATCAGAGATCACAGGTAAGGGGGTTGGTTACACAGAGGGAATGTGTTAGCACCCAAAGTGTCCTAGGTACTCCTAGGGAGCCCTTTTTGTGTGCATATGTATTTTGTACAAAGTGATGTTTACAAACAAATAGAATGGGGGGATGACAAAAGAATTCATTAATTATATTTTTGTGTTTGACAAGACCTTCGGACTTGTGCCTACGTACCAACATAAAAATGAGGGATCAAAATCTCGTAGTTCGTGCTACAAATTTCAAAAATGGATGCATTGATTTTAACAAAATTTAAGTTTGAAAGGCATAAAGGCCTAAAACGGTTTGAATGAGTTAGTTATTTTTGGCTTTTTGAAAGCTTAAGTTAAGTATAGTTAAGTTTATTCACAAGTTTGATTTAAGAAAATAAGTTTGAAAATGCAATGGCATAAGGCCAAAGTTTCTATCTCTTTTTTTTGTTGCAAAAGTGGTCAAAGTTTAGAACAAAAATAGTTCACACAAAGAAGATTTTGAAAATGGAGGGAGAGATTTTGAAATTAAATAAATGGGGAGAAGATGAAGAGACTACCCTATGCACAAAATTTAAAAGTTTAGAGTTGAAAAGATCTGACCAACTAGGTAGCAATCCAATAGACAAAAATGTCAATAGAAACCCATAGTTCCCTTGGACTTTTTAGGATCAAGCAACACACAAATGCATAATTATATTATCTTGAATAGGAAAGGCATCAAATAAAGATGGCCTCACCCAAGCTTATCCATTCCATGATCTTCTTCAGAAATAGCCCATGTAACAGATGAATTCCACAAGTCACAAGTTTAAAATAACAGCTTCACAATGATCATATTGCAGATGAACTTTAGAGAGATCTTCAAAGATGTATCAGATGAATTTCAAATTTCAAGCATTTGGTTCTTCACAAATTGGCATTTGCCAAGTCCTTTAGCTTAGGGAGGTTGCCTAGATTCTAAGTCCATTTGTCCAAGATCAAGCCAACAGTCAACTCAAAAGTTTTTTATGATTTTTATGATTATTATGTACATTAATGGCCAAAGACCAAACAAACAAGCAAAGTATATACAAACAAAATATATCACACAATATGGTCCAAATGGACAAAGTGAAAATTGCATTAACATAAACAATTAGAATGATATGTACAATGGGAGATGAAATAAAGTACAAAAAGTAAATTGCATTAAGATAAAAACTTGAAATTAAAAGTCAATAGTTAGTAGGTTAGAGGTTAATTTTGTTTTGCTTTTGCTTTTGCTTTTTCTTTTTTAAGACATTCTTTGGAGAACACTTAACCCACTTATCACAAGCATGGATCCTTGAACCAAAACATCTTCCAAAGGAAGGAAAGAAGGCCAAGTTTCCACACAATACCATGAAAGAGGGGAGACTTACAATCTCACTAACTAGAATGCTTATGCCTTTTATGTCAAAAATTTAGTGCTATATTAAGCAATCGTAATTGGACTTATGTAGAAGTCACAACTATTTGAGGCCGGGCAATAGAATTTTGGTGTTAATGCATGTTAGCGACATAGTATAATGAACTATGCTCATGAAACATACGACACACAAAAAAGAATATGCAAAAGGTGTGGCCTAATCTCATCCATACTCATGTCAATTTTTCAATCAACTAGCATTAGGACTTTGAGATGTCATAGGCCAAATGGAATGAATGAATTAAGAAGAGGAATGAGATGAAGTGAGAAGGGGATGAGTGAGATCACAAATTGGTCAAAGGAGGACTTTTATTAAATTAATATCATTCGTTCATTTTGGGAGATGGAATGTACATTCCATCAATCCCCTAAATCCAATGATATTAACTTGACAAAGTCAAATCAACCTTGACCAAGGCCCAACAACAAACAAGCAAACTCAATTAAGTCAACACAAATGGTCAACAAAATTTAAATGACATTTATTCAATTAAAAATAAAAAAATAGTGCATTTAATTCAAATATGTTTTGTCCAATTCCTAAAATATCATCAAAACACCAAAGAAATGGCCATGAGATTTATCATGGGTCAAACAAGGTCAAAGGACCTTGAAGAAAAAAATTCATAATTTTTGGACATTTAAAAATATTTTTAAACAATTCAAAACAAATGCAAAATCAATTAATTCATGAAAAATATTAATAATGATCCAAAAAATAATTTTAATTCAGAATATGAAAGAGAAAAATATATGAATTTTTTTGGTGAAAGTCCCATATTTTTTGGATCAATATTTGATTTAATATGAATTATTGAAGAAAATGAAATAAAAATAAAAATCAGAAAAGTCTAAATTACGTGGACCATCAGATCTCCCTCATTAATTGAGGTGGCAGATCTGATGATCCAAGGCACGCGTTCCACATAGACGTGAGTCAATTGCGTGGCAAATGTGGTAATCAACACCAACGCTCAGGATTAAAACATGAGAGGAGGATCATGTGGTTCAGAGGTTGGCCAAGTCATCGCCGGAGCCAAAGCTCCGGTCATCTTCTCCGGTGGACCTCACCGGACTGGTCAACATGAACCATCACCAAAAAGAAAAACAAGGACATGATCTTGAAGAAAAAATGGCACTGAGCTCGAATCTGACCTCCATTCACTCTAATTCCAAATATATTGAGAGATATGTGGAATTGAAATTTGAGGTACATGAATTGAGTTGCTTCGATTTGACCTCAAAGCAACTCAATCTTCTTGCCTACATTGGTAGGACTTTAGACAACCAAAGAATCAATATAATTGAGCAAGAATTTGAGAGAATCGAAGAGTTTAGAATTTCTGAAAATTACCTTCAATGTAGGTCTGAATTCGATGGGTCTTGATTTTGCTTATGCTTGGACTCACTCTACTTGCTTGCAGGAGAAGGATTGAATGGTTTAGAAGCAATGGATTCCTAGAGAATTGAATTCCAAAACAGTGGAGATTCAAGCTCAAATTCAAACGAATTTATCAGGCTTATCCTTTGAGAATTGATGGTTTAAAATGGGGGATCAAAGCTGGCGCAATTGTTTGTGAATTTCTGAGCAATTGAAGCTCTATTTATAGATGAATCATGTGATATTTGCATAGTCACTTTCACTTTTCAAATTTGGCAAATGTGATGTAATGATGTATGGGCGTGCATAGGCCCATGAAATGATGACTTGAAGTCCATAATTGAAGATCAGATGTGTTGAAGTAGGCTTGGATTGCAAGGCACATGTGCATTAATGTATGAAGATTGATTCATGCCAAATGATATCATCCTATTTAAGCCATGCGCATCCTATGTATTTCTCATCCAAAACGAATGAATTTGAGCTATTTGGAAAGGTGAGATCAAGAGGAACAACTTTGGTGTTAAACACTTTTTCATTTGGAGCTTGGAACTTGGAGAAATTTGAGGTGGAAGTTTTGGAAATTTTTGACATATCAAATTTTTTCTAAGTGTCAAGCCATATGTCTCAATATTCCACCTTACGTAACTTTTAATATGAGCATCAAATGAGAAAAGTGTCTTCATAAAAGTTGTAGATCTCTCAAAGACCTTCAAAATGGTCACAAATTTCATGTCATTTGGATTTGAAATGATAGAGTTATGCATTTTTGAAGTTTGGAAAAATCACTTGATCAATGGTATAGGTCAAAAGTGACCTATAATGTAGCCTCATATCACATGCTCAAAAAAGTTGAATTAGCTCCCAATCAAAACATAAAAGTTCAAGTAGACACATTTAATTTGATTGTGAAACTTGGAAATATTTCATCTCATAAAAATTAAGCAAGTTATGGCCTTGGGAAGTTGACTTTCAAATTAGGGTTTAGACAAAATGACCTATAATGTTTCAATATAGAAAATGATTTTCCAAGAAAAACTAGCTCTAGGTATCAACATGAAAGTTGTTTATAATATCATTTAGAGTAAGTTTTCTCTTGGAATCATTTTCATATGGTGAAAAAGTGTAGGAGATAGGGTCTAGGGAGACCCAATTTTGATCAGATGAATTCATCTGGCCAACCACCATCAACCAACTTGCTAATTTCCAATTCTCTTGACTTTCTTGGCTCATGGTAGATCATATATGCATAAGATGATGAAATTTGAAGTGTACCTTGAGAAATTTGATCAATTGGTGAGATAGCTTGTTGGAGAAGTTACTCAAGATACCCAGTCAAACTAGGATTTCCAAGGCAAATTAACAACAAACTCTTGAAGCAAACTTGATCAATATAACATATAGTAAACATTGGGACTCATATATGATACTTATAACCATTCTTGAATCAATTCTTGGTTGTGCTCTTTGTTCATGAGAGTCTCAAACCCTAGATGTGAGCTTGATGAATCAATGAGATCATGCCCTACCTACAAAAGAGTTAGATAGATGCAAAGACATATTTTTGGTATTTTAGTTAGTAAAATGATAATATACAAGTATGATATAATCACAAAGTGCTTGGTGATCTCTCCTAAAACAACCCCAATGAAGGAGGGGTAAGGAGGATGTCAAGATATGATCCCAATGCTAATGCTTATGATGGAATTGCATGAGGGATCTTAGGGTCAAAATTGAGGTCTTACAGCTGCCCCTATTTAAGGACATTCTAACTGAGGAGGCGAAGTTTAAAATCTTCATGTTGACTCAGTATAATGGGCTTAAATAACAACATATAGAAACGAATTTTGGTCCCTAATAGACCTCATGATGCATATGATATGAAATGCAAAAGTTAACGCTCTGTGGGGAAATATTGCCACAAAGAAAAAAGAAATCAGAGAGACAGAAAGTCCGCAGGAGCATAATGCATTCCATGAGGAAAACTCGTTGGGGAGACAGAGACTCTGGGGAAAAAAGGAGTTATGCGTAGGCCAGGCTACGACTTAAAACTACTGGGGGACTAGAGGGATTCCACACAAAATGGAAAGACTCAGTTGGGGAAACAAAACATCTGCAAGGAAACGAGTAAGTCAGGATAAAACTGAAGATACTCGACTCGTGCAAGGGAAAACGATTTCACTAAGGAAATGCGCACTCAACTCAACTGGGGAAGAAATAAACTTCAACACAGGAGGAGCAGAAATCTATTATCGACTACCTGTTACTGGGTAAGGAGATAATAAAGATCTGACAGAGAGAACATCCGTCATAGGTTAGGATGAACATATCAAGGATGACTCGCTGAGGACCGCCAGGAGGGAGTATTCATTACCGGTTACTGGGTAAGAATATCCTTGTTGGGGACAAACTGCAGAAAATAGGATTTACAACTACCAGTTATTGGGTGATCAATGCATTTTGATGCACCTTCTTCTACTATTGTACTTAGGCAACATTATAGTTTATTCTATTATTTTTACTATTTTAGTGTATTTTTATATTTAAGTTTATTTTTGGTTTTATTTTATTTTCGTACTTTATTTTCAGCATAAATAGTTATTTCATACCTTGTTACTATGCAGATCATAACTTGAGCTACGAGGATCAGATTGATGTGCTCTAATATGCGTTAGAAAGCTGAGAGGATAAGCTAAAAGTTTCATGTTGAAGTCAAAATATGATTCTAAGTTAAGGAGGATCGAATAATTCGTTGAAGTTCCAGACTTAATTAAAATAGTTAGTTTGGGCTAGTTTTTATAATTTTCGGGTCAGATCCTATAAGGGCCTGAATTTACCTTTTATTATATTAGGTCTTTCACTATTATAGAAATCCTAATTCTGAATTTTGAAGAGACAATATTGCTTAGAATATTTCATGGAGAGCTAATTCTCAAAGAGCTGATTTGTTGTATTTGAATTCCACTTTGAGGTTTTTATTAATTTCAGTTTAACTTCAGTTTCTTTTCAATTCTTCCTATAAACTCGTTTGCTTAATTTGATTACTTTCATTTGCTTAACTCGATTGTTTCTTATAGGATAAAGTTGATTAAATTTGATTGTTTGTATGATCCTTAACTATAATCACGTTAGCGTAGCTTTTTCATTATCGTGTTTGATTAAGTCGTGTTTGCTTAATTCGCGCCTGCTTAAATCCGTTTGCTTAATTCGAAAATTAGGAACATACATCATATAATACCAATTTACGCTTGTCAGTGGGTATTATAATTGAATGAGATTGAATCCGCTAGGGAATTGAATTTATAAGAATCGATGATAAGTCGGAAATCGATATAATAGATTAGCTTATTTATCAACTTTGCTTTTACCTTTAATCATCTTCGATTTAAGTTTTGAACCTTAAAAACCCCCTTCTTTTCATTCATTTGGTTATAACATTCAAGAGTCCTTGTGATACGGTATTCGAGTGTTGCTTCCGTTTTACTACACTTTTAAACTCGTTTTTGACCCATGTGCGACAACGGATCAAATTGGCGTCGTTGCCGGGGACTCTTGTAGATCTTAACCATTATTATAGTTTTAGGTGTTATGTTTTAGCATTTTTTTGCCCTAACTTTCTTGCGTTTTGGTCTTTTTGCGTTTTAGGATAAAAACAAATCTGTTTTTTTAGAAAATTGTCTCAAATTATTCTGATTCTTTGTCGATTGACTAGGAAAAAATCAAGTATGAAAAGCCTCTATTTAGGAAGCCGTTCTAAAAATCTGAAATTCCCTATTTTTCTATTTTTTATGATTTATTTTCTGTTTTGGTAGTTTCAGAAAATTATTCCGAAAAAAATCTCAAAATTCTTAATTGACGTTGTTAGACTAATTTTTGTGTTTTTGTATTTTTTGTATTTTATTTTAATCGTTTTTTCGTATTTCAATTGTTTTTACTTAATAGGGACATTGTCGGTATTTTCCTATTTGTTGCTGCATTGCTGAATTAGTTGTGTTTTCTCATTATTTGTTAATTTTTTTTTCTTTTCTATTGAGTTTAACATGGATGACCAAAGAACTTTGAGAGAACTTGTTGCCCCTGATGTTGATTATAATGCTTTGTGTAATGAATATTTTGTTGCTGCCAAATCCTTGATTGGAAACATGTCACTTAACTCCCAACAGTTCACAACAAGGGATAATTTTATGGTCCAAGCAAAAGGTGTGAATGAGATTCAAGTTTCTTCTTCCAACAAGGCTCTAGAAACCAGAATTGATGAACTTACCTTTTTAGTGAAACAATTGATGATATCCATTCCACCACCACCATATAACCCTCCACAAGTAACCACTTTTTCACCTTCTGAACCTTCACTAGAGGAACTTGTCAAGCAAATGGTTGTAAACAGTCTCCAATTTCAACAACGAACAGATTCTAGTATTCAGACTTTGCAAACACAAATTGGACAACTTGCCACTTCAATGAATGTCATGCAACAAGCTCAAGGATTAAACCAACTACATGCCCAAACAATAGTTAATCCAAAAGGCTCCAATGTGAGTGCAATTTCCTTGAGATCCGAAAAAGTTACAGAACCAGAACATCCCATTATTGTTGAGGTTGGAAAAAAGTATGTATCATCAATCCCTTTCCCACAAAGAGTACTGGAAAATAAGAAGATTGACGAGGAAGAGCATTCTATTTTTCAAATAGAGTTGCTTTCTGAAGTTGTTGCTGAAGCTTATTCTGATTTGTTTTCAGCTGATTTTCCAAATTTATTTGGTTTTGATGATATTTACTCATGTGATGATTGTACTGACACTAACCTTTGTGCTGTTTGTGCTGAGATTGATGTTGCCTTGCAGGGTGATATTGTAAATGAAGTTGTTTATGTAGCTGAAGCTCTTGACATTCCGGCTGCCCCAAATATACCATCCATTGAGCAACCACATTCTTTAGAGCCTAAACCACTTCCTGAGGATTTATATTATTCATCAAAGCTTCAACTTAAGCAGAAACATAAGAAAGGAATTAGATGGACCTTGGCTGACACTCGTGATATTAGCCCATCCATATGTACGTATAAGATCTCACTTAAAGATGAAACAAAAGTAGTGAGGCAACCCCGTAATCCTTTAATTCTTGATGTTATAAAAAAGGAGATCACTTTCACGCGCCCATTCAACACTTTTACTTATCAAAGATTCTTCTTTGATCCTGGAATACAAGACGAATGCACTAATCAAAATTTCAAGGTCAATGGACACTACCCAAAGCTACTACATGAGAACCCGACTTTAGAAGAAGAGACTGCAAAAGAACTCTCTTTGGGAAAGGCTGCTTATGCAATCACTTATCCGCCTTGACTCCTCGGGTGTGTTCTTTCCTTTCTCCCACTCTTATTTTATATTTATGGTATTTCATTAAGGACAATGTATGTTTCAAGTGTGGGGGAGGGAACCATTTATTTATTTTGTTTTGTTTATTTTGTTTTTCAGTTTTTCTCTGTTTTTGTTTTTAGTTGCTAAATTAAAAAAATTGCATGTTTTTTCCTTTGGTTTTTGAGTTACAATTATGAGTATTTTTCTTAGTTCTCTTGACTAAAGTCTTGTGGTCTGATGTGAAAAATCCGTTGTGCATTTTTAGTATGATAAGAATGACTAAACTCTAAATTGTACATCATTTGTGGTAGATCAATTAAGCTCGTGAGATTTTGAGCCTTATATGGATAACATACAAAAATCCATCTGTTTCTTTCTTGTGTGGTTCACTCATGTTTGTTAGTCTCTAGAACTTGAATTGAATCTTGTTGATGTTGTTGTTTACTTGTGCACACTGATATGATAAAGGCAGTTTTGTTTTTTGTTTTTTAGCCAATTAGCCAAAAAGTCAATCCTGAAATAATATCATCCCTTGTTTGAAACCCCCTTGAGCATATTATCCTTTTTTTGCTTAAAACTCATTACAAACCGAGAAGTGAAAAACAATGTTATATCACCTTACTCAAAGGGTTGAAAGAGTCTTGTTTGGAGTTGTGTAGGGTTGAATAATTATGTTTGCAATATTTCAGAAGTTGGTAGAAAAAGAAAAGAAAAATAGAAAAAGAAAATAGAAAAGAAAAAAAAAGAATGATGTATACATGTCAATACATACTCCTTATGAAAAAGAAAAAAAAGAAGAAGAAAAAAGAGAAACGGAAAAAAATATGAACGAAAACAATTAATATAGAGTTGTTGAAGTGAATGAAATATTTGTAAATTCAACTCTCGCAGTTTCTTTCAAGTCTCTTTTATCTCTTTGAATTTTAGCCTAGTACCCCTTAGGATTTATCTCACCCTTACCTTGGCCACGTTACAACCAAATAAAAGTCCTTTTGATCTTTGTGTGCATGTATTTAAATTGTGGATGTTAGAGTCTTTTTAAGCTTATGGTAGTACTAACTTTCATGTTGTGCTTTGAGTGTAAACAGTTAACCTAAACACTTGAGAGTTGAGTGAAATTTATCCTGTGAGGGTCTTATTACTTTTGGATGTACTATTTGGTAATCTGTTTTTCTATCTTCTTTGAATGTCACAAGAAGTTGCTCACTAACACCATATTCTTGAAGCTTAGACTTAGAATTTTGTTTGTACCTTGTATCTTGATAAACTTTGGAATTGCATGTTTTGTTTGTTCTGGTTTTTTTCTTTCTATTTTAATTTTTGAAATTATAATTTTGCTCGGAGTGCAAAAGTTCAAGTGTGGGGGAATTTGATCAGTGCATTTTGATGCACCTTCTTCTACTATTGTACTTAGGCAACTCTATAATTTATTCTATTATTTTTACTATTTTAGTGTATTTTATATTTAAGTTTATTTTTGGTTTTATTTTATTTCGTACTTTATTTTCAGCATAAATAGTTATTTCATACCTTGTTACTATGCAGATCACAACTTGAGCTACGAGGATCGGATTGATGCATTCTAATATGCGTTAGAAAGCGGAGAGGATAAGATAAAAGTTTCATGTTGAAGTCAAAAGCTGATTCTAAGTGAAGGAGGTTCGAATAATTCGTTGAAGTTCCAGACTTAATTAAAATAGTTAGTTTGGGCTAGTTTTTGTAATTTTCGGGTCGGATCCTATAAGGGCCCGAATTTACCTTTTATTATATTAGGTCTTTCACTACTATAGAAATCCTAATTCTGTATTTTGAGGAGACAATATTGCTTAGAATATTTCATAGAGAGCTAATTCCCAAAGAGCTGATTTGTTGTATTCGAATTCCACTTTGAGGTTTTTATTAATTTCAGTTTAATATCTGTTTCTTTTCAATTCTTCCTATAAACTCGTCTGATTAATTTGATTACTTTCATTTGCTTAATTCGATTGTTTCTTATAGGATAAAGTTGATTAAATTTGATTGTTTGTATGATCCTTAACTATAATCACGTTAGCGTAGCTTTTTCGTTATCGTGTTTGATTAAGTCGCATTTGCTTAATTCGCGTCTGCTTAAATCCGTTTGCTTAATTCGGAAATCAGGAACATAAATCATATAATACCAATTTGCGCTTGTCAGTGGGTATTGCAATCAAATGGGATTGAATCCGCTAGGGAATTGAAATTATAAGAATCGATGATAAGTCGAAAATCGATACAATAGATTAGCTTATTTATCAACTTTGCTTTTACCTTTAATCATCTTCGATTTAAGTTTTGAACCTTAAAAACCCCCTTCTTTTCATTCGTTTGGTTATAACATTCAAGAGTCCTTGTGATACGATATTCGAGTGTCGCGTCCGTTTTACTACACTTTTAAACTCGTTTTTGACCCGTGTGCGACAGCGGATCACTGGGCAGAAGACCAAGGGTGAGAATATCCGTCATCGGTTAGGATGAACATATCAAGGATAAACTCGACAGGGAAGAAAATCCGTCACCGGTTAAAGTGAACATATCAAGGATAGACTTGCCTGGGAACGTCAAGGAGGATACCCGTTATCGGTTAGGATGAACATATCAAGGATATACCAACTGAACAAAAAGGGTAGTAATTACATCTATCAAAATCTGGATAGAAAATCGTCGGAGAGAGAATCCGTCACCGATTAGGATGAACATATCAAGGATCAACTCTCTGAGGGGACAAAGTAGGACTTACAACTACCAGTTACTGGGTAGAAGACCAATCAAAGAGAAAATCCGTCACCGGTTAAGATAAACATATCAAGGATAGACTCCACTCAGGGGAAAAAGTAGGATTTACAACTACCGGTTACTGGGTAGAAAACCACAAGTAGAAGAAAATCCGTCATCGGTTAAGACGAACATATTAAGGATTAACTCTCTGAGGAACAAAATAGGGATTACAACTACCTTTTTACTGGGTAGAATACCAAAGAAGAGAATATCTGTCACTGGTGAAAGTGAACATATCAAGGATAGACTCCTGCAGGGGGGATAAAGATATCTGTCACCGGTTAGGATGAACATATCAAGGATATACTTCCAGCGGACTCCACTGGGAGAAAAAAGGGTATTTTTGTCGGGTATTAGGCAAGAAGTAACAAACTACAAATTAAGAAGAATATTACCAGTTACTGGGTAATAAACTCTTAGGGGACCAAAACATCTATCTAGGTAAGAGCTAGAAAGAAAACGGTCAATCAAAACTCAACCCAATGAGGACATAACTCAAGGGGAGAAATTCCACCCAGAAATTTCATTGGAGAGGAAACTGAAATAACAATCTTCCACGAGGAAACAAACTCAGTGGGGAAACAGAGAAAGGTAAAGTCTTTCTGCTTAAGGGGCTGACACTCTATAATTGAAGGAGGACTGACACCAGATTTGGTATAGGGATAAAGTACCGCCATAACAGAGAATGAGAATTTCAAACTAATCAAATATGAAGATGCAGGACATGCAAATCATGAAATTATATGAATGTATATGCATATGTATATATGATGATTATGTTGACAAAATGATCACGAAGGATACAGAGGTGTCACAAAGAAATTGAACCACTGGTGCAATCCTCAATCAATCCACAAAATATGGAGACTATTGCCGGAGAACAGAGAGATCAACATCCCAAAAGGCTTAACCCTAACTGGGGAAAAGGGAGATCTGATGAGGATAGAACATCCAAATCTGTGGGGAGTTTAGGTCAACACCATGAAAATGGGAGACAATCCTACAGAGAAAATAAATCAACAAAAGCTGCTCAAAAACCAGGAGGAAACTCTGACTGGGAGAAAATGCAATCTACTGGGGAAGATCAATCAATCTCTGAAGATCAACCATGCTGAGGAGATACAAACTTCGCTAGGGATGCACAAACTCCGCTGGGGAAGGCCAAAACTCTATCGGGGACAAGGACATGCCACAGGGTCTCAGAATCAACCAACTCGGCTGGGGATAAAGAAGTTCCACTGGGGATCAAACACTCCATCGGGGAACCGAATCTATCAGCTAGGGATAACAACATTCTAAAGATAAAATGAATCAACACTGACGTCTAGGGATACCCGAAGAGTTACTGCTTGGGGAACCACAGATGCTTCGCACTTAAGGACTTGCTATCCATCGAAATGTTGTTGAGATTATTGTTGCTTGCTTTGGAAAAGTTCTTGCTTTTATATTTTAAAGAAAACTTGATTTTTATTTAAAAATTTAATTTCAAAATGATCATAATAAAAATTTAAAATTATTGGCTGAAGTAAATAAGAGTAGAAACAATTTGGATAAATGCTCAACTTTATTTAATAGAATGGTAGTCTGTAAATGACAAGACTCCATAGATTTTACAAAGTTTGAAAATGGTAATTTACATGGAAAAGGGGTATATTGAATACAAATGATCCTTAATCCTTCTACCAACTCTTGATATCCATTGTGCTCTTGGTCGCTGCTGATGATGAACTGATGTCAACCCTTGTGCTCAAACAAGTCTTCAAAAAATCACTGAAGATCAGCAGAATGCAATTACTAGCCATAATCCCTAATTTTTGCATAAGTTGCCCCAAGATGGAGTACTCAACTTATCGGCAAATTCTTTCTATTTTTATGTCTCTAATTTTTTCCTGGATCGCCCTTTCGGGTTTTCAATCCACCGAGACACTCATTTTTGCCTAAGTCGCTCTTTCGGGTTTTCAACTTAGCGAGCTGTTCTTTTATTTTTAGGCGAAGTATTTCTTGACTGCATCTGCGTTCACTGGATGTGTGAACTCTTCACCATCCATAGTTGTGAGGATCAGGGCACCGCCTGAAAAGGATCTCTTAACAACATATGGGCCTTCATAATTGGGAGTCCATTTTCCTCTGGAATCTGGCTTGAACGATAAAATCTTCTTGAGCACAAGGTCACCTTCTCTAATACACGGGGTTTGAACTTCTTATCAAAAGCTTTCTTCATTCTCTGCTGGTACAACTGACCATGACACATGGCAGTCAACCTCTTCTCTTCAATCAAATTCAACTGGTCAAACCTGGTTTGACACCACTCAGCTTCAGTCAACTTGGCTTCCATGAGCACACGCAACGAAGAAATCTCAACCTCTACGGGGAGCACTGCTTCCATACCATATACAAGAGAGAAAGGGGTTACCCCTGTTGAAGTGCGGACAGATGTACGATACCCATGCAAAGCAAATGGGAGCATCTCATGCCAATCCTTATATGTGACAACCATCTTCTGGATAATCTTCTTGATGTTCTTATTCGCAGCTTCAACAACCCCATTCATCTTGGGTCTGTAGGGAGAAGAATTATGATGTGCAATCTTGAAGTCTTTGCAAAGTGTGGAGACATGACTTCTCAGATATTTTGATGACGACAAACCTTGCTACATAGCTAAAGTCGGATTAACAAAAAGATTGATCAAGGTTTAAAGCTCGTGTATGAAGTTTCCAACAAATGATCAAGTCTTGGTGAATCACATGAAGATTCGGCTTTCACATGGATTAAGGTAACACTTGAACTCTAGATAGTTATACAAGTGTTCATAACATGTTGCATTCATATCATAATCATTGAAAATAGTTTTATGCATCAACAAACCACCACACTTCATTTTTTAAGTTATTTTTTCAAAACTATGTTAGAGTAACCGGTTATCAGTTTTAGAGTAACCGATTACTCTGAGTAATTTTCAAACATTTTTTTAACGTTGGAACCATGTAACCAGTTATCCAATTTAAGGTAACCGGTTACCTCAAGTAAATTTCAAATTATTTTGTAACGTTGAATGCATGTAACCGGTTACCCTATTTAAGGTAACCGATTACCACTGATCCAGAATGAAAAATATTTGCATCTTTTCATGAAAACTCTTATGGTCTCTTCGTCATGAAACATGGAAACTTTTGGATTATTGCATTCATCTGAGGAGGTGTTTTAGACATTATATAAACATCATTTTTCAGATTTCAAAATCACCTCCTTGCAAAAAAATTTAAATCATTTACACACATTCTCTCAATCTTTCTAAGTGTTCATCCACATTTTCTTAAGAGTGAAACTTTGCATAAACCTTCATTTTTCAGCATCATAGTTTCATTTCAATTCAAGAACACTTGTATAATTACTGTGAGATTTGAGTGTTACAAAGGAGAAGATCAATTATTTAATTGATATACTTCAATTTTCATCTATCTCATCTTATACAAATTATTCAGAATTATATTCTTTGATTACAACTTATTCTTAGTATTGTTAAGGATAGGTTTGTAAGGTATTATCCTTGTTATCCGGTGTGTGGATACAAGAGGTCCATTTGTGAGAAATTGAGTCTCGATTGGACTTTAAACATTGTAAATCCAAGAGGATTGTTCTTGGTGTGTTAGAATAGATAGAAAGACCTTAAGGTGTCTTGTCTAGGAATCTAACATTATAGTGAAATTCTCTTTCGTGTTGAAAGGGGAGTGGAGTACTCTCAATTTGTGAGGGGAACCACTATACATCGCTGTGTCATTTACTTTTCACACTTTACCACTTTTCATCACTTAAGCATTTCAGAAAGTAAAAGTCATAAACCGTCAAAAATCCGGAAAATACTCTAAGTGCCTCATTCACCCCCCTTCTAAGGCACTCCTTAAACTTACAGTTAGCATCAGAGCAGGTTATATGTAACCTGTTCCTAGAAGATCCGCATGGCTTCCGCAAGCACGAATCCGGTTTTTAAAGACGGTGGAAGTAGTAACAAACCACCACTATTCTATGGAGAATATTTTGATTTTTGGAAGATCTGTATGAAGGCACATCTAGAAGCCCAAGGAGAAGGCATATGGGAAGCCGTTGAAAATGGCCCACATAATCCTACGAGTGTGATTAATGGCGTTGGTACTCCAAAGATAAAGAGTTCGTACGATGAATAGATAAGAAAAAAATCTTAAATGAAAAGAAAGCAATAAACATTCTTCAAAGTGCTTTAAGCATGGATGATTTCTTCCGCATATCTCAATGCAAGTCGACAAAAGAAATATGGGACACCTTAGTGGAGACACATGAAGGCACCGCCGAAGTAAAGAGATCAAGGTTGAATACATTAAGTCAAGAATATGAGATGTTTAGAATGCTGCCCGGAGAATCCATCGTGGCGCTATAAAAGAGATTTGTTCACTTGACAAACCACTTGATTGCTCTCGGAAAAATATTTACAAATGACGATCTCAATCTTAAAGTACTAAGATCATTGACTCGAGAATGGCAACCGAAGGTGACGGATATCTCCGAAAAGAAAAGTCTCTCAACAATGACGTCCGCATCTCTCTTTGGCAAATTTCAAGAACATGAGTTAGAACTTGGTAGGCTTGAGAAACATGAAAGCCAAGAAAAGAAATCTAAAGGGATTGCCCTGAAGGCAGACTAAAAAGAAGATAAAGATGATGACGCATTGGAGGAAGATGAGAATTCCATGCTCCTTGTTAAAAGGCTCGGTAAGTTCTTTAACAAAAATGATAAATCCTTTAACGCTAAAAAGAATAGACATTTCAGGAAGAAGGAGGCCACCACATCTACGTAAGATGTAACATGCTATGAATATGGAAAACAAGGCCACATAAAGCCGGAATATCCTAAACTTTCAAAGAAAGGAGGATTCAAGAGCAAGAAGGACTTCAAGAATAAAAAGGCATATCTTGCATGGGAGGACAATGAAATTAGCTCTTCATCTGGATCGGATAGCGAGGAACGTGCAAACTTGGCGTTAATGGCTTCACATCATTCCGATGATGAAGAAAAGGTTAGTAATAATTTTTCTCTTTTTGATGATGATGCACAAGATGCAATTAATGAATTGCTAAATGAATGAAAAATTCTTTATAAAACTATATCATCTCAAAAGAAACAAATTTCTTCCTTGGAAGAAAAGATTGAAGTCTTTGAAAATAAGAAACAAGAGATGATTAGTGAAAAGAAGAATCTTATATGTCTAGAGTGTGAGTCTCTCTCGTTCCAAATTGTCCAACTTAAAAGTGTCCTTGAAAGATATGAAAAATGACAAATTGGTTTGGAAGGGGTTCTTAGCCAACAAAGGTACTCAAATGACAAAAGTGGACTTGGTTACTCCAAATTTTCTAAACCGAGTACAAGTAAAACTATCTTTGTAAGGCCTAAGGATCAACCTCCAAAAGAAAGAGTCAACACACCAAAAGTAGTGCATCAACATCCTAAAAAGAAAAAGTTTATCAAGAAAAAGTCTTTCGTTCCTAGATACAAAAGCAATTTTGAACCAACCTGTTTTTATTGTGGTATTATTGGCCATACACCTAATGCTTGCTACATTAGAAATTTTAGTGTAGTAAAAGGGCATTATTTATGGGTTGAAAAAGGTACTAATTATAAAGGACCCAAATCAATTTGGGTACCTAACAAAACTTAACTTTGTTTTGTAGGTTTGCTTGAAGGCCACAACAAATCTTTGGTATTTGGATAATGGGTGCTCCAAGCATATGACCGGTGATGTGCACAAATTTTCAGATCTAAAGCTTAAGGCCAAGGGTTATCTTACTTATGGACATAACAACAAAGGAAGAATTCTTGGCATAGGCAAAGTAGGTGCACCAAATTTCATATCCATCGAAGATGTGCTATATGTCGAAGGACTAAAGCACAATCTCTTAAGCATCAGCCAACTTTGTGACAAAGGATTCAAAATAAGGTTTTCAAAAGATGAATGCTTAATCGAAGACGAAGTCACACAAGAGGTAATGCTTATAGGTCAGGTATTAATAATATTTTCATGATTTCCCTTGACGATGTCTCTTTGAAGGTTAAGTGTCTTATGGCAAATAACAACGACTCATGGTTATGGCATAAGAGATTCTCTCACATTCACATGGAGCACTTGAATAAGTTAGTAAAACATGACCTTGTCATTGGATTGCTAAAGATAAATTTTATCAAAGATAGGCTTTGCGATGCATGTCAAAAGGGGAAGCAAACCCAGTCAACCTTCACACCCAAAAATGTGGTGTCCACTTCTAGGCCACTACAACTGTTACACATGGACTTATTTGGTCCATCAAGAACAAGAAGCTTCGGAGGTAACTTATATGCTTTAGTTATTATTGATGATTATTCTAGATATACTTGGACTTTCTTTTTAGTGCAGAAAAGTGATGCATTCAAAGCATTCAAGAAGTATGCAAAACAGATCCAAAATGAGAAATCATTAACAATTGCCTCCATAAGAAGCGATCATGGTGGAGAATTTCAGAATACCTCCTTTGAATATTTTTGCGAAGATCAAGGAATATTTCAGAACTTCTCGGCTCCAAGGACTCCACAACAAAATGGAGTAGTTGAAAGAAAGAATAGGTCATTGGTGGAACTTGCAAGAACAATGCTTAGCGACTCAAATCTTCCTAAGTATTTTTGGGCAGATGCGGTTAGCACGGCATGCTTTGTAAGCAATAGAGTTAACATAAGACCTATCCTAAAGAAGACTCCATATGAACTCTTCAAAGGAAGGAAACCCAACATCTCTTTCTTTCACATCTTTGGATGCAAGTGCTTTGTCCTAAACAATGACATAGACAACCTTGGTAAGTTCGACGAAAAATCGGATGAAGGTATCTTTCTTGGTTATTCTCTTACAAGTAAGGCATACAGAATTTATAATAAAAGAATTTTAAATATAGAAGAATCCATGCATGTTAAGTTTGACAAATCTAACCCCTCAAAAGAGGAAATTGTTGTTTGTGATGATGATGATGATTTTGTAGAAATTCCTAAAGAAGATACTTCAAACAAGGATCAAGAAGCACTGATTCAACAAGAGTCAAATGAAAATGATCTACCTAAGGAATGGAGAACTCATAGAGATCATCCCATTGACAAAGTAATTGGTGACATTAGTCAAGGTGTCGCTACAAGATTGAATCTCAAGGATGCATGCTTAAACATGGCGTTCGTTTCGCAAATAGAACCTTCCAAAATTGATGATGCTCTAGAAGATGATCAATGGATTGTTGCTATGCAAGAAGAATTAAACCAATTCGAGAGAAATCAAGTTTGGGAACTTATTCTTAGACCAAGTGATAAGCACATCATTGGAACAAGATGGGTGTTTAAGAACAAGCTTGATGAGAATGGAATAATTGTTCGAAACAAAGCAAGATTGGTCGCTCAAGGGTACAATCAAGAAGAAGGAATCGACTTTGAGCAAACTTTCGCTCCGGTTGCAAGGTTATAAGCTATTCGTTTATTACTTGCTTACGCATGTTCAATGAATTTTCAGCTTTTTCAAATGGACGTCAAAAGTGCCTTCTTAAACGGCTACATCAACAAAGAAGTCTATGTCAAACAACCCCGGGGCTTTGAAGACTTCAAGCATCCTTCACATGTATACAAACTGAAGAAAGCGCTTTATGGATTAAAACAAGCACCAAGGGCGTGGTATGATCGTCTAAGCAATTTTCTATGTGAAAAAGGCTTTGAAAAAGGAAAAGTAGACAAGACTTTATTTATCAAGAAGATAAAAGGGAATACCTTACTTGTGCAAGTCTATGTAGACAACATAATCTTCGGTTCATCCAACAAAGAACTATGTGAAGAATTTGCGTTGATAATGCAAGGTGAATTTGAAATGGCTATGATGGGGAAGATGAATTACTTCCTTGGATTGCAAATCAAGCAACTAAAATATGGAATTTTTATCAACCAATCAAAGTACTGCAAAGAACTGTTAAAGAGATTTGACATGGATGGGTGTAAAGCAATGTCAACACCAATGGGCTCTGGAACTTATGTTGATCAAGATGAATCGGGTGTGTCAGTTGATATCACGAAGTATCGAGGTATGATTGGTTCCTTATTATATTTGACGGCAAGTCATCCTGACATAATGTTTAGCGTGTGTTTGTGTGCTCGATTCCAAGCAATTCCTAAGGAGTCACATCTCACGGCGGTCAAGAGAATCATGAAGTACCTCAAGGGAACAACCAACGTTGGATTATGGTATCCTAAAGGTAGTGTTTGTAAGTTAATTGGTTATTCTGACGCGGATTATGCAGGTTGTAAAACAGATAGAAAAAGTACTAGTGGAACGTGTCACATCCTTGGTAATGCTCTAGTCTCATAGTCCTGTAAGAAACAAGTGTGTGTTGCTCTTAGTACGGCTGAAGCAGAATACATAGCAGCATGCAGTTGTTGTGCCCATAATCCTTGGCTAAAGCAACAATTAAGTGACTATGGAATCGATCTTGGATGCATACCACTCCGATGCGACAACACTAGTGAGATTAATATCACAAAGAATCCGGTCATGCACTCAAGGACCAAACACATAGACATTTGACACCATTTCCTTCGTGATCATGTGCTTAAAGGCAATGTCGAAGTAACCTTTGTCGATAATCATAATCAACTGGCGGATATCTTCACAAAACCGCTCGCAAAAGAACCATTCTATAAGATTCAAAGAGAACTTGGCATTCTGGATGAAGGTGACATATAACTATCTCACAATTATTCACTATACATAAGGCCAAGGTACACAAGTTCTTAATCCTTCTTAATTTTTGTGAATTTTTTTTCTTCTAAAACTTTTTGTGTATATGTGCTTTTTGCCACTGTGTAACCGGTTACTTCACTTTGGATAACCGGTTACCCTGCTCATTTTTTCCTAATTCGCGAAATTTCACTCTGTGTAACCGGTTACTCACATATGGATAATCGGTTACCCTGTTGTTTTTTGTCTAAAAATCACATTTTCCTCACTGTGTAACCGGTTACTCCCTCATGGATAACCGATTACCCTGCATTTTTTCAGTTTTCTCACGCTGTTTGCTCACTGTGTAACCGGTTACTCCCCTTTGAGTAACCGATTAACACTGTTCATTCCAGAATTTTTTTTAAAATTACACGTGACCTTTTGTTGTATATATGCTAAGTGTTTATTTTTATTTCTTCTAATTTTTTTTAATCACTTCACACATTAAGCTCTCTCTCTCCAACCTTTATCTTCCTTTCCAAAACCCTCATTCTCCTTTCCAAAACCCTAACATGCTCCATTATCACTACTCCTAGCTCCATTATCACTACTCCCCACTCAAAGCTACTTACCCCACTATCTCTCTTTCAGCTCACCATACTCCATATCCAACCAATTCAGAAAACCCTTTCCTAAACCCTAACCTTCAAAATCTCCATGGCTCCTCCTAGAACAGACAAGGGGAAGAAGAAAGTGGGTGAAGAATCCTCTCGTCAAGAGCACCAAGTTGGTAATGTAAAGTCTCGGCGATTAAGCTATGTTATCCGGACTTGGACCCTCATGCCGGTAAAGTACGTTAAATTTCAAGATTTTCCATCGCACAACTTTAATTTTGAAACATTGCTGCGTAACTCTGGCGTAGATAAAGTAGTTTCGGATATAGGAGATTACTACCCAGATTTGATTAGAGAATTCTATTCCTCCATTAAGTTTGGCGCTGATGATTTTGGAGACTTGGCTTTTAGTGCAAAGGTGAAGAATGTGGAAATTTCTATGGATATTCCTCAACTAGGACAGTGTCTTGAAATCCCTTCGGACGGATAGATATTTCGTCATGGCTCCGGACCTGACCATGCTGCTTGGGATAACTATAATAGTCTGTAATATTTTGTTTCCATCTCTAGAGGTGCTCAAGCCAACCTCATGAGCCGACAACGCTCAGAATCTTCAAGAGTTGTGAAATATGCAAATATGTTGTATGTGAGCGATAGGATGCTCCACTACGTCCTCGCATATGTGTTGGTACCCAAGCACTCTAATCACTCTCAAGTCAGTGAACTTGAATTGCAGTTGATTAGAGCCATGAAGTTGAATTTAAAGATTAACTGGTCATACGTTATTTACCAACACATGATGCATCAACTTTCTTTGAGTGGTGGACTTCCCTATGGTCGCTTTATCTCAAGAATTCTTGAATTCTCTGGTGTTCCGCTTCAGAGGGAACCAAAGACCTCCATGTATGTCAGAAACGGTGAAATCAATAAGGTGACTATCACGAAGAATACCGGGATTGGTATCGGTCATAATGGAGTGTATCGATACAAAGATTCGGTCACCCCTTCTGCTCCTCCAACCAATCAAGAAGGTGATATTTCAAGTGCAATGCTATATGATAAAATGTGTTCTATTGAGACAACAAGGCACCATAATCACCGGGTTACTCAGCGTGGCATCAAGTCCCTCAGAAAACTTTTCGTCTCCTTAAACCGCCAACCTAACCCTAGTGAAGAAGGTGTGGAGGAAAGTGCTGATGAAGATGAAGAGGATGAAGGAGATGACATGTCTGAAAGTGATTAAACTTGGTCATGTTGTTTTGTTGTTTCACTAGCTTATGTTTGTTTTTATGTTCGTATCATTCTAGTTTATGTTCAGACCTTGCTACAAATATTGGTTTATATTATGATTGAAGTTTCTTATATGGTATATGATGCTTAGCCTATTATGTGTGCATGCTTGTTTGTTTTATCTCTTTTTCACCCTTTCTGTTAATGACAAAGAGGGAGAAGAATAGAAATTATTACTATGATATTTCCTTGCTGGTTGTGTCTCTCTAACGAAAATGAAAAATTCAAAGACTCCTCAATTCATGAATTAAGGTGGAGCATAGTTTAAGGGGGAGCTGTTGATAGAGAAACACCACGGGACCACATCTTCATGTTTTTTGGGTTGTCATCATCAAAAAGGGGGAGATTGTGGAGACATGACTTCTCAGATATTTTGATGACGACAAACCTTACTACATAGCTAAAGTCGGATTAACGAAAAGATTGATCAAGGTTTAAAGCTCGTGTATGAAGTTTCCAACAAATGATCAAGTCTTGGTGAATCACATGAAGATTTGGCTTTCACATGGATTAAGGTAACACTTGAACTCTAGATAGTTATACAAGTGTTCATAACATGTTGCATTCATATCATAATCATTGAAAATAGTTTTATGCATCAACAAACCACCACACTTCATTTTTTAAGTTATTTTTTTAAAACTGTGTTAGAGTAACTGGTTATCAGTTTTAGAGTAACCGATTACTCTGAGTAATTTTCAAACATTTTTTTAACGTTGGAACCATGTAACCGATTATCCAATTTAAGGTAACCAGTTACCTCAAGCAAATTTCAAATTATTTTGTAACGTTGAATGCATGTAACCGGTTACCCTATTTAAGGTAACCGATTACCACTGATCCAGAATGAAAAATATTTGTATCTTTTCATGAAAACTCTTATGGTCTCTTCATCATGAAACATTGCAACTTTTGGGTTATTGCATTCATCTGAGGAGTTGTTTTAGACATTATATAAACATCATTTTTCAGATTTCAAAATCACCTCCTTGCAAAAAAATTTAAATCATTTACACACATTCTCTCAATCTTTCTAAGTGTTCATCCACATTTTCTTAAGAGTGAAACTTTGCATAAACCTTCATTTTTCAGCATCATAGTTTCATTTCAATTCAAGAACACTTGTATAATTACTGTGAGATTTGAGTGTTACAAAGGAGAAGATCAATTATTTAATTGATATACTTCAATTTTCATCTATCTCGTCTTATACAATATATTCAGAATTATATTCTTTGATTACAACTTATTCTTAGGATTGTTAAGGATAGGTTTGTAAGGTATTATCCTTGTTATCCGGTGTGTGGATACAAGAGGTCCATTTATGAGAAATTGAGTCTCGATTGGACTTTAAACATTGTAAATCCAAGAGGATTGTTCTTGGTGTGTTAGAATAGATAGAAAGACCTTAAGGTGTCTTGTCTAGGAATCTAACATTATAGTGAAATTCTCTTTCGTGTTGAAAGGGGAGTGGAGTACTCTCAATCTGTGAGGGGAACCACTATACATCGATGTGTCATTTACTTCCGCATTTTACCGATTTTCATCACTTAAGCATTTCAGAAATTAAAAGTCATAAACCGTCAAAAATCCATAAAATACTCTAAATGCCTCATTCACCCCCCCCCCCCCCCCCCCTCTAAGGCACTCCTTAAACTTACACAAAGAGCTTCCACCATATTATTATTCAAGTTTGATCCATTATCAGTAATGATCTTACTTGGCACACCATAACAGTATATGATTTGATTCTTGATAAACCTTACAACAACTTGCTTGGTTACATTTGCATACGATGTCGCTTCAACCCATTTCGTGAAGTAGTCAATTGCCACTAAAATGAAACGATGTCCATTCGAATCTTTGGGCTCAATCATCCCAATCATATCTATTCCCCACATGGAGAAGGGCCATGGGGAAGAGATAACATTCAAAAGTGTCGGAGGAACATGAATCTTATCAGCATAAATTTGACACTTGTGGCACTTCTTCATAAATTTGCAACAGTCAGATTCCATTGTCGGCCAATAATAACCTGCTCGCAACATCTTCTTTGCCATTGCATGTCCATTGGAATGAGTACCAAAGGAACCTTCATGCACTTCAGTCATCAACAAGTCTGCTTCGTGTCTATCCACGCATCTGAGCAAAACCATGTCGAAGTTTCTCTTGTACAATATATCACCATTCAAGTAGAAATTATTGGCTAATCTTCTCAAAGTCTTCTTATCTTTCAAGGATGCCCCGGGCGGGTAAATCTGACTTTGGAGGAAACATTTGATGTCGTAATACCACGGCTTCTCTTTTTTGATCTCTTCAACAGCAAACACATGAGTTGGCCTATCAAGACGCATCACAGATAAATTTTGGACTTTATTCCAATATTTCACTACAATCATTGATGCCAACGTTGCAAGAGCATCTGCCATCCGGTTCTCATATCGAGGAATATGATGAAATTCAACCTTTGTAAAGAAAGTTGAAATCCTCCTCGCATAATCTCTATATGGTATTAAACCGGGTTGATTCGTCTCCCATTCTCCTTTGATCTGATTCACAACCAAAGTCGAATCACCGAAGACATCCAAATACTTGATTCTGAGATTCATGGCCTTTTCAAGCCCCATAATGCAAGCTTTATATTCTGCCATGTTGTTTGTACACTTGAAAGTCAATCTGGCTGTAAATGGTAGATGTGTGCCTTGAGGAGTAATAATCACTGCCCCAATGCCATTTCCATTTTGATTAACAGCTCCATCAAATACAATGGCCCAACGGGAACCAGGTTCTGGCCCTTCTTCAAGCAATGGTTCATCACAATCTTTCATTTTCAAGTACAAAATCTCTTCATCAGGAAAATCATATTGCACTGACTGGTAATCTTCAATTGGTTGGTGAGCCAAATGGTCAGCCAAGATACTACCTTTGATCGCTTTCTAAGATCGATATTCGATATCATACTCTTATAACAACATCTACCAACGGGCAATTCTCCTAGTTAAAGCAGACTTCTCAAATATATACTTGATTGGATCCATTTTGGATATCAACCAAGTGGTATGATTCAGCATATACTGACGCAGACGCTTAGCAGCCCAAGCCAATGCGCAACAAGTCTTCTCAAGCATTGAATATCGAGTCTCACAGTCGGTGAACTTCTTACTGAGGTAGTAAATTGCAAATTCTTTCTTTCCAGTCTCATCTTGATGACCAAGAACACAATCCATACTATCTTCCAGCACAGTCAAATACATGATCAACGGTCTTCCTTCAACAGGCAGAGACAAAATTGGAGGTTCGAGCAAATATTCCTTGATACTATCAAATGCTTTCTGGCATTCTTCGGTCCAATCACAAGACTGATCTTTTCGAAGAAGCTTGAATATAGACGCACATGTGGCAGTCATATGTGAAATGAATCTGGAAATATAATTCAAGCGGCCGAGAAAACCTCAGACTTGCTTCTCAGTTTTGGGCGTAGGCATCTCTCGTATTGCTTTAACCTTGGCAGGATCAACTTCAATACCCTTCTCGCTGACAATAAAGCCCAACAACTTACCAGAACGAACACCAAAAGTACACTTATTGGAATTCAAGCGGAGTTTATACTTCCTCAAATGCTGGAATAGTTTCAACAAATGTTCAACATGTTCCTCTTCATCAATCGATTTAGCAATCATGTCATCGACATAAACTTCAATCTCTTTATGCATCATATCATGAAAAAGAGTAGTCATTGCTCTCTGGTAAGTTGCACCAGCATTCTTTAGACCGAAAGGCATCACTCTATAACTAAATGTTCCCCAGGGTGTAATGAATGTGGTCTTCTCCATATCTTCGGGTGCCATCTTGATCTGATTATATCCGGAAAAATCCATCCATAAACGAAAAGAATTTGAACTTAGCAGAGGGAAATCATCTTTCGGACTGACTTTATTCAAATATCTATAGTCAACACACATGCAGACTTTTCCATCTTTTTTCGGCACAGGCACAATATTGGCCACCCATTGCGGATACTCAGCAGTTATAAGGAAATCAACATCAATCTGCTTCTAAACTTCCTCTTTGATCTTCACAGCCATATCAGGATGCGTTCTTCTCAACTTCTGCTTGACTGACGGGCATTCTGGCTTCAACGGCAATCTATGCTCCACAATCTCAAAATCCAACCCAGGCATGTCTTGATAGGACCAAGCAAACACATCTGAATATTCTCGCAGAAGGTCAATCAACCTCTTCTTAGCATCTGGACACAGTCGAGACCCAATCTTGACTTCCTTCACATCATCCTCGGAACCTAAGTTGACTAGCTCAATCTGCTCTTCAAATGGATGAATAATCTTTTCATCTTGCTCAAGAAGACGAGATAATTCCTCACTCACTTCTACATCACTTTCCTCCTCGGCCTCAAACACAGGGAATTCAAAATTTGGAGAAGGAGAAGGATCATTGTATTCAATGGGGTTAGGAGCCAACCTGCATAATGATTTGATATTTTGATTTTAGAGAAGTGAATTTGTGACCAAATATTATGCAGATGGACAATTATATTGTTTATTTATGTTTTTTGGTGATTACCATTTTCAGAATAAAGCAAAAAGTAAAAATAAACATCAAAGATATGGATGAATAGAATTAATTTTATTGATGATCAATTTAAAATGCCCAAACAATTTTCCCTTCTCCCTTAGGCATAGGAGAAGGATTTTAAAAATATAAAAGCAATTACTTAGATCGTTGCAAAATAATAGGAATATCAACGACAATCCAATTATTGCATGTCTTTCCATGCGTTACAAAGTTGGCGCAGTCTTCCTCTTTGCTATCCTCTAGCACAACAGCTAAATGTTGTTCATTGTCATGAATGAGCTCTCCGTTACGGAAGCTAAGTTGCATATCCTCAGATCTAACACCTGACGAGCCCTTCTGGAACCCTAAACCAGTTCTGCCTTTGTTGTCGGAGACCTCTACCATGCGTCCCCACTGATCAACAGGACCTTCTTCAACAATCTTCTGAGCATCTTTCAAAGAGGACATAGGTGCCCCAACTTTCTTCTCAGCAGTAATAGATAAGGCTTGGAACAGAGTTCCAGCCTCATCCTTAGCTTCCACATATGAGAAAGATGACATATGGCTAACCAAAAACACCTTCTCTCCTCCCATAATCACTAGCTTGCCATTCTTAACAAATTTGAGCTTCTGGTGCAGAGTGGAGGTAACAGCCTCTGCATCGTGAATCCATGGCCTTCCCAATAAACAACCGTAGGCCGGGTGGATATCCATTACTTAAAAAGTAATCTGAAAATCACTCGGACCTATCTTGACTGGAAGGTCCACATCACCAATCACCATTTTGCGCGAGCCATCAAAGGCTTTGACAATTACCCCACTATATCTCATGGGAGCTCCTTGGTAAGATAACTTTGACAAAGTTGACTTCGGAAGTACATTAAGTGACGAACCGGTGTCAACTAGCACATTTGACAAAGCATTTTCCTTACAGTTCATTGAAATATGCAAAGCCAGATTATGACTTCTTCCCTCTTCAGGGAGTTCTTCGTCACAGAAGCTCAAGTTATTGCATGAAGTGATGTTAGCCACAATGTGATTAAATTGATCCACAGTAACATCTTGCTTCACATACGCTTGTTTAAGAACTCTCTGCAGTGCTTCTCTGTGCGCTTTAGAATTCAAAAGCAGAGACAACACGAAAATCTTCGAGGGGGTCTGGAGCAGCTGCTCAACCACATTGAATTCGCTCCTTTTGATCAGTCGGAGTACCTCATCATCATCATTGGCTTTCAAGTTGCTAGATTCACCAGACTTATCTTTTGAACAACCAACCAGATCTACATTAGGTATCTCCACCTTCTTACCAACAATTGTTTCCTCTGGTACCACCGACCCAAACACTCGACCACTGCGGGTCACCTTCGTAACATCAACAATGCTCACCACTGAACTAGTTGTAGGTAACAGAACCTCTTGACCATTCTTCATCATTGTAGCATTATACTGATACGGTACAGCCTTATCAGATTCATACGGGACTGGGCCCGCTAATCGTATTACCAATGGCGATACTGATCTTTGACTAAAATTTTTGCTACTGCTGCTATCATACTGAATTACCAACCGCTCTTGTTGCTTGAAAACGGGCACTATGACATTTACATCGTCATCTTCATGACAGGATTGACAAATTTGGATCATTCCTTCATCCATTAGACGCTGGATGTCCCTTTTCACCACAACACACCCTCTTGGGTTCACGCTACAAACAACACAACCATCATGGTCATGCTTACAGTCACTCACCATACAGATGTCCTTGTGTATCTGCACCAAGGCTCCACGGATAAAACACACATCAAAAACGTTGTACTCACCAGGACAACCATCCACCATATTCACTGAAGAGTTCACATAAGTGGGCAAAAGGTTTGCTTTTACATTCGGCGCGCGGTCCTCAAAGGACACCATACCACTCTCCATGAGCTTTTGAACCTCATACTTCAACGATAACAGTTTTTAATATCATGCCTAGGTGCACCTCGGTGAAAAGCATAACGAAGCTCAGGTTTATACCACCAGGGAAGTGGTTCTGGGATCTGTGGTGGATTCCTCGATTGAATCAAGTCCTTGAGGACCAAGGATGGATATAGCTCTGCTTACGACATAGGAATCAGGTCGAAAGAGACCTTTTTCCTCTCAAAGTTCTACTGATGCTGGTTGTTGATATTGTTGTTGTTGTAGATGTTCGTTCTTTGTTGCGGTTGTTGTTGTTGACGTTGATGTTGTTGTTGTTGTTGAATTAGTGTTGCTTGCTGATTAGAAAATACTGGAATAATAGAATACACTTGATGATGATGATGTTGACGGGGTGGTGGATTTCTTCTTGCTTGAGGCCTCCTCTGCCTCCCATTGGAAATTGCATTGGTTTCATTGTCCTTCCTCTTGTTGAAACTACTGCCATACTTCTTACTCGTTGATGCCTCATCTCCTGACAAACGTCCTTCACGGACCCTCTCTTAAAGTCGCATCCCCATGTTTACCATTTCGGTAAAATCACTTAGGGCACTAACGTTGATTCGTTCATAATAAAATGAACTCAGGGTTTTCAAAAAGATCTTTGTCATCTCTTTCTCCTCCAAAGGAGGAGTGATCTGGGCAGCCAACTCCCTTCATCTCTGCGCATACTCTTTGAATGGCTCTTTGTCTTTTTGAGACATAGACCTCAATTGATCTCTATCTGGCGCCATATCCATATTGTACTTGTATTGCTTCACAAAAGCCTCTCCTAGGTCATTGAAAGTATGGATGCTTGCACTGTCCAACCCCATATACCAACGGAGTGCAACACCAGTCAGGCTATCCTGGAAGTAGTGAATCAGCAGTTGGTCATTATCTGTTTAAGTTGACATCTTGCAAGCATACTTTAGCGGTGTATTCGTCACTTTATGATTTATTGATTAAACCAAAAGCAAAGCATACAAAGAATCGAGTCGCCACCGCACTTTTATTTATCCAACGAAATGGCTAAAAAGAGAACAAAAGCCTAAGAAGTTTTAAACATAGAAAACTAATGAAAATGTCAGAGATCTGGGTAAGGGGTTAATTACGCAATGGGAAGGTGTTAGGCACCCAAAACGTCCTAGGTACTCCTAGGGAGCCCTTTTCACACTTGTTGTACGAAATGTTATTTGTTTATGAAATATTTATTGTGCAAACATGATTGAAGGGATGAGAAAAGAATATACAAGTTATTATTTTTGTGTTTGAACGAATGAACCCGTTGCCTACGTACCTTTCCATGGAAGGTAAGGATCAAAACGCTGTAGTTCGGCTAAAAGATTTCCAAAATATGAGTGGGTTCATTTTAAACAAAATCCCTAAGGTCTTTCGTTATCCACGGGAGAAAACTCAACCTATACAAACAACAAGTCCACCATGTGAGAAAAGCTTCAACTTGCTAGTGAGGGGGTTAACCCTATAATAAGCAAGGAAGTCTTACAATTCAATCACTAAGGACAAAAGGTGAGATTAACATCAACCAACTAGGATAAATCAAACCTATGGCTAATGTATGAAAACTTATCAAGAATGGACAAAGCCACAAAACAATTGAATGAGTGAAATTAACCAATTAGGATTTATTCACAAAAGTGGGTCAAAGTATGATTAGAATTCAATTCAAAGAAATATTATGAAATGGAGTTTGAAAAATCAAAGGCTTAAGGCCTAGGTTTCTAATTTGAAAAGAGATGAAAATGTTTGCACAATAGTTTTCAAGTTTTGGTTTAACATGCACATGAAGGTTTAAAGAAACAAAAGGTGGGAGGATGAGGAAGTAAAACTTCTTAGATGTTCACCTCTTGAAATCATATGTAGATGATTCAAGTGGTTCCTTTGGAATAGGCAACAATGCAAATAATAGATAAACAACACAAATGGATACCGGATGCCAATCAATGGACTTACACCAATCTCCTAAAACAAAAATGGATACCAGATGTCAACCAATGGACTTATACCAATCTCCTAAAGCAAAAAGAAACAATGATACCAGATGCCAATCAATGGACTTACACTAATCTCACAAAACAAAATGGATACCGGATGCCAATCAATGGACTTATACCAATCTCCTAAAAACAACAATGGATATCAGATGCCAATCTATGGACTTATACCAATCTCCCACCATATCATAGGAACAACTGCCAAGTAATGGACTTATGCTTGTCTCCTCCATGGACAAAGCAAAATGCTACAAAGCAAAGTTTATGAAATGATATACAAATGATGATGATAAATGCACAGAGGCACACTCAAGCAAATATGCACAGATGAATCAAGTAAGCAACAAACAAGTCAATTAGCACACACTATATACAATCAATTAGGCTCAAGCAAGGTTAGGCTTTACAACCAACTGGAATGGGGTATGTTGTGCTCTTAACCCTAACATTGAGAGTTAGGGTGAAGCAGATGAAATGGAGATGAGGGGTGTGCCTCATAGCTCTTATCCCTGGCCTGGGAGAGCTTTTGAATAATAGAAGGTGTGGGAGTTCAGAAAGTTGGAACTCTTCTCCATAAGTGATTTGACTCTATAAGATCTTGGGTTAGTATCCACAATGCATCAACACATTGTGTGAGCAAAGTGAATGACACGCTGAATAGCAGGAGATGGACTACACATCTCTTTTATCTGCCAATTGCCTCATAAGAGGACTTTTCCTGCTTGGCACAAAAGATAAACAATCATAAGCATTGCCTCTTAAGGAGGACTTCAGACAGGTGCCTGCCCACATAACAGGACAGGTCTTCCAGACTACATGAAGAAGAGAGGTTATACCTAAGTGGTTAAGCAACCAAGCAAAAGCAAGTTCAAAATGAACTTAAAGCAACTTATGTACCTGTGGAAACATCAAACAAATCAGTACAAAGTTCAGACAATCAAACAACAGTCAATAAGCAACCAACAATCCCAATGTACAAAATGTGTAGGCCAAAGGTCAAACTCAAATGAGTCAACATCAACCTACAAAACACACAAAGATTAGTAATCAAAAGCAAACATCAATGCTCAAATGATGGAGCATCAACAACTATGGAACTTGGATGTTCAACCTAAAATCAAAGCTCAAAAATGAGAGGCAAACCACTAGGTCAAAGCCTAGGGTCAAAGATGGAGAAAAAATTCAAAATAAAAGCTGAAAATTAACATGAATCAACTTCAAACACATCTTGAAACAATCCAAAAGGTCTCACATCAATATCATATACCAAAAGCATTTCATGATCAATTGAAGTTCAAGGCAATTTAAAAGCTCAAATGTGATCAACCAGAATGAAAAATCTCAATTAAATCAGAAATGATTCAAATAATTCCAACAAAATTCATGCTCATTAACAACATTTATTACATGCATCACACAAAAAATCAGGACAATTGGAGATCATTTGGCATGGCAAACACATCATATAAGTTGAACAAGCAAAGGTGTGACACAAATTGTCACACCAACTTAACATGATCATAAAACAGAAGTGAAAATTGATAAAAAATACCAAATCAACACCAAAATGTCAAGCAAAGTGTCTAGTTTCATCATACAAATTTTCAGAATCATTGGATTAAAGACCAGCATTTCACAAATGAATAGGCAAGGCAAGGTACAAAATGGATACATGTTCAAACATCCTAGCACCAAAAATAATCCAGCCAAGCACAACTTTTAAAATCATGATAAAAAAATAATAGACAGAATAAGGATCACAATGCAAAAAATTGGGATGAATTTGGATGAGTTTTCAAATTGTTATGATTTTTCTAAGATGAGGAAAAAATAAAAAAAATGCATGTGAAGCATGGTACATGGCAAAGGAGGAAAAAGAGAAGAATGAATGAGCATTTGAAATAATGTGCACTGGCCGGAATCGAACTGGGTGCAATTTCAAATAGTTGGCGCCAGGCTTAAGTGAAACGCGGCGTTTCACTTATGACGTGGAAGTCAAAGGCGCGGTCAAACAAAATGGACCAATCAAACTGCTAGCATGGCAATTGCATGAACCAATCAGAAGCTAGCCCTAAGAAAACACCTACAACCACGGATTTGCGTTTCAGAAAGATCAAAAGCGTTGCCAAAGGTTGCAGTTCATCTTCTTCAAAACGCATGCATGAACAGTAACAATTCCTCAAGAACACCAAGAACAAAAGTTCCAGAAATTGAAATTAAACACATCATTGTGTAGATCCTTCATCAAGGATCACGAATCCATGCATGGTTTAGCTTGAATCAAAGTACACAAAGAGAATCGAAGCAATCATCATTTATGCACAAAACTTTAAATTGACCTAACTAACTCAATTTCACACCAAAATTCATGATTCGAAGCTCAGCATGATCAGCAAAACTAGATCTACAACAATATCATGATAAATTTGAGAAATAAGAGAATCGATCCATAACCTCTTGAAGAGCAGATCTGGAATTAGCTTGATTCGAGGCTAGTAATGGCTTCAACACTTCTCTATGATGCTTGTGTAAGTGATTGGAAGAAAAAATGCAGCTCAATTGTGCACGAATCTACCAGAATTTCAGATCACCATTGTTGTTCAAAGCTTCGAGCATGCTTCCATACAACACCAATTCTCTTGATTTCACGTGCAAACTTGCTCCACAATACCTCAGGATCAATGATCAAGCAATGGAAATGGTTCTTGTTTGAAGAATTTTCAAGAAAATTTTGAGAGAAAAATTTGAGAGTTTTTGATCTAGATCTGAATTTTGGAAGCTAATCTGAAAAACAGTTAGGGTTTTGGCTTATATATGCAGTTCTAATCATGTTTAAGCCAATGCAAATGGAATTAACCAAAAATGAGGTGTAAGTGCAAATTAGCTTTTCACCCTTATGCATGGGATGCATGCATGAACAGTGCATGAAATCCATCTATTTTCACTTAAAATTCTGTTTTGGAGCCAATGGAAATGGTAAAAAGATCAAGCCACGCACCAATTTTAAGTTTCATGTTTTCCCTCCAAAAACCAATGAATTACCAAATGATCATGTGAATATAATTTGTGCAATTCAATGCATGATTTGGAAACTAGAGGTCAAAAGGAGAAGAATGCAAAAAGAGCCATCCAATTTGGAGTTTTGGTTGAGAAGTTATGGCCATTTGAATCTTCAAGTACACTTTGCCATGTTTTGATCATATCTCCTTAACCACACATGAGAAATTGATGATCTTGGACTTTTTGGAAATGGGAGAGAAAGATCTACAACTTTCACGTTCAACAAATTTTCATTTGAAGCTTTCTTGATGATGTAATTTGAAGTTGAAGTTGGGTTAAAACCTTTCCATTTTGGCAAGTTTGAATTATAGGTCACTTTCTATTTTTGGAAAGTTTTGACCTGACTTTAAATTCTTCAATGTGAATGTTTTAAATGTTAAATGAGACTTGTTTGAACATGAATGAAGTATTTCTAATCACTTCCCACCTCCAAATCCACAGTTGACTTGGCAGTTGACTTTCTAGGTCTTCAGTTGACCTGGCAATGTTCTGATGAAATTCAAGCCTCTACCACTTGAGATTTTGATTCAAAATGATATCATAGCTCATATGAACTCTTGTGAATGATTGTGGGGTCCAAATTCTCAAGAATGGCCACCATCTACTGCTTAATGACTGCTTTTGACTGTCTTGACTGTTGATTGCTTTATCTGCAAGACAAAGGTTAGATGACATATTTTTGTACTTTTGGTTAGTGATAAAAAGAAAGCAATGATATACAAATGCAAAACATGCTTGGTGATCAAGAACCACTCTCAAAAAAAGATAACCAACCCACAGGGAAGGAAGCAAGGTGCACAATGATCCTTGAGGCAATGAAATGATATGATATGATGCCATGAGGGATCTTAGGGACAAAATTGGGGTCTTACAGATGCCCCTATTTAAGGTCATTCTAGCCGGAGAAGTGAAGTTTAGAAATCTTTATCTCGACGCGGTAGAATGGGCTTAAATAACAGTAATGAGACAAATTTTGGTCCCTAAGAGACCTCACGATGCAAATGTATGCATGCAAAAGAAACAAAACTCTGTGGGGAACACCGGTCCACAAAGAAGAAAAGACGATCCATCGGAGTAATGTACTCACCAGGAACAGAGATTCTAACAAGACTCTTATGGGGATAAGGAGAAAAGAAAAAGAATGCGTGAGCAGGACACGACTCTGAATTAGGGGAAAACAAGAACTGACACTGCGTGAGCAGGACACGACTAGACTGGAGACCTCACTGGGGAGTAAAGGACTCAAACAGGGAAAAGAAGAATTCCAAAGGAAGACACATCTATTGGAAAGACTCAAGCTGACTCAAACTATCCACGAAGGATACCTCGGATGAAAATCCGGACTCGGACTGAGGAAACGATTCACAAAGAACCTCCCTACCGGGGAAAACATGCATATATTGGGGAAAACGCCAATACAGCACAAGGGTAAAATCACAACGAAAAATCCACTGGGGAAGGTCTAACAAAAAGACTCTCCTGGGGAAACAACAAAGAATGAGGTGTTACCGGTATAAGGGTAACAAACTCAGGAAGAATGAACATCTAAGACTGGTATAAGGGTGAGAGATATCAATCAACCAAACATCTGAGAAAGACCTGAAAAAGGTACATCAACTCAGGAACATCTGACTCCACAGGGGACCGAGGTCATGATAGGGAGTAGAAAGGAAGGAACACCAGGGATACCGGTTACTGGGTATATAATAGGTGACCGACCAAAGCGTGAATTGGTATATATGCCAAAACACTCATCATCCGAAAGGAGGGCTTGAAAAAAAAGCAAATCGACTTACAGGATGGACATTCGACTCCGCAACGGGAAAACGAATCTTACTCAGTTGGGAAACACAGCCCAAAGAGCGCATGAGATATAATATCCATTACCGTCTGAACGTGGATAGTATACTCGCATGAGATATATTATCTATTACCGTCGGAACGTAGACAATATACTCGCATGGAAGGAACACCAGGGATACCGGTTACTGGGTATATAATAGGTGACCTACCGAAGACGTGAATTGGTATATATGCCAAGACACTCATCATCCTGAAGAGAGCAAAACGCAAACTTATCAAAGGATGGATATTCGATTCTACAAAGAATACGAATCTTACTCCGCTGGGGAAAATCAACAAAGGATGCCAACCAAAGAGCGAAAGAGATATATTATTCATTACCGTCAGAACGTGAATAATACACTCGAAAAGGAAGAGACACTAGAGATACCAGTTACTGGGTATATAATAGGTGACCAACCGAAGATAGAGACAATCGATACCAACAACAACAGGGTAAACGAAAGATAACTCACAGGGGATAAATTGCAAGCATCCGGCAATTATCCAAGAGAACAACACATATTCGATTCCACAAAGGAATAACGAATCTTACTCGACTGGGGAAACACAACAGGCTTCGACTGAAGAGTGCATGAGATATATTATCCATTACCGTCAGAACATGGATAACATACTCGCATGGAAGATTATCCACAACCGGCTACTGGATTAATAAGGATAAATCAACCGAAAAGAAAGGCATCGGGATACCAAAACTAGGTATATAAAGATGACCGATCAAAGGGAGCAACAATCATTACCAAGCAAAAGGGTAAATGAAAGAGAAACTCACTGGAGATACATTGATAAACATCAATGATCCGGGGGAACAAATCACTGGCAAAGGGTGAAAGGACCCGCTGAGGATAGAATTGCTAGCATCCGGCAATTATCCAGAAGACTTGCTGGGGATACAATTGCTAGCAACCGACAACTTCCCAGAAGCAAGGAGGGAATATCAACATCGAATATTGAATAAAGATAAACACGACGAGTAACCATCATCGGTTATGATGAACAACAAGGTTAACTCTGTAAAGGGGAGAAATTAGGGTTTACAACTACCGAATACGGGGTAGAAGACCAAAACTCTGGCTGAGGGAAAAAATTGCTAGCAAACGGCAATCATCCACAAGAAAGCATAGACTCCGTTGGGATAAAAACCACAACAACATAGGATTTACAACTACCGAATACTGGGTAGAAGACCACACAATCCACCATCAACCAGAATGAACCACAAAGGTTACCTCTGCTAGGGGATAAAAGATAGGACTTACAACTACCGAATACTGGGTAGTAGCCAACAACTCTGATGAGGAAAAAAGATAGGGTTTACATCTACCGAATACGGGGTAGAAAACCAAAACGTCCGCGTGGGAATGAAAGAATCGCAATTCCGCACGGGAAACAAAATAGGGTTTATAACAAACCACAAACTGCTGAGGAGCAGAAACTAGGATTTACGACTACCGACTACTGGGTAGAAAACCAACGACTCTTGCTGAGGAATAAAAGGTATATAACCACAAATTCCGCCAAGAAGAGGGAACATAGGACTTACAACTACCGGTATAAGGGTAGAGGCCCAAAAGGTTCCGCTGGGGATAAAAGAATTTTTGTCGGTTACTGGGCAATTCATTCATTTATTCCACAGGGAATCACAAGAAACAGTTGACCAATGCCAAATTCAGAATCAAACCAAAAGGCAAACTGAAACAAGACTCGTCCTAATGAGGATATAACTTAATAGGAGGATCCATCCCAGTATATGTGTTGGGAGGAAACTGAAGAAACCGTCGTCCACGAGGATATATCTCAGTGGGGAACTGCAGAAAAAAAGACATACACTTTCTGCTTATGGGGCTGACTCTATATGGAGAGATTAAACACCTGACATCTGCTTGGAGAGATCTATTGGAGAGATCAATATCACCATTAGCAGGAGACAATAAATAAAAGATATATGGCAAAAAATGCAAATATGAATATCTGAATGTTGAAAGTATGCATGAATATGCGTAATTTATGTTTGATGAATGCTGACAAAATAGACATATCTGACACAAACAGGCCCAGGAATCAAACACCCGGTACTACACTTCCAGAGGGAAAAATCCAAGAACCAACTGGAGAGCCAATCTGCTGGAGATCTACATGCTGAAAAGCAAAGATCTGCGGGGAAGCAAAAGATCAGAGATATCAAAGAAATCACAAAATCTCTGAGTGATGGATCAACAATCAACCCAACTGGGGAACAAAAGTTCACAACAGGCAGGAACTGCCACAAAAACAAATCTGTTGGGGAAATGGAGAAATCCCGAGATTTCTACAGGGGGATCCTCAGTATCAACTGGGACACAAAAGTTCACTGCACAAGCAAGAACTGCTGAAGAGAACAGAATACAAGTAGAATCTAGCCGCACAAGCAACTCTACTGGGGAAACTGTCAGCCACTCCATTGGGGATAAACCCACTGAGGGAAAAAAATAGATCACACAAGTAGATTCTGCAACAAGCCACTCTACTAGGGATCAAAAGCATCAGGAAATCAACCAAATCCAAGGATGATAGATCACCAACCGACCCTACTGGGTAAACAAAGATTTTCAACAGGCAGAAACTGCCACAAAAGCAACTCTGTTGAGGATACCAACTCCGTTGGGGAATACCAACTCTGGCGAGGATTCCGTAGGGAAATCATACAGATACAATCCATCATACCACAAATCTAAATAGTGGCTCCAGTAGGGATGAGTAGGAGAGCTGGGGATCAACCACCAAATGTTGAACCATCCAAGAAGAAAACAACAACCACTGAGAAGGAAACAATCACTACTCTGCTGAAGGGATAAGAGGTGAAAACCTCAACAAGCACTCTGATGGGGAGATATAGCATATATGAAGTCCATCATATCAACAATACTGTTAGCGACTGTGCTGAGGAAACAGACAAAGTACCGGGATATCAACCCACCAATCACTGAATCTTCCAAAGGAAAGCAACCATGCTGAGGAGAGAATACTGTTGGAGAGGACCATGAAGTCCTAACAAACACTCTGGTTGGGGAACAAAATCTCCACAGAAGCTCTGCTTGGGGAACGACCCCAACAACAAAAATCTGGAGAAAAAGGATACAACCAAGCCAGGAATATGAACAAATGTCTTACCCTGTTGGAAATCATGCCACCCTTGGGAGAGCACTGAGAAATTCTTAAGTATCCTTTCATCATTGTGAATGTTCACTTTGTTTAAAACAACAATTTGAAAAATTTATTTGCTTAAAACAATGACATTTTATCAATTAAAACATGCAAAATATTTGTTGAATTGAAACAAATAAGAGTGTAAATAATTGGATAAAAGCTCAAATTGATTTGATGGAATGGTAGCCTGCAAATGGCAAGATTCCATAGATCTGTACAAATTTGAAACCAGTGATATATATTGGAAGAGGGCTACATTGAACATAATGATCCTTTCTCTACCAATTTGAATCTCGATGTATTCGAAGCTTCAGTTGACGACGAATCGTGAGTCTCTGACGAAATGACAGCTGTGGAACAGAAAGTCTTGTCAGAATGCAGTTACTTGCCAAATCCCTAATTTTTGCCTAGATTGCCCCAAGATGAGGTACTCAATCTAGCGGGATACAAATTCACTTTTTTCAAGTCTCTAACTTTTGCCTGGATCACCCTTTCGGGTTTTCCACCGAGACGCTCATTTTTGCCTAACCCGCCCTTTCGGGTTTTCAACTTAGCGAGCTATTCTGTTTTTCTTTTATATACTTTTTTTAGGCAAAGTATTTCTTGACTGCATCTGAATTCACAGGACGAGTGAAATCCTCCCCATCCATTGTTGTAAGCATCAAAGCTCCGCCTGAAAAGGCTCTCTTGACAACATATGGACCCTCATAGTTTGGAGTCCACTTGCCCCTGGAGTCGGGCGCGAAAGACAAAACTTTCTTGAGCACGAGGTCACCTTCTCGGAACACACGAGGCTTGACCTTCTTATCGAATGCTTTCTTCATTCTCTGCTGATATAACTGACCATGGCACATGGCAGTCAATCGCTTCTCTTCAATCAAATTCAACTAGTCATAACGACTCTGAATCCATTCAGCATCAGTCAACTTGGCTTCCATCAAGACTCTCATTGATGGGATCTCCACCTCTACTGGGAGAACAACCTCCATGCCGTAAATAAGAGAAAAAGGGGTTGCCCCTGTTGAAGTGCGGACAGATGTACGATAACCATGCAAAGCAAATGGCAGCATCTCATGCCAATCTTTGTACGTAACTGTCATCTTCTGGATAATCTTCTTGATATTCTTATTAGCAGCTTCAACAGCCCCATTCATCTTGGGTTTGTAAGGAGAGGAGTTATGGTGTGCAATCTTGAATTCAGCGCACAACTCTTCCATCATCTTATTATTCAGATTAGATCCATTATCCGTAATGATCTTATTTGGAACACCATAACGATAAATCAGCTGATTCTTGATAAACTTCACGACCACTTGCCTGGTCACATTCGCATACGAAGCGGCTTCAACCCATTTGGTGAAGTAGTCAATTGCTACGAGAATAAACCTGTGTCCGTTGGACGCTTTCGGTTCAATCATGCCTATCATGTCGATTCCCCACATAGAGAAAGGCCAGGGTGATGAAATCACATTCAGAAGTGTCGGAGGAATATGAATCTTATCCGCGTAAATCTGCAACTTATGGCATTTCTTCACATATCTGCAGCAGTCAGACTCCATTGTCAGCAAATAGTAGCCTGCTCTCAGCATCTTTCTAGCCATGGCATGTCCATTGGAATGAGTACCAAATGAACCCTCATGGACCTCAGTCATTAACAGGTTTGCTTCGTGTCTATCCACGCATCTGAGCAAAACCATGTCAAAAATTCTTTTATACAGCACTTCACCACTGAGGTAGAAACTGCCTGACAACCTTCTCAAAGTTTTCCTATCTTTCACAGATGCCCTAGGCGGGTAGACCTGGTTCTGAAGGAAATTCTTGATATCAAAATACCAAGGCTTGTCATCATTCACTTCTTCAACTGCAAACACGTGAGCTGGTCTATCCAAGCGCATCACGGTAATGTTGGGAACTTCATTCCAATACTTGACCACAATCATGGAAGCAAGCGTAGCGAGCGCATCTGCCATCCGATTATCCTCTCGAGGAATATGATGAAAGTCAACTTTAGTAAAGAACGTTGAAATCCTCCTCGCATAATCTCTATACGGAATGAGACTGGGCTGATTCGTCTCCCATTCACCCTTAATCTGATTGACAACTAAGGCCGAATCACCATACACATCAAGATGCTTGATTCTCAAATCAATGCATTCTTCCAGTCCCATAATACAGGCCTCATACTCAGCCATATTATTCGTGCATTTGAACGTTAGCCTTGCTGTAAAAGGAATATGCGTGCCATGAGGAGTAATGATTACTGCCCCAATACCATTTCCATACTGATTCACAATGCCATCAAACACCATCGTCCATCTGGAACCAAGTTCCGGACCTTCATCAAGTGTAGGCTCATCACAATCTTTCATTTTCAAATACAGAATCTCCTCATTTGGGAAGTCATACTGAACAGATTGATGATCTTCAATCGGCTGGTGCGCTAAATGGTCAGCCAAGATACTACCTTTGATAGCTTTCTGAGCTCGATACTCGATATCATACTCAGACAACAACATCTGCCAATGGGCAATCCTCCCGGTTAAAGCAGGCTTCTCGAAAATATACTTAATTGGATCCATTCTGGATATCAACCAAGTTGTATGATTTATCATGTACTGGCGCAAACGCTTAGCAGCCCAAGCCAAAGCACAGCACGTCTTCTCAAGTGTAGAGTATCGAGACTCACAATCAGTAAACTTCTTACTGAGGTAATAGATAGCAGATTCTTTCTTCCCTGATTCATCTTGTTGACCGAGTACACAACCCATCGAGTCTTCAAGAACAGTCAAATACATGATCAGAGGTCTTCCTTCTACAGGCGGAGACAAGATCGGAGGTTCAGACAGATACTCTTTGATACTGTCGAAAGCTTTCTGGCAATCGTTGGTCCAATCATGAGATTGATCTTTCCGGAGGAGCTTGAATATCGGCGCACATGTGGCAGTCATGTGGGATATAAATCTGGAAATATAGTTCAAGCGGCCAAGAAAACCTCGGACTTGCTTTTCAGTTTTGGGTACAGGCATCTCTTGTATTGCTTTGACCTTTGCAGGATCAACTTCAATACCCCTCTCGCTGACAACAAAACCCAACAACTTGTCGGAATGGACTCCAAATGTACATTTGTTCGGATTCAAACGAAGTCTAAACTTCCTCAGACGCTGAAAAAGCTTCAACAAATGCTCAACATGTTCAACTTCCGTTCGGAACTTAGCAATCATATCATCAACATAGACCTCTATCTCCTTGTGCATCATATCATGAAACAAGGTAGTCATAGCACGTTGATACGTGGCTCCGACGTTCTTCAAACCGAAGGGCATCACTCGATAACAGAATGTTCCCCAAGGTGTGATGAATGTTGTCTTCTCCATATCTTCGGGTGCCATCTTGATTTGATTATATCTGGAAAATCCGTCCATAAAGGAAAAGACTTTGAATTTAGTTGTATTGTCTACCAACATATCAATGTGTGGTAGAGGAAAATCATCTTTAGGACTAGCTTTATTCAAATCTCTGTAATCAACACACATACGGACTTTTCCGTCTTTCTTAGGCACAGGCACAATATTGGCCACCCATAGAGGATATGTAGAAGTCAGCAGAAACCCCGCATCAATTTGCTTCTGAACTTCCTCTTTGATTTTCACTGCCATATCTGGATGAGTTCTTCTGAGCTTCTGCTTCACAGGCACGCACTCAGGCTTCAAAGGCAGGAAATGTTGCACAATATCTGTATCTAAACCCGGCATGTCTTCATACGACCAAGCGAAGATATCGGAATATTCTCGTAGCAAACTGATCAACCCCTTCTTGACAGACTCTTCAAGGAGTGCCCCAATCTTCACCATACGAACACAATCTTCAGACCCCAAGTTGACTGTTTCCAGATCTTCGAGATGCGGCTAAATGATCTTCTTCTCGTGCTCAAGGAGACGGGTAATCTCATCAGGAATCCCTTCAACATCATCTTCCTCTGCCTCGAATACAGGGAATTCAAAATTGGGAGATGGCGTTGGATCATTATGTTCAATAGGTTTTAGAATCAACCTGCATAATGATTTTGGATAATGAAAAACTTTAGAATTTAAACAAGAAAACCATTATGCAGATGAAAAAGATTGCTTTTATTCTTGTTTTTAGGGTTTTTTGTGATCACTGATTTCATGCAAAAGCAAAAAGTGAAAACAAATGGAAAAACAAATGTTTAACAATGCATTAATTGAATGAAAATATCATTGTATAAATGCTGCCAACAATGTCATCACTTCTCCTTTTGGCATGGGAGAAGGGTTTTGAACAAAGTGAACAAATTACGCTGACTTATGAATGACCCTAGGAACATCCACAGCGACCCAATTATGGCAGATCCCGCCAGGGATAACAAAGTTGCTAGTATCCTCTGCATCCTCTTCCAGAATAGCAGCAGCTTCTTCAGCCTGATCAGCATGGATGAAACCTCCACTCTTGAACAACCCTTGCTCATTAAATGCCCCAGAAGAATAGCCAATGCCAGCCCGGGATTTATTATCTTCAAGCTCAATCATCTTCCCTAAACCAGCAACTGCACCACATTCAATGGCCAGTTTCGTATCACGATAGGAAGCAAATGAAGGAGACTTCTTCTCAATTGGCTCAGCAATAGATAAAGCTTGGAAAGGCGTTCCAACTTCATCCTCAGCATCAATATATGAGAAAGAAGACAAGTGGCTAACCAAGAGAGCCTTTTCTCCCCCTACCACAACCAATTTCTTATTCTTGACGAATTTCAGCTTCTGGTGTAGGGTGGATGTCACGGCGCCAGCCTCGTGAATCCATGGTCTACCAAGGAGACAGCTATAAGATGGGTGGATATCCATAACCTGAAAGGTAACCTGGAAATCACTTGGTCCAATCTTGATTGGGAGATCAACTTCCCCAATCACGGTCTTACGCGACCCATCGAAAGCTTTCACAACAACACCACTTTGCCTCATAGGAGGCCCCTGATATGACAATCTCGAAAGAGTGGTCTTCGGCAATACATTCAAAGATGACCCAGTGTCCACCAACACGTTGGACATGGCATCAGTCTTGCAGTTCATGGATATATGTAAAGCCATGTTGTGGTCTCTTCCCTCCTCAGGGAGATCAGCGTCACAGAAACTCAAAGTATTGCAAGCAATGATGTTTGCAACAATACTGTCAAACTGTTCAATCGTGACGTCATGATCAACATAAGCCAGATCCAATACTTTCTGCAGAGCTTCCCTATGGGGTTCTGAATTCAGTAGCAACGATAGCACGGATATCTTGGACGGCGTTTGTAGAAGTTGGTCTACAACATTGTACTCACTCTTCTTGATGAGCCTCAGCATCTCATCACAGTCTTCATTCATAGTGCCACTCGGGCCAACAGAAGAAACAGGAGTCTTTTGTACAGAGGAAGGTTTGGCAACAGGTGCCGGATTCAAAACATTCACCGCAGTCCCAACCGAACGCTCAGCAGAATCAGAAACAACAGCCCTAGCCTGAGGCTTAGGCGCAGAAAACACGCGACCACTACGGGTCAACCCGCTCACATCAGTAATATTAACCACGGAGGTTGAAGGCAACGGAACTTCTTTCCCATCTTCCACATCAACGGGATTATATCGGAAGGGAATAGCTTTATCTGAAGAATAAGGCACAGGGTCTGCAGGCTTGATTACCAGAGAAGGAGAAACCTTTGGCTTGCTACCATCATAACGGATGACAACAGGCTCAGGCAATTTGAACACAGGAGAAATCACATTTACTTCTGGTTCATCTTCATCAACATTTCGATTCTGCAGAATCTCAATAGTACCTTCATCCAACAGCTCTTGAAGCTCTCTTCGCACTTGGCGACAACCCAATCTATTAACAGAGCAGATACGGCATCTGTCATGGTCGTGCTCCATATGACTGTATTGACACAGCAGACGATGCAACTCGACCAATGATTGTCGAATATGACTCACATATTTGACTTTATATTTGCCAGGGCAACCCTGGACCATGTTAACCGACTTCCCATGCTCGGGCAATGGGTTCTTCGTAACATTGGGGCCTGAGTCCTCAAAGCTCAGAATGCCGCATCGCATAAGGTCTTGAACCTTGGTCTTCAACGGATAGCAGTTTTCGATATTGTGACCCGGAGCACCGGAATGATAAACACAATGTTGATCGGGCTTGTACCACCACTGCGGGTTAGCAGGCACAGTCGGAGGCTCTCTGGGAGTAACCAGTTTCCGCTCTATTAAAGAGGGATAAAGCTCAACATATGACATAGGAATAGGATCAAAATTGACCTTCTTCATATCATAATTCAAATTGGCCTGATTATTGGTGCTGCCACGAGGCTGGTAAGCCTGTTGCTGTGGACGATGTTGTTGTTGATACTGAGGTTGTTGCTGATGCTGATTATTGTCTCTGAAGACAGGTGCTATATGAGCCACCTGATGCTGATGACGCACTGGCTTCCTCTTGGCAGAGGGTCTTCTGGGTTTAGCATGGGATTGCACAGCATGTGCTTCCCCATCTTTCTTCTTAAACGCCCCATATCGTTTAGAAGAGCCTTCATCTTTGGTTAACCGGCCTTCTCGGACACCTTCCTCCAAACGCATCCCCATGTTCACCATCTCAGTGAAATCAGAGGGAGCACTCGCAACCATCCGCTCATAATAAAATGAACTAAGAGTCTTCAAAAAGATCTTAGTCATCTCCTTCTCTTCCAGCGGAGGAGTAATCTGAGCTGCCAGCTCTCGCCACCTCTGGGCGTACTCCTTGAATGTCTCTTTATCCTTCTGAGACATGGCCCTGAGTTGATCACGGTCAGGAGCCATATCAACATTGTATTTGTACTGCTTGACGAAGGCTTCGCCAAGATCATTGAAGGATCGGATGTTTGCACTATCAAGGCTCATATACCAACGAAGAGCTGCACCAGACAAACTATCCTGAAAATAATGAATCAGCAGTTGATCATTATCTGTTTGAGTAGACATTTTCCTGGCATACATAACCAGGTGAGCGAGAGGGCAGGTGTTCCCCTTATATTTTTCAAAGTCAGGAACTTTGAACTTGACCGGTATCTTCACACCGGGAACCAGGCAGAGTTCAGCAGCAGACTTGCCAAACAAATCTTTCCCTCGGAGGGTCTTCAATTCCTTACGGAGCTCGAGGAATTGGTCATTCATAGCTTCCATCTTCTCATTAACATCTGGGCCCTCAGACGGCTCAGAATGATAGATGGTGTCGTCTACCCTGGGGGCGGTATGCACGACAGGAGGAGGCATTGCAAGGACCGGGCTAGATGCCGGCATGGAAGCAAAGGTAGGTGATGGAATATCAGGCATGAAACCTGGAGGCATACCCCACGGAAACCCGGCTGGCATGGCATTCGGCATGAAATGAGCACTAGCAGCTGGCACAGTCGACGAAGCAATCTCTGAAATCACAGTCCTCTGGGGAGGAGTTGCAGGAGGTGGAGATGGTTGATTTTGAGCAGCCAAAAATTGCTCCATCAGAGCACTCAGTCTGGCAACTTCTTCCTTCAGCTCTCTGTTCTCTTGTTTCAATTGATCCATCACTCTTGCAGAATTAGCTCGGGTGTAGTACCGATGAGTCAGCTTGTCTTCAAAATAAATGAAGAGCACAGAGTTAGGCCACAGACAAGAAGACCAGAATGACACCTGCTTATGCAAGATGATGCATGTAATGCTCGTGCATATGCTTTGTTTTATTTCAAGGAACTTTTAGGGTTCTATTTGCAAATTTGAAATTTTAAAGCATTTAATTGCATGTGGAAAATATCTCATCAAATATATATTCGAGACAAAGAAGTACAGCATTGTTGATTATTACAAGGGAAAAGGAAAATAAACATCTTATGGATCCCTAGAAGCTCGAGATGCTGGAAGACGAGATACACAAAGCTTCTTGATCTCTCTCTCATAAGCTGCTTCCATATCCGCTTTCTCTTTAGCAAGTCGATCATACTTCCTCTTCCAGAATTTGGAAGACTGAGGAAGCAGAGAAGTCCAGGTATCATCAGGATCATCTATCACCTGATGCTCGAGGAACTCAATCAGAGCGTCCTTCTCCTTGATTTGCTGAAGCAACTCTTCTCTTTCACAGATCCAGGCACGTGAAAGGTCTTCGTCTCTCAACTCCTCTACGCCTTGGTTAGGGAGGGTTGAAGGCCCAGCCACAACCAACGGTGTAGGTCTCGGATAATCATATGGCATAAGATACTGAGAAGCTCTCTGTCTGACCCAAGAAGTATACGGCTCCAAAGCTATGCAGTTCTTCGGACCCAACTCGTTTCTACCCTTCTTGTGAATCTTGCGCCAAGCGCGGACCATCCTGGCTTTCAGGCCTTGGGGATCTTTACCCTCCTGAAAGAATACACCTTCTAACAGAATGTTATGAGGTTTATCCTTTAGGGGGAACCCAAGCTGACGACGTGCTAAGATAGGATTGTAGCTGATCCCACCACATGTACCAAGAAGAGGCACATTAGGGAATTCACCATAATAATCAATAATCTGAACAGTATCATACACGCGATCATACCAAGAGATATCGTCATTAGTGAGAGACATAAGTCTCGTAGACCACCGTAGACATCCCTTGTTCTCCTTGAAAGCGACCGTCTGCGGTAAGTGAGAAATAAACCACTTATACAACAGAGGCAAACAACACACAATAACTCCTCCACCCTTTGCATTCCTCAGATGCAAAGAGAAATAGGCATCACCCAACAGAGTCTGAACGGGATTAAGAACTGAGAAGATCCTAATAGCGTTCACATCCAAAAATTTGTCGATGTTGGGGAACAGTACCAACCCATAGATGAGCAGCACAAATATGGCCTCAAAGGCATCCTCACTCATGGCCTTCCCATAAACGGTAGCTTGAGCAATGAGGAAATCGGAAGGAAGACCCTGAATTCCACCTTTGGTGGTCATATGCGCTTCAATCAGGGATTCATCTATGTGCAACAAGTCTGCGATCTCTCGAGAAGTCGGAATACTCTCTAAGCCACTGAATGGCACCTGATCCAGAATAGGAATACCCACAAGATGAGCATATTCCTCGAGCGTAGGCAACAGCTGAAAGTCCGGAAAGGAGAAACAGTGATACAGAGGATCATAGAACTGCGCCAAAGTACTCATCAACCCTTCATCAACCTGAGTGGTCAACAGAGGCAGAAGCTTCCCATAACAAGCCTTGAAACCCAAGGGATCTAATACATAGGATGTCATATCCCTTAACTCTTTCACATCGGGTTGTCGAAAGTTGTACTTCTTTGTATGCCTTTTTGGTCTTTCCATGTCTGAAAATTTTGCAAATAAACCCTTTGAGTTCCTTGAAAATTTTCTCATTTTTTTTCTGATGACATGAATGCGGATGAATGCAGCAATCACACTCAAGGATCAAGCAAAGCACGCCAGACAAAGGTCATGGGAAAGCTCATAGTATCCCTAATATCAATCATCTGTTTTGGTGGATTATGGTTTTCACCTTATCGACACCCAAGTTCCATTGATATTAACAATACATGAACCGGCTCAATCATCCTTAATATCAATCATCCATTTTGGTGGATTATGGTTTACACCTTATCGACACCCAAGTTCCATTGATATTAAGGATGTCTGAACGACTCAACCATGAATCACGGGTTTGTTAAGAGTCACGAGCATGGAGTCTCGGTTAAGAACCACCCAAAGGGAGTGTACTAGGGTTTAAACCTGTCGAACATGTTCTACCAGAGGTTCCCATAGTCATCATCCCATCTTTCGAATATTATCGGAGGAACGAATACTCGTATTCCAAAAATATTCTCAAGAGAGACTCTTATTAGTGTAGTATCGCGTAACAATCGCATCAGATCTTACATCTGAACGACCTCCGCACTACGCTCTAAAAATAGGCCAAGATGGGCTTGGTAAACTAAGGTCCTTGGCTTCTAAGGCACATGATTGAAAGAATAATGCCTAACCACAAATAACTTGTGTGACATTATTAATCCAACATGACCTCCACCAAGTGACTGGGCTCGCAAGTCAACTTGTTAAGGAATACTCCACACAAGTCGACAAGACTATGCCATTCTCCTATCCTAAGGTGCACTCGAGTTCGGGTATGGAACTCATCTCACAGGGATCACCAAGCAAACAACAATTGTATATCAAGCAATTCAATCATTACAATCAATACAGTTATCCCAAATTGTACAAAAATATGTCATATAACAAATAAACAATATCACACAACAAGGGTGAAAAGTAGGCAATACCACCAAGGATCTTATCCCCAGCAGAGTCGCCACTTTTCTGTAGCGGTGTATTCGTCACTTTATGATTTATTGATTAAACCAAAAGCAAAGCATACAAAGAATCGAGTCGCCACCGCACTTTTATTTATCCAACGGAATGGCTAAAAAGCGAACAAAAGCCTAATAAGTTTTACACATAGAAAACTAATGAAAAGGTCAGAGATCTGGGTAAGGGGTTAATTACACAATGGGAAGGTGTTAGGCACCCAAAACGTCCTAGGTACTCCTAGGGAGCCCTTTTCACACTTGTTGTACGAAATGTTATTTGTTTATGAAATATTTATTGTGCAAACATGATTGAAGGGATGAGAAAAGAATATACAAGTTATTATTTTTGTGTTTGAACGAATGAACCCGTTGCCTACGTACCTTTCCATGGAAGGTAAGGATCAAAACGCTGTAGTTCGGCTAAAAGATTTCCAAAATATGAGTGGGTTCATTTTAAACAAAATCCCTAAGGTCTTTCGTTATCCACGGGAGAAAACTCAACCTATACAAACAACAAGTCCACCATGTGAGAAAAGCTTCAACTTGCTAGTGAGGGGGTTAACCCTATAATAAGCAAGGAAGTCTTACAATTCAATCACTAAGGACAAAAGGTGAGATTAACATCAACCAACTAGGATAAATCAAACCTATGGCTAATGTATGAAAACTTATCAAGAATGGACAAAGCCACAAAACAATTGAATGAGTGAAATTAACCAATTAGGATTTATTCACAAAAGTGGGTCAAAGTATGATTAGAATTCAATTCAAAGAAATATTATGAAATGGAGTTTGAAAAATCAAAGGCTTAAGGCCTAGGTTTCTAAGATGAAAATGTTTGCACAATAGTTTTCAAGTTTTGGTTTAACATGCACATGAAGGTTTAAAGAAACAAAAGGTGGGAGGGTGAGGAAGTAAAACTTCTTAGATGTTCACCTCTTGAAATCATATGTAGATGATTCAAGTGGTTCCTTTGGAATAGGCAACAATGCAAATAACAGATAAACAACACAAATGGATACCGGATGCCAATCAATGGACTTACACCAGTCTCCTAAAACAAAAATGGATACCGGATGCCAACCAATGGACTTATACCAATCTCCTAAAGCAAAAAGAAACAATGATACCAGATGCCAATCAATGGACTTACACTAATCTCACAAAACAAAATGGATACCGGATGCCAATCAATGGACTTATACCAATCTCCTAAAAACAACAATGGATATCAAATGCCAATCTATGGACTTATACCAATCTCCCACCATATCATAGGAACAACTGCCAAGTAATGGACTTATGCTTGTCTCCTCCATGGACAAAGCAAAATGCTACAAAGCAAAGTTTATGAAATGATATACAAATGATGATGATAAATGCACAGAGGCACACTCAAGCAAATATGCACAGATGAATCAAGTAAGCAACAAACAAGTCAATTAGCACACACTATATACAATCAATTAGGCTCAAGCAAGGTTAGGCTTTACAGCCAACTGGAATGGGGTATGTTGTGCTCTTAACCCTAACATTGAGAGTTAGGGTGAAGCAGATGAAATGGAGATGAGGGGTGTGCCTCATAGCTCTTGTCCCTGGCCTGGGAGAGCTTTTGAATAATAGAAGGTGTGGGAGTTCAGAAAGTTGGAACTCTTCTCTATAAGTGATTTGACTCTATAAGATCTTGGGTTAGTATCCACAATGCATCAACACATTGTGTGAGCAAAGTGAATGACACACTGAATAGAAGGAGATGGACTACACATCTCTTTTTTCTGCCAATTGCCTCATAAGAGGACTTTTCCTGCTTGGCACAAAAGATAAACAATCACAAGCATTGCCTCTTAAGGAGGACTTCAGACAGGTGCCTGCCCACATAACAGGACAGGTCTTCCATACTACATGAAGAAGAGAGGTTATACCTAAGTGGTTAAGCAACCAAGCAAAAGCAAGTTCAAAATGAACTTAAAGCAACTTATGTACCTGTGGAAACATCAAACAAATCAGTACAAAGTTCAGACAATCAAACAACAGTCAATAAGCAACCAACAATCCCAATGTACAAAATGTGTAGGCCAAAGGTCAAACTCAAATGAGTCAACATCAACCTACAAAACACACAAAGATTAGTAATCAAAAGCAAACATCAATGCTCAAATGATGGAGCATCAACAACTATGGAACTTGGATGTTCAACCTGAAATCAAAGCTCAAAAATAAGAGGCAAACCACTAGGTCAAAGCCTAGGGTCAAAGATGGAGAAAAAATTCAAAATAAAAGCTGAAAATTAACATGAATCAACTTCAAACACATCTTGAAACAATCCAAAAGGTCTCGCATCAATATCATATACCAAAAGCATTTCATGATCAATTGAAGTTCAAGGCAATTTAAAAGCTCAAATGTGATCAACCAGAATGAAAAGTCTCAATTAAATCAGAAATGATTCAAATAATTCCAACAAAATTCATGCTCATTAACAACATTCATAACATGCATCACACAAAAAATCAGGACAATTGGAGATCATTTGGCATGGCAAACACATCATATAAGTTGAACAAGCAAAGGTGTGACACAAATTGTCACACCAACTTAACATGATCATAAAACAGAAGTGACAATTGATAAAAATACCAAATCAACACCAAAATGTCAAGCAAAGTGTCTATTTCATCATGCAAATTTTCAGAATCATTGGATTAAAGACCAGCATTTCACAAATGAATAAGCAAGGCAAGGTACAAAATGGATACATGTTCAAACATCCTAGCACCAAAAATAATCCAGCCAAGCACAACTTTTAAAATCATGATAAAAAAATAATAGACAGAATAAGGATCACAATGCAAAAAATTGGGATGAATTTGGATGAGTTTTCAAATTGTTATGATTTTTCTAAGATGAGGAAAAAATAAAAAAAAATGCATGTGAAGCATGGTACATGGCAAAGGAGGGAAAAGAGAAAAATGAATGAGCATTTGAAATAATGTGCACTGGCCGGAATCGAACTGGGTGCAATTTCAAATAGTTGGCGCCAGGCTTAAGTGAAACGCGGCGTTTCACTTATGACGTGGAAGTCAAAGGCGCGGTCAAACAAAATGGACCAATCAAACTGCTAGCATGGCAATTGCATGAACCTATCAGAAGCTAGCCCTAAGAAAACACCTACAACCACGGATTTGCGTTTCAGAAAGATCAAAAGTGTTGCCAAAGGTTGCAGTTCATCTTCTTCAACACGCATGCATGAACAGTAACAATTCCTCAAGAACACCAAGAACAAAAGTTCCAGAAATTGAAATTAAACACATCATTGTGTAGATCCTTCATCAAGGATCACGAATCCATGCATGGTTTAGCTTGAATCAAAGTACACAAAGAGAATCGAAGCAATCATCATTTATGCACAAAACTTTAAATCGACCTAACTAACTCAATTTCACACCAAAATTCATGATTCGAAGCTCAGCATGATCAGCAAAACTAGATCTACAACAATATCATGATAAATTTGAGAAATAAGAGAATCGATCCATAACCTCTTGAAGAGCAGATCTGGAATTAGCTTGATTCGAGGCTTGTAATGGCTTCAACACTCCTCTATGATGCTTGTGTAAGTGATTGGAAGAAAAAATGCAGCTCAATTATGCACGAATCTACCAGAATTTCAGATCACCATTGTTGTTCAAAGCTTCGAGCATGCTTCCATACAACACCAATTCTCTTGATTTCACGTGCAAACTTGCTCCACAATACCTCAGGATCAATGATCAAGCAATGGAAATGGTTCTTGTTTGAAGAATTTTCAAGAAAATTTTGAGAGAAAAATTTGAGAGTTTTTGATCTAGATCTGAATTTTGGAAGCTAATCTGAAAAACAGTTAGGGTTTTGGCTTATATATGCAATGCTAATCCAGTTCTAATCATGTTTAAGCCAATGCAAATGGAATTAACAAAAAATGAGGTGTAAGTGCAAATTAGCTTTTCACCCTTATGCATGGGATGCATGCATGAACAGTGCATGAAATCCATCTATTTTCACTTAAAATTCTGTTTTGGAGCCAATGGAAATGGTAAAAAGATCAAGCCATGCACCAATTTTAAATTTCATGTTTTCCCTCCAAAAACCAATGAATTACCAAATGATCATGTGAATATAATTTGTGCAATGCAATGCATGATTTGGAAACTAGAGGTCAAAAGGAGAAGAATGCAAAAAGAGCCATCCAATTTGGAGTTTTGGTTGAGAAGTTATGGCCATTTGAATCTTCAAGTACACTTTGCCATGTTTTGATTATATCTCCTTAACCACACATGAGAAATTAATGATCTTGGACTTTTTGGAAATGGGAGAGAAAGATCTACAACTTTCATGTTCAACAAAATTTCATTTGAAGCTGTCTTGATGATGTAATTTGAAGTTGAAGTTGGGTTAAAACCTTTCCATTTTTGGCAAGTTTGAATTATAGGTCACTTTCTATTTTTGGAAAGTTTTGACCTGACTTTAAATTCTTCAATGTGAATGTTTGAAATGTCAAATGAGACTTGTTTGAACATGAATGAAGTATTTCTAATCACTTCCCACCTCCAAATCCACAGTTGACTTGGCAGTTGACTTTCTAGGTCTTCAGTTGACCTGGCAATGTTCTGATGAAATTCAAGCCTCTACCACTTGAGATTTTGATTCAAAATGATATCATAGCTCATATGAACTCTTGTGAATGATTGTGGGGTCCAAATTCTCAAGAATGGCCACCATCTACTGCTTAATGACTGCTTTTGACTGTCTTGACTGTTGATTGCTTTATCTGCAAGACAAAGGTTAGATGACATATTTTTGTACTTTTGGTTAGTGATAAAAAGAAAGCAATGATATACAAATGCAAAACATGCTTGGTGATCAAGAACCACTCTCAAAAAAAGATAACCAACCCACAGGGAAGGAAGCAAGGTGCACAATGATCCTTGAGACAATGAAATGATATGATATGATGCCATGAGGGATCTTAGGGACAAAATTGGGGTCTTACACATACATCAGAAGGTGACTGAGCAGACAAGAGTTTCCCTTGTATTTTTCAAAGTCAGGCACTTTGAATTTCACTAGGATTTTCACATTGGGTACCAAGCACAATTCGGAAGCACTCTTCCCAAACAGATCTTTACCTCTCAACGTCTTCAATTCCTTGCGCAGATCAAGAAATTGATCCTTCATTTCGTCCATCTTTTCATAAACATCCGGACCCTCAGATGGCTCGGAATGATAGACGGTGTCCTCTCCGTGAGGCAAAGTGTGCACAACTAGAGGTGGCACAGACATGAACGGACTAAATGCCGGCATAGAAGCAAAGGTATGCGCAAAGCCTTCTGGCACAAAGTTGGGCGGCATTCCCACGGGAATCCGGCATGAAGGTTTAGCGCGAAAGGGGCGGTAGCAGCAGGCACGGTAGAGGTAACCACTTATGAAGTAACAATCCTCGCGGGAGGAGTTGTAGGCGTTGGAGAAGCTTGGCTTTGAGCAGCAAGAACTGACTTCATCATGGCAGTCAGCCGGGTGATCTCATCCTTCAACTCTCTGTTTTCTTACTCTAAGTGCTCCATAATTCTCAGATGATTGACTATGGTATTGTACCGGTGAGTCAGCTTGGCTAAAGCATAGAAGAAACACCAATCAAACACCTGGCAAAAACCTGCTTATGCAAACGATGCATGAAATGCAATGCTAGATTTTTATTTTTTACTTTCAAGGAACTTACTATATCATTTGCAAATATATATGTTTAAATGGCAATTGCAATAATTTGATATGACCAAAAATCTCTTTTTATTTATATAAATTGGAAGGATTACACTAAGTACAATTTTAGAAACCAAAATAAAAGATGCAAGAGAAAAGGAGACTAGTCATCCTAAGGATCCCTAACAACAATGTTAGAAGATCTGGCTGAAGGCACGTACTTCCTTCGAATGCGACGGATCTCGATCTCAAAAGAAGCCTTCATCTGGGTCTTCTCGAGGACAAGCTGATCAACAATCTTCTTCCAAGTAACGGAAGGCTGAGGCATGCTAGAAGATGAAACCTCTAGCTCTCTCTGTCTCTTCGTCACTCGGTCTTCGAGTAGCTCAATCAATGCATCTTTCCTTAGACTCCAACTGCAACTCTTCATGCTTCTTGCTCAAAGCATGGAAACACTCTTCCCACATATCCTTTTCTTGCTTCATCTTGACGAACGCGTCTTCCAACTCCTCTACATCTTAGTTAGGGAGAGTTAATGGCTCAACCACAACCATAGACATAGGTCTTTCACAAGGATAAAACATCTTCAACTCCAAAGCTCTCTTCTTCACCCAAAGAGTGTAAGCTTCCAAAGCTACACAATTGCGCGGACCAAGCTCGGATCTTCCTTTCCTATGCATATTATGCAAAGCATGCACAATCTTCTACTTCAAATGTTGGGGATCGTTACCCTCTTGATAGAAAAGACCTTCTAACAACATGTTATTAGGTTTGTCTCTCAAGGGGAACCCAATTTGACGACGAGCCAAAGCAGGGTTGTAGTTAATTCCTCCTTGTGTACCAATGAGAGGCACATTAGAGAATTCACCACAACTATCGATAATCTCCAAACTGCTTAAGGACGGATCATACCAAACTATATCATCATTAGTGCGAGACATAATTCTCTGAGACCACCTTAGACATTGTTCGTTCTCCAAAAAAGCAGGCGTCTGAGGCAAGTGCGAAATAAACCACTTGTACAGAAGAGGAATGCAACAGACAATCGTCCCACCGCCTTTAGAATTTCTTAGATGCAAAGAGAAATACATATCACCCGACAAAGTAGGCACAAGATTCCCAATCAAGAAAAGTCTAATGGCGTTAACATCAACAAAACCGTCAATGTTAGGGAACAAAGTTAACCCATAGATGAGCAACACAGAGATAGCTTCAAAAGCGTCCACACTACCTGCTTGAGCGAAAGTAGTAGCTTCCTTGATGAGGAAATCATAATCCAAATAACCCTTCTTTCTTCACCTAATGAGCCTATATCTCAGACTTCTTCAAGTGAAAAGCTTCAGCAATACTACTAGACTGGGGAATCTCCTCCCATCCCCTAAAAGGCACTCTACTAGAAACAGGTATCCCCAAAAGATGAGAATACTCCTCCAAGGTAGGCACAAGCTGAAAATCCGGGAAAGTGAAACAATTGTAGAGAGAATCATAGAACTGCACCAATACACTCACAAGTCCTTCAACTACATCAGCAGATAAGATGGACAGAAGCTTCCTATGACGTTGTTTGAAGTCCAAGGGATCTAATACAAAAGATGCTAGCTTCCTTAACTCTTTCAAGTCGGGACATCTGAAACTGTACTTCTTAGTGTTCCTTCGTCCATAATCCATGGTCTGAAAATATTTTCAAATGATACCTTAGTTCCTTGGAAATTTCGTGTGATGAATGTTATGATACGCATGAATGCATGAATGCAACAATCACAAATAAGGGATCACACACGAGGCAAACAAAGGTCAAGGGATGAGTCAAGTCTTTGTCAAGATCAATCATCCATTTTGGTGGATTATGGTTTTCACCTTATCAACACCCAAGTTCCATTGATATTGACAAGACTTGATTGGATCAACCAAGAATCAAGGGTTTCTTGTGAGTCACGAGCATCGAGTCTGGGTTAAGAACCATCCCAAAGGAGTGAACTAAGGATAAAAACCTGTAGATCATGTTCTAAAAAGTTCCTAGAGTTTTAATTCCATCTATCAGATATTACAGGTTAAGATGACTGACTCATCGACCCATAATATTCTCAAGAGAAACTCGTCTGAGTGTAGTATCGTGTAACAACTGTTATCAAGCCTACACTTGAACAGTTTTCGCATTACGTCCTAAATAGGCCAAGATGGGTTAAATGTTCTAAGGTCCCCAGCTTCTCAGACCCAATTAGAAATAGTAATTCCTAACCACAAATACTTGTGTGACATTTCCAAATCCAAAGGAGTCTCTACTGAGCAGATGGATCTCAAGCCAACTTGTTAAGGACTACTCCACACAATTCGAACATGACTATACCATCCTCCTATCTTAATTGCACTCAAGTTCTGGTTAGAACTTATCTTACCACTCAGAGATCACCAAGTACAACAAGCAGATTATATCACACATACATATACAAACATCACATATATACAAATATATTCACACAAAATTAGGCTAAACCCACTAGGGACTACTCCCCAGCAGAGTCACCACTTAATTTCTGTAGCGGGAAATTCATGATCATCAAGCTATTGACAAGCTAGATATTAATTAGCAAGAGTTGCCACCGCGCTTTTATTGTTTCCAAGGGAAAAGGGAAAAGTACGAACAAAACCCAATAAGTAAGAAGTTTTCAAATAAAAACTAATAAAAATCAGAGATCACATGTAAGGGGGTTGGTTACACAGAGGGAAGGTGTTAGCACCCAAAGTGTCCTAGGTACTCCTAGGGAGCCCTTTTTGTGTGCATATGTATTTTGTACAAAATGATGTTTACAAACAAATAGAATGAGGGGATGAGAAAAGAATTCATTAATTATATTTTTGTGTTTGACAAAACCTTCAGACTTGTGCCTACGTACCAACATAAAAATGAGGGATCAAAACCTCGTAGTTCGTGCTACAAATTTCAAAAATGGATGCATTTATTTTAACAAAATTTAAGTTTGAAAGGCACAAAGGCCTAAAATGGTTTGAATGAGTTAGTTCTTTTTGGCTTTTTGAAAGTTTAAGTCAAGTATAGTTAAGTTTATTCACAGGTTTTATTTAAGAAAATAAGTTTGAAAATGCAATGGCATAAGCCCGAAGTTTCTATCTTTTTTTTTTGCAAAAATGGTCAAAATTTAGAACAAAATTAGTTCACACAAAGAAGATTTTGAAAATGGAGGGAGATATTTTGAAATTAAATAAATGGGGAGAAGATGAAGAGACTACCCTATGCATAAAATTTAAAAGTTTAGAGTTGAAAAGATTTGACCAAATGGGTAGCAATACAATAGACAAAAATGTCAATAGAAACCCAGAGTTCCCTTGGAATTTTTAGGATCAAGCAACACACATATGCACAATTATATTATCTTGAATAGCAAAGGCATCAAATAAAGATGGCCTCATCCAAGCTTATTCATTCCATGATCTTCTTCAGAAATAACCCATGTAACAGATGAATTTCACAAGTCACAAGTTCAAAATAACAGCTTCATAATGATCATGTTGCAGATGAACTTTAGAGAGATCTTCAAAGATGTATCAGATGAATTTCAAATTGCAAGCACTTGGTTCTTCAAAAATTGGCATTGGCCAAGTCCTTTAGCTTAGGGAGGTTGCCTAGATTCTAAGTCCATTTGCCCAAGATCAAGCCAATAGTCCACTCAAAAGTTTTTTATGGTTTTTATGATTATTATGTACATTAATGGCCAAAGACCAAACAAACAAGCAAAGTATATACAAACAAAATATATCACACAATATGGTCCAAATGGACAAAGTGAAAATTATATTAACATAAACAATTAGAATGATATGTACAATGGCAAATGAAATAAAGTGCTAAAAGTAAATTGCATTAAGATAAAAACTTGAAATTAAAAGTCAATAGTTAGTAGGTTAGAGGTTAGTTTTGTTTTGTTTTGCTTTTGCTTTTTCAAGACATTCTTTGGATAACACTCAACCCACTTATCACAAGCATGGATCCTTGAACCAAAACATCTTCCAAAGGAAGGAAAGAAGACCAAGTTTCCACACAATACCATGAAAGAGGGGAGACTTACAATCTCACTAACTAGAATGTTTATGCCTTTTATGTAAAAAAAATTGCGCTATGTTAAGCAATCGTAATTGGACTTATGTAGAAGTCACAACTATTTAAGGTCGGGCAATAAAATTTTGGTGTTAATGCATATTAGAGACATAATATAATGAACTATGCTCATGAAACATACCACACACACAAAAAATATGCAAAAGGTGTGGCCTAATCTCATCCATACTCATGTCAAATTTTCAATCAACTAGCATTAGGACTTTGAGATGTCATATGCCAAATGGAATGAATAAATTAAGAAGAGGAATGAGATGAAGTGGGAAGGGGATGAATGAGATCACAAATTGATCAAAGGAGTACTTTTATTAAATTAGTATCATTCATTCATTTTGGGAGATGGAATGTACATTCCATCAATCCCCTAAATCCAATGATATTAACTTGACAAAGTCAAATCAACCTTGACCAAGGTCTAACAACAAACAGGCAAACTCAATTAAGTCAATACAAATGGTCAACAAATTTTAAATGACATTTATTCAATTAAAAATAATAAAATAGTGCATTTAATTCAAATATGTTTTGTCCAATTCATAAAATCTCATCAAAACACCAAAGAAATGGCCATGAGATTTATCATAGGTTAAACAAGGTCAAAGGACCTTGGAGAAAAAACATTTATAATTTTTGGACATTTAGAAATATTTTTAAACAATTAAAAACAAATGTAAAATCAATTAATTCATGAAAAATATTAATAATGATCCAAAAAATAATTTTAATTCAGAATATGAAAGAGAAAAATATTTGAATTTTTTTGGTGAAAGTCCCATATTTTTTGGATCAATATTGGATTTAATTGGAATTATTGAAGAAAATGCAATTAAAATAAAAATCAGAAAAGTCTAAATTACGTGGACCATCAGATCTCCCTCATTAATTGAGGTGGCAGATCTAATGATCCAAAGCACGCGTTCCACATAAACGTGAGTCAACTGCGTGGCAAATGTGGTAATCAACACCAACGCTCAGGATTAAAACGTGAGAGGAGGATCATGTGGTTCAGAGGTTGGCCAAGTCATCGCCGGAACCAAAGCTCCAGTCATCTTCTCTGGTGGACCTCACCGGACTGGTCAATATGAACCATCACCAAAAAGAAAAACAAGGACATGATCTTGAAGAAAAAATGGCACTGAGCTCGAATCTGACCTCCATTCACTCCAATTCCAAATATATTGAGAGATATGTGGAATTGAAATTTGAGGTACATGAACTGAGTTGCTTCGATTTGACCTAAAAGCAACTCAATCTTCTTGCCTACATTAGTAGGACTTCTGACAACCAAAGAATCAATAGAATTGAGCAAGAATTTGAGAGAAATGAAGAGTTTAAAATATCTGAAAATTACCTTCAATGTAGGTTTGGATTCGATGGGTCTTGATCTTGCTTATGCTTGGACTCACTCTACTTGCTTGCAGGAGAAGGATTGAATGGTTTAGAAGCAATGGATTCCTGGAGAATTGAATTACAAAACAGTGGAGATTTAAGCTCAAATTCAAACAAATTTATCAGGCTTATCCTTTGAGAATCGAGGGTTTTCAATGGGGGATCAAAGTTGGCGCAATTGTGTGTGAATTTCTGAGCAATTGAAGCTCTATTTATAGATGAATCATGTGATATTTGCACATTCACTTTCACTTTCCAAATTTGGCAAATATGATGTAATGTTGCAGGGGCGCGCATAGGCCCATGAAATGATGGCTTGAAGTTCATAATTGAAGATCAGATATGTTGAAGTAGGCTTCGATTGCAAGGCACATGTGCATTGATGTATGAAAATTGATCCATGCCAAATGATATTAGCTTGTTTAAGCCATGCGCAACATATGCATCTCACATCCAAAATGGATGAATTTGAGCTCTTTGGAAAGGTGAGATCAAGAGGAACAACTTTTATGTTCAACACTTTTTTATTTGGAGCTTGGAACTTGGAGAAATTTGAGGTGGAAGTTTGGAAATTTATGACATCAATTTTTTTCTAAATGTCAAGCCATATGTCTCAATATTTCACCTTACTTAACTTTTTATATGAGCTTCAAATGAGAAAAGTGTCTTCATAAAAGTTGTATATCTCTCAAAGAAATTAAAAATGGTCACTAATTTCATGTCATTTGGATTTGAAATGATAGAGTTATGCATTTTTGAAGTTTGGAAAAATCACTTGATCAATGGTATAGGTCAAAAGTGACCTATAATGTAGCCTCATATCACGTGCTCAAAAAAGTTGATTTAGCTCCAACTTTAAACATAAAGGTTGAAGTAGACACCTTGAATTTGGTTGTGCAACTTGGAAATCTTTCATATCATAAAAATTATTCAAGTTATGGCCTTGGGAAGTTGACTTTCAAATTAGGGTTTAGACAAAATGACCTATAATGTTTCAACATAGAAAATGATTTTCCAAGAAAAACTAGCTCTAGGTATCAACATGAAAGTTGTTTATAATGTCGTTTAGAGTATGTTTCATCTTAGAATCATTTTCATATGGTGAAATTGTAGGAGATAGGGTCTAGGGAGACCCAGTTTTGATCAGATGAATTCATCTGGCCAACCACCATCAACCAACTTGCTATTTTCCAATTCTCTTGACTTTATTGGCTCATGGTAGGTCATATATTCATAAGATGATGAATTTTAAAGTGTACCTTGAGAAATTTGATCAATTGGTGAGATAGCTTGTTGGAGAAGTTACTCAAGATACCCAGTCAAACTAGGGTTTCCAAGGCAAATCAACCACAAACTCTTGAAGCAAACTTGATCAATATAACATGTAGTAAACATTGAGACTCATATATGATACTTATAACCATTCTTGAATCAATTCTTGGTTGTGCTCTTTGTTCATGAGAGTCTCAAACCCTAGATGTGAGCTTGATGAATCAATGAGATCATGCCCTACCTACAAAAGAGTTAGATAGATGCAAAGACGTATTTTTGGTATTTTTGTTAGTAAAATGATAATATACAAGTATGATATAATCACAAAGTGCTTAGTGATCTCTCCTAAAATAAACCCAATAAAGGAGGGGTAAGGAGGATGCCAAAATATGATCCTAATGCTAATGCTTATGATGGAATTGCATGAGGGATCTTAGGGTCAAAGTTGGGGTCTTACACATAGCAATAGCAGGATCGCGGTGGCTCTCGAGTTCAGTGCAAAAGGCTGTAACAAGCCTTTCCGTCCATTAACCTGCGGTGGTAGTTGAATATTAGATTACCATCAAATTCTGTCAAAAAGATAAAAAATCATTTACACATTAATTCCACAACCTACTGTCATGACAGGAAATTTTAACAGACTGACAATCGAATAATAGACTAAACCAGAATTTCATAACTAACTTCTAACAGAAATTCACATTAAGCCTAACCAATTCATAACCACCTCTAACCAATTCTTAACAACTTTTAATTGAAAATCCACAATAGGAGAAATAGAGAAGGGGATTTGGAAGCCTATAAAGGCATACCTTCACAGTTCAATACAGGTTCTGGTTGACATTCCATCCTCTCGCCACCTTCACTCTCTCATATTTTCTTCCATCTTTTCTTCACCCTCAACCTTCAACTCATACAACTTTCCCTCCTCCAACCGAAGCCAAAACCGTCTCCAATCACAACAACACGACGGTGGCAAGGAGTGCGAGAAAAAGAATGAGGATCCATTGTTCACAGATTTTTCACCAACATAGAATTGAAAGAGAAAGAATCATCAAATCCTTGTGATCCTCCTTCAATTCACTCACACCATGAAATCCCTTCCAATCGCGTCTTCTCTAGATTCACCCACAACTCATCCACCATCATCCATCATCATTGATGACAACTCCATTCTATCTCCAACAACAACCTTCAACCAACTTCAACAAATTCGGAACTGTTGCAACTAACAGAAGCCATCAGAATCCCTACAACCTTTCAATAACGATTTTCTTCTCGCTCATTTCATTTTTTCTTCACCCTCATCATCATTCAGTAATCCACCGAGCCTCACCCCGAACGTCCTTCAACTCTCAATCCTCACCATCGCACCCTCTGAACAAACCTCCAACAGACACCAGTTATCCTAACAACACTCACACAGAGGCCACGATAGAAGAAGGAGAAGGAAAGAACGATGAATAAAGAAACAATGGATTGAATGAGGAAGAATTGGAGGATCTCATAGGAATAGGTTACGCCGTCGTTATCAACGTTGGATGATCTTCGTCACAAACGCGCTGACAACCCCACCCTTCGTCTCACTATGAATGCATCAACATATTCGCCTTTGTCCTACAACCTAGAAAACCAACGCCACTCTTCATGCTTCATCTCAACAGAGAAAAACGATCACCAAATCCGGTGGGAGAAGAGGCATCCTTCATTTGTTCAAGATCAAAGCAAATTCAAGTTGAGCGAGGAAACCAGATTTTGGATCGAACTTCTGAACATTTCCGGTGAGTCCGTGTATATGCTGACAGCTTTTTGGATGCTTTGAATTGTTGGAGGATCGGATCTAGGTTTTTGGGTGTGGACGATCCGTACCAAGTGGGTGGAGATTGGGCATTTGGTCCAAATGGCCGGTGTTCCGGATTCACACCTCCACAACGCTCTAATACCCCAAGATCATTGTTTATGACTTGATTTTCTTAATCCCCCATTATATTTTTTAAGTTAATTATTTTCTTGGTGTTGAGTTGTTAGTCTAGATTATGAATAGGTTAATCCATAGTTTTTTTAGGAATATTAGAATTAAGTCTTGATTTTTGGTAATTAGGAACTAACATAATTCTAGATTAGGTGATTAGATTAAAAATTAGATTTAATCACTTCTTAGATTAGGTTTAGTTTCTTAATTTTCCAGAACTAATCCTCATTTGATTAACCATGCCTTGATTAGAATTTTAGGTAATAGATTTCGATTATTTCATTTTGTGGATTTTGTGTGGATTAAGATAGTTGGATATTGATTTTACCATGATTAAACTTTAGACTAAATTTCGACTCAATTCAATTCGTGTGATCATAGTCATTAGATTCGATTCTTGAATTTAGATTGGTAATTTTCCATTTGATTAATTGTGATCCTAACCCATGTTTAGGTAGATCTTAATTTGTAGAATTAATATTCACTTTAATTGTCCATTTAATTGATTCGTTGGTTTATGATCATATTGTAAATTGGAAATCCCATTTCAATTTAGGTGATAAATATTTTGTATGTCTAATTTCATTTGCCTCGATCATAGGATAGATATTTGGTTGCTCTTCATTGACTAATCCATTACCTTTTGAATCGAACGTAACCCTTGAGCATTCTTACATATTGTTACATCATTCTTATTCATTCTCATTCATGCTAACTCGTTTGTTGTTTTATGTCCACATGTTGACTTTGAGATGCAAGCTCACTCCTAGCTAGCCATGCTCCTAACCATTTCATTTTCATTCAATAGCTTTGTATTGTTTTAAGTACCATGTCACTTGTATGCCTTAGGCATGGTACAGAGTTAATAGTTTGTAACTTGTATTTTCCTTTCATGCATTTAGGTTTTATTGTATGGATCCATCCCCCATTGTGAGTTAAATGTTCCCCCTCCCTTAATCATGTAATAACTTAGATTTATTGCTTTCTAGTTAGTTTAATATGAATGTTAATAATCAAAGATAAAACACAAAACGATAAACGAAGCATTTCAAAAGAAAAAAAAGGTACTTGATTCAACGTCAAGTTGTTTTCTGAATAAAACTCACACCATTGTAACGTGGATGCTTGATCCAATGTCAAGTATTCTCCATCCACTCCATGATCCATTATTCATACCACTTCTCCATTATCTTCTTAACCTCATTCTATCTCTCACCTCCATTCTTCACTCACTATTTTCATAATAAATTCAAACACTTGATTCAACGTCAAGTTCCTTTTCTCAAAACCATTTTCATAACAAATTGGAATGCAAATGGGGTGTACGTGTTTGTACGCAACATTAAAGTAATTGAGTTGTCAGCCGTACCTAGCCTGAGGATCCGACACTTGACTTTCCCCCTTAATACATCTAGTGATTCAAACAAGTTAGATCTAAGTGCTATGCGGATGAAAAAGAATTGTTAAGACTTCATTGTTCTCTCAATTCCCAAGTACTTTGATCGTTGACCATACTTAGTCAAGAGTCAGATACTTGTCGCCCTCTAAGTTCCAAAGATTAGACTTGCCGAACTTCTTTCACAATTCAAACCTCTTTTTTGGATGAAAAAGAGTGGATAAGACAACATTGTCCTCTCAACTTCCGAGTTATTGGACTGTTGACTGTATCTAGACAAGGGTCTAATGCTTATCTCCATGCATAAAATTGACCCCAACAAATCAAATCATCTTTTGCCTTAGTGCACTCTTCAAAACCTTTCAATAAGGACGTGTTACTTTCGTTCTACCGTGAACGAAGCTTAAGCCTCCATGTGCAAGCAAGTAATGTTTAACTGCTAGAGTGTGAACCAAGCGTATCCACTTTATCACAAACAAGCAAATACTTTCTGCTCCCATGACAGAGTACATAAGCAAGTGAACAGAAGCGCACGAACGTTAATACTGTCCAGTAAAAACAACCAAACAAATACGCCATTTTGAGCCGAACTACGAAGCTCTGACTTCCCTATTGCACGTATGGGGATACGTAGGCACGAGGGCCCAAATCCTTGGCAAGCACACTAAAACTTAAAACTTATTTTCTCTCCCATCTCATCTTTCATCTCATTCTTAATAGCAAGCAACTTACATATAAATAAACATTTATACGCATTCGATACGAGCAAGTGGTTCCCATGGAGTACCATGGATGTGAGGGTGTAACACCTCAAAATTTGCCCTCCTCTCTTGGGACTAGCATTAACATATTTGCATATCATTTTAGGGCATTAGGCATTTCATATTGCATAACTTGTGGATACATTTTGCAAGCCATTCTCCCCAAGTCTTGGTCAGAAGGTGAGAAAGTCAGAAGGTGCAAGCCTAGGGTTTTATTGATTGATCATGGCCATCTGAGGATTGGGCTGTGAGATTAGGGTTTCAGGATTCTCCATGGATATTGGTCTTCATCTTGATTGAAGTGATACATCATCATCATCATGGTTGGATGTCATCAGAAGATTGAAGCTCATTCCTTGAGATTAGGGTTTTGACCACTGGTCAACCCTAATCAGTTGTATTGGGCCAAGCAGGGCTGGATCAGGAGATGAGGTTTATGAAGGATATGGGGTTCATTATTTGATTATATTGAGCTAATTGAGGCTAGGGTATCATGCTTGAGCCATTTCAGTTGAAGATTGGAGCTCAGATTGATCTATGCATTGCCAGATTCATCTATCAGATGAAAAGTCAACTGTGGTCAACTGTACATGATCTGATGGATTTGGAGGTGGAAATGAGTTGAAGACACTTCATTCATGTTGGGACAAGTGTTGAATGACATTGCAAAGCTTAAGAATGAAGAAAATCAAGTCAGGACAAAAACTGCCAAAAATAGCAAGTGACTTGTAACTGAAGTTTCCAAAAATGGAAAGTTTTGGACCTCAAGGCCACGTGTCCAAGGAAGCTTCAAATGAAAATTTGTTCAACATGAAAGTTGTAGATCTTGTTCTCACCTTTCCAAAAAGTCCAAGAACTTGAAAATCCAATGTATGGTTTGGAAATTAGGGCTCAGTGAATTTCAAAAATGACCTGTAATCAGGAGGCCATAACTTCCACATAATTTGTTCAAATTGCAAGTTCTTTATATGCACAAACTCCATTTGACATGTACTTTGAGGGTGCATCATTGGATTTGTTCAAAAATGGCCAAGGCAAAAAGTCACTTTTCAACTGGACAGCTGAGTTGGATCAGGGGCAAAATTGTCCAAATGTCAAAATAATTGGAATTTTTGAATGGGACTTTTTCCAACACCTCAGGAATGGCATTTTAAGTGTGTTTGAATATTCATTTCATGGCTAAGGCATGTAAATTGGATTTTGGCTTGGAAAATGAAATGCTAAAATTGGACATTTTGCAAATACAAGGTGAAATTGAGAAATACTCCACCAATTGGAATGAAACAAGTTTCTACACATCACATATGTCATTTGGGGATTGCTTGAGCTGTCAAAACAGCTGGCACTAGCTGGCATGATGTATTTACCATTTTGCCCTTGTTTACAAAATTACCATTTCCATTAACATTCCAAATTGCTAATTACGTGATTAAGGCATGATTAAGTGGACATATATAAACTAAAACCTCTCCTAATCCTAACAGAATTCACAAACACCAAGAAACCAGATCTGAAACTCTCATTTCTCTCACATTGCATCAAGAACACAAAGAACTTCATATGCATCAATCTTCATCATTCCTTAACCAATTCACACGATTTTTGTTGCATTCGCTCATAATCATCATCTTGCACATCTGTTTTGGGAGATTGAGAGGAATTAGGCGCTGAATCACGACTGTTCATAACTACCTCATTCATGGCAAATGCGGATTTCATGCTCTAGAAGCAACGTCAATTGAAGCTGAATGCACCTATCTCCTTCCTAATCATCCTTGCGCATCTGTTTTGGATTAATTCGCGTAAAGAACAGCTCTATCACGACTGCCATTGCCAGGTTTGAAGATTTTCGAATCACATGTTTTGCTAAATGTTTGTATGCGTTTTGTAGACCTTTGCTTGTAGGTTACAATGATGTGTTTGGTTTTAGGAATAGATGACTGTGTAGGGAGAAATCGCAAGTTGAAGTTATGAACTCAAACCCTAAATGCTTCGATCCGTTCGATTTAGGAACTTTTAGGTTATGATAGTATGATATTTGTAATCCTCACGACCAGACGGTTCGAACGGATATGGCCATGTCCATTTTCGTTAACATTGAGTGTTCTTCGATTTTTTCGTTTTCTGGAAAGTTTGTGTGAAGGAGACGATGAGAAGAGGTGTTTGATCCATTTAACGATTTGAAAATTTAAAAATGCTGTTTCCCGCTCCCGCCTCAAAGAATTACAAGAATGCCACTGCTATTTTAATTAATTATTAGAAAATGTTTTAACACATTAAAAAAATTCATTAAAAATAGTAAAAAAATCAGAAAATTGTGAGGAAAATTTTGTTGACTTCCTTGTTGACCATAGGATTTTTTTGACCTATTGGTCAAAGTTGTGCATGGCAAATATTTTAGTTGACCTAGGGTTTTCTAATGTATGTTCATTTTTGCTATGTTTTGCCAATTGACTTGTGAAATGTCCATATCATAAAATAAATTTGTGGAAATTTTTGTGGTGATTCTTGATTCATTGAGGTTCATTTATATGTAAATTTTGTGGATTTTTGATACCTGGCCTTTGAGATGTGAATTTTGGAACATAGGTGTGACAATTTGTGTCACACCTCTTGATGTCAACTTGTGGAATTTAATTGATTGACCTATACATGTTAGAATTGAATGAAATTTTGCATGGTGAATTGTTGACATGTTAGGATGCTTGGTGAATTTTTGTAGAATTTTTCACTGCCTTTTCTAATTGATCATGATTTTTCATTTCTGGTGATTGAATTTGCAAGTCCATGTGACCTAGGTTGGTAGAATGATTGAGAAATGCTCATGTTGTATTGTATGACCATGAAATTTGGTATGAATGTTGTAGACACATAATGTGACATCCCTGTTTTGGTCTCATCCATTTCTTTTTTGTTTTCAATGATATATGAATTTTTGAAGTGGATGTATGCATTGATGGTGTGAATTGAAGCATGAAATTGTGTCTGTTTTTGATGATTTTCATTGACATGGTTCTATTTGCCCAATTGAGCTCAAATTTGACATGGTAGACCTTGATTGACCCCTGTTTAGGTGTATTTAATTTGAGAATTTTTGGATGTGTTTTGGTATGGATTTGAATGCAATACTTCTGTTTGTATGCTTTGGGCTCCATTTGACTTAATGTGAATTGTTTTGAGCATAATAGGAGCATAATGAATGATATAAACATGAGACCAATGATGTTTGCTCTTGTTTGATGTTAATTTGATATTGGTTGATGAATACCTTGCTGTTTGATATTTTTTCTTGCTTTTGGACCCTAGGCTTGGCCTAGTGGTCTAGTTGCTAATATTTGATTGATTTTTCAGGATCAAAGGCATAATGCACATGGATAATGGTTCAAATCAATTTTAATGGATGTTGTGGATGTTTGTACACTAACATAACATTGTTTTGTAGGTTGTGGAGCTTGGGCTTAAGCTTTGAGCTTGCCTTGTGTTGTGCATAGTTTGTTTAAACTGATTGATTGTACACTTGTTGTTTACAGTTTGTCTGATTGAGTACTGACTGAGTTTGATTGTTTCCAGGTACTTTAGTTGCTCAGTTCCTTGTGAACTATTGCTTTGCTTTGCTTTGCTTAAGCAACTTGCATTGAGGTAACTTCCTAACTTCATGTAGTCTGGAGACCCGGCTGTTACCGGGCCGGGCAAATAAATGTCTGAAGTCCTCCTTAAGAGGCAATGATTGTGTATGTTTATTTTTAAGCCCAAGCAGGAAAAGTCCTTCAAAGAAGGCAATTGGTGGAAGGTAGGGACAAGCAGTCTGTCCCCCACTATTCAGTTAGTCTTCTCCTTGCTCCCATTACATGGTTGTAGCATTGAGATCCTAACCCAAGATCCTGTGCAGTGCACATTGTGTCAGTGTCTTCGAGTATAGAAGGGTTCCCCTATTCTGGACCCATGCTCATTTGTCAGAAGCTCTCCCTGGTTAGGGATAGGAGCTGTGAGGTCTGATCCTCACTTCATCCCATCATCTGCTTCACCTTAGCCTCGTAATGGCAAGGTTAAGAGCAAACACAGCCTGTACAGACGATTGCTTAGGCAGTCAAACCTGATTGATTGAGCCCCCTTGTTTGGCTATAGTGTGTGTTATGTGGATATCTGATTGACATGCTTGTTTGAGATACCTGTTCTCATTTGATGATATATGATTGTATGCTTGTGTGCTAGCTTCTTTCCCGGTTAGGTTAGTTTGCTTATGCAAGTAGGATAGAAAACCGAACTTAGGGTTAACGATGCATGACAACATTAGGTTCGAGTCTCAGCTCCCTAGTTGTGTATCTTTCCCCGGTTTCTGGTTAGCAATTCAGTCCCTTTCAGGGGAACTACATCGCCCTGATCCTTGTTCCAGACAAGGTATGTAGGCAGGTGGTCGTGCGAGACCACTCCGGGCAACCTTTTTCTTTTTGCGTGTGTTGTTTGTATGTTTGTTGTATGTTATTGATTGTTTTGGGTTCGGATGCTGACATAAGCCCAGGATTGGCTGTCGGGCTCCATGTTTGCCCATTTGAGTGTGTTTAGGTTCGGATGCTGACGTAATTCCATCAAGTGGTTGTCGGGCTCCATGTTTGCCACCCTTGGGTGTCTGTGTGATTGTTTTGCGTTGTTTGGCGTGCGTAAGCCGAACTACAGAGGCTCTGATTCTTGTTCCAGACAAGATATGTAGGCATAAGGTGCGATACCTTATCGAGCCCTTTCTTCTTAACCCCACCTGCGTTCCCTGTGTGTGTGTGTGATGTATGTTTATAGCAACCTTATCTTTCTAGAACGTGGATCCCGTCGAGTACGACGGACGTGAGGGGTGCTAATACCTTCCCCTCGCGTAACCGACTCCCGAACCCATTGTCTTGGTCGTGAGACCATGTCTTTCCAGGTTTCTCTGAGCGTTTCCTTTCCCTGTTTTGGGATAAATAATGTTTAGTGGCGGCTCTGTGTGTTTTATTTCTTTTTAGCTCGCCGGTTTTTTCGCAGGATGCGACAGCTGGCGACTCCACTGGGGACTACCCGATGTAGACCTATGCTGGTCCATCGTCCCTAAGCGAGTCCTTCCTAGCGTTCTAGGATTGGTTTTGGTTGCTTGTATTGTTTATTTATTGCATTTATTATACTAACCATTGTTTATATACTTGCATTAAATACGTGCATGCATCATTACTGTCATGTTGCCATCTTCCTCTGCAGGTGGTTCTGTTACTTTGGGGTGGGTGTTCTGAGTGGGGCTAAAACCCAGGCCCGAGTGTACACCTAGGATTAGCGTGGTCTCATGTCGCTCATGTGTCGGTTGGGCATATTGTTGCGACGTGACATACCACAAGTCGGACGAGGTTCATCTGAGAAGTGCTCTTCCAGTGGGGTTCTCCACTTTGGTTGGGGTTATCTCTTTTGGGCTGGTGACTCTGATGACCGATCATTTCCCGGATCTTTGGTTTAGACGATCTTAAGGGAGCTACAATGGCACACCCGCAAGGGCAAACCCATTGAGTATCTCCGCCCGATTGTCGAGACTATTATCCGCCTTAGGATGACCTGTTTAGAATTAACCTGTGAGGGGAGGTTGATTTGTTCAGATGCATAATCAGATGGTGACTTTTTGAGCTGTGATTCAGAGACATATTTATGAGTCGGATTTATGGTTATTTGTTGCCGTGACGCCGGAGTGCTGTCTGTGATTTATCAGTGGGGATCCGTTTATTTCGGATTCCCCGGGCCGAGATATTTATCAGTGGGGACCCGTTTATTTCGGATTCCCTGGGCCGATTCAGATGGTGATGGTGTGTCTGATCAGAGACCAGTGGTGATGATGATGTATCTGTCTTCCGTTTATTTCGGAACCCGTGGGTCAGAATTGTGATTGTGTATTCCTCAGATGGTTATGATCAGTTCAGAGCCCAGATTCAGTGCAGATGATCAGATGGCTTGGAGGATGGCAACGCATTGCATTCATTCATCAGCATCATTACATCTTGCATTAATTACATCTAACACATGTTTACCCATATGCAGGGACCCTTTTGATCGAGATCCTGGTTGAGAGATTTTCTATCCAGACATGAGAAGACCCGGTTTGAAGGATGATGTGGCCTACAGTTTCTTTGATCCAGACATCAGTGTGCTGAAGGATATGATAGCATTGATCACTCCTGACCATGTGGGGTTGTTTCGTGAGGTGTATGGGGGTATTCTGAAGACAGTTTTCAGGCTCATGGACAGAGACAGGAGTGCCATCCATACTCTACTTCAGTTTTACGATCCTGAGCTGAGGTGTTTTGTCTTCCCAGATTATGTGCTAGGGCCCATGTTGGAGGATTATGCTGATATTCTGAGTATCCAGATCAGGGATCAGGTTCCTTTCCGCGTTACCAAGGACGAACCTGATATTGGTGGGATTTCTCGTGCCTTCTATCTGAGTCCAGAGGTGGTGAAGGGTAATCTGAAGGAGAAGGGGAAGTTGCCTGGTTTTCATCTGAGTTTCCTAGAGGCTAAGGCTAAAGAGCAGTCAGAATTGGGGAATTGGGAAACTGTCTGTGCTCTGGTTGCGGCGAGCATTTATGGGATCATTTTGTTTCCCAACCAGAAGAATTTTGTGGACATCAATGCCATCCGCTTGTTTATTCGAAGGAATCCTATCCCTACATTGATTGGAGATGTCTATTATTCGGTTCATAACCGGAATGAGAAGAGGCGTGGGGGTTTGATTCGTTGCTGTGCGCAGTTACTATTCAAGTGGTTTATGGGTTACTTGCCATCCAAGGGTGCTTTTGTTCTTCTAGGTCAGAATGTTAATTGGGCGACCAAACTGATGGGTTTGAGGGCTAAGGACATGGATTGGACTCACAGTAGTGGAGTTGGACAGGATTTCATATGCAGTTGCAGGGGTTTTCCTAATGTGCCGCTTATAGGGGTCCAGGGTTGCATTAATTACAACCCGACACTTCTTAAGAGGCAGATGGGGTTTGCTATGGAGCTTCCACCGTACAAGAGTGAGATTCAGGAATCTGTGTACTTCCCGGTTGAGGGTAATCAGGATAGGGTAAAGCAGGTATCCGATGCATGGCGCAGCGTTCAGAGGAAGGGCAAGGCTTCCTGGGGTAGAGCTAACAACAGATCTTTTCCTCCGTTCGATGATTGGCTCAGGAAGAGAGTGGAGCTTACTTGTCTACCATTTCCTATGGTCGATCCGTGGTATCCGTTGATTGAGGAGACTCCTTCTACTGTCAGTATGGATGAGTTCTTAGAGATGAAGCGGGAACGAGATCAGCTGCTTACAGAGAAGACGGAACTGGAGATGAGTGTTGCTCGGGTTCAGAGGGTTAATCAGGAGCTCAGAGCGAAGATGGAAGATCAGGATAAGCGACATGCCCTGGAAGCCAAACGTTTTGAGATGGATACAGCCTATTATGGGAAGATCAGCCAGGCTTTAGCATCGTCCAACCGGGAACATGACATCACTAAGGAGAAGCTGTTCAGAGCATCGAAGGTGATTGAAGATGAAAAGAGGAGGCAGATCATTGTCCGGGATCAGAGAGATGACAGAGTCAGAGGCATCATTGCTGAGTGGGAGGCAAAGCTGCAAGTCAAGGAGTCAGAGAAGCTAAAGATCATTGCAGAGAGAGATCACTATATGGCTGAGAGAGACCACTACTTCAGACAGATGAAGATTCATCAGAAGGAAGTTGGAAGACTACAGCAGGAGAACATAGAGCCCAGGTTCGCCGCAGAGTTCGCGAGGATGGAGGGCGAGATAGGGCCATCTGCGGGACCCTCATCCAGTTAGATCTTTCTTTTGTTGGGAATTACCGTCAGGCTTGTTGACGGAATTCACTTGCTTGTATTTCTCTCCTATTCTGGAGGATTGTATTTGATGATTGATCTGATGTATGACTATTGCACTGATTGTGCACTCTTTTGGTTATGTGATGGTGATTTTCATTCTGTGATTGGTTTTCAAGCTTTATTTGCTTTACCGTATGCACTTACACAAGCACACACATGGTTGGGGGTATTCTTGCTAAATCGCATATCTCCGATCTGCACAATGAAATCCAACCCTGCAAATCAAGATATTGATGCCGGATTATTATTTGTCTCAGTGATGCCAGGATCGAGAGACAAAGTGTCCTTCATATGGATAGACACTGCATCCATGCATTAATCATGATAACTTGTGTTTTATTTTGCAGGTAACTATTACTAACGTGCTTGTTTGTAAACAGGAATCATTGCTCGCGCTCGAAGAACTGTACCTTTGCACGCAACGCGCCCTCACAGATATTATACAAGAAGAAACACTCCCAGACTCATGGAGCTTCCGAATGCTGATATTCTTGAGCTCAAAGACAAAATGAGCGAACTGATCAACATAATGCAAGGTTTTGCCATTGGTCAGAAGGCTCTCGCAGATAAGGTTGAGAAACTCGAGCGGGTTTCTGCAGCAAACAGTGGGGTCAACCTGGATGGAGTCTCCAACCAGGGGCATGGATCTAGAGACGGTGGAAAGAGGACAACAGTTGGCCTGGTGAACAATGCTGGTGGTCAACCTGGGCCTAGTCAGAATACGAAAGACAACTTTGTGCCTCCGTTTTATGGTTTTGATGATGATCAGGAAGAGGATAGAGAGGCTGATCAATTTTCCATACAGAACGAGCCTTTTGTGCCTTACAATATTCCTCCGCAGAATAAGGAAATCCAGATGCTGGCTGAGAAGATAAAAGTGCTTGAGAGCTATGCCACGCCTGGGGTGGTAAACATGTCCAACATGGGATTGGTGGAGGGAATTGTGATTCCTCAGAAGTTCAAGGCGCCTGCGTTCGATAAATATAATGGTAGTTCTTGCCCGGAAACTCATCTCCAGGCATTTGTCCGCAAAATCTCGGCATACACTGCAGATCAAAAACTGTGGATGTACTTTTTCCAGGACAGCCTGTCGGGGGGCTCCTTGGAATGGTACACCAAGTTGAGATCTTCTGATATAAAGAATTTGCAGGATCTGGGAGATGCTTTCTTTAAGCAATACCAATTTAATGCAGACATGGCTCCGAGTCGTACCCAGCTGCAGGGTATGTCTCAGAAACATAATGAGGGCTTTAAAGAGTATGCGCAAAGGTGGAGAGAGTTGGCTGCCAGAGTTCAACCTCCGTTGGTAGATCGGGAGATGTCTGATTTGTTTATGGGGACCCTGCAGGGGCCATTTGCTGAGAGGATGGTAGGTTGTCCTGTCACCAACTTCTCCGACATTGTGGTGGCAGGGGAAAGGATAGAGAGTTGGTTAAAGCTGGGCAAGATCCAGAGTGGTGCGTCTTCTTCTTCTTCTGGTACGAAGAAACCATTCGGCAATAATGGTGGGCAGAGAAAGAAGGAAGGAGACACCAGTGCAGTCTATACACAGCGCGGACCCAGTAGGGACCGTTACTTCCAGCACACTGCTGCAGTAACAATTCCTGCTGAGTCTCAGTCAGCTCAACCGCAACAACAGCAACAACAGCAACAAAGACAACCTTTCCAGCAGAGGCCACAGAGGGCTGGATACCAAGTCCGGGGCAGGGCAAATGATAGACATTTTGATAGGCCTCCTGTGACTTATTCATTTTTGTTGAAGAAGCTTCTGGATCTCGGGCTAGTGCAACTGAGGACACTGGCGCCTTTGAGACCTGATCAGAGGCCACCCAGTTACAATGAGAATGCTAAGTGTGAATTCCACTCGGGTGCTCCCAGGCACAATGTAGAGGACTGCAAAGCTTTTAAGCACGTAGTCCAGGACCTAGTGGATTCCAAAGCGATCAACTTTGCGCCTTCTCCCAATGTCAACGCAAATCCCATGCCCGCGCATGGTCAACGGGGAGTAAATGCTGTCTCTGCGAAGGAAAGGGTTGGGTTGGTGTCTGTGGATCAGATGAAGACGCCCTTGGCTGAGTTGAAGCGTCAACTGTTGATGAATGGGGTTTACCCGGGTTGCGGGTCTGAGTGTACTGAGTGCACTACTTCTGCCAACGGTTGTGAGTTTCTGCGGAGGCATGTCCAGGGTCTGATGGACGCAGGGGTCGTTGTGATTGAAAGGGCTGAAGGAAAGAATGAAGAGGTCTCCACCATAACTATATACTATGATCCGGTGGATTTGTCAAATCTGGTGGAGGAGGCCCCAGTTACCATCACGGTACCTGGGCCAATTCCATATGACAAAGATGATGTCGTGCCTTGGCATTATGGTGGAGAGGTATACTGTAATGGTGAGAAGGTTGAAGAGCCATCTGCTAGTGAAACCACCGTGCTAAAGGTGGATAATGCCGGTCCCAGTGGTTTCACTCGCAGCGGTAGATTGTTTGCTCCCGACGCATTGAGGAGGGGGGAGGAAGAAAAAGAGAAAAAAGAAAAGGCCGAGGCTTTAGCCAGGGCGAAAGGGAAGGCTGTGGCAGAGAATGGAAATACTCCTGTGATGATACCGGCGCCTGCGAGGTCGGATGACAAATTTGATGATGAAGCTGAAGAGTTTCTGAGGATAATTAAGAAGTCGGAGTACAAGTTGGTGGATCACTTGCAGCAAACTCCGTCCAAAATTTCAATTCTTTCATTGTTGTTGAGCTCAGAGGGGCATAGGGAGGCCTTATTGAAAATTCTGAAGAAGGCGTATGTTCCTCAAGAGATCACCATCAACCAATTGGAGACGGTCGTATCCAATGTGCATGCTAGCCATGGGCTGGGCTTTACGGATATGGACCTGACAGTGGACGGCAGAAACCACAACCGGGCTTTACACATTGCAATGGAATGTAAAGGAGCCGTGCTTTCGCATGTGCTGGTTGATACCGGCTCCTCTTTGAATGTGTTGCCTAAGAAGGCCTTGGCAAAGCTGAATTGTGATGGGCTGATTTTGACCCCGACTGATTTGATTGTGCGGGCATTTGATGGGTCAAAGCGGGCCGTATTTGGGGAGGTGGAATTGCCGGTGAAGATTGGCCCGGAGGTGTTTAAGTCGACCTTCTATGTTATGGACATCCAGCCAGCTTACAGTTGCTTGTTGGGTCGCCCATGGATCCATGCTGCGGGAGCAGTTACATCGACTTTGCACCAGAAGCTGAAATATGTCTGGGGAGGCCAAGTCGTTACTGTTTGCGGAGAGGAGGACATCTTTGTCAGCCACCTGTCTTCGTTTAAGTATGTGGAGATGGATGGAGAGATATGGGAAACGCCTAGTCAGGCATTTGAAACCGTCAAGGTGGAGAATGCTCTGTTTGCTAAGCAAGAAGAGGAGAAACCATCCATCGCTTCGTACAAGCAGGCTGCTGAGGTGGTCAAAAGCGGAGAGGCTCCTGGCTGGGGCAGAATGATGGAAGTCCCTGAGAAGAAGGACCGGTTTGGGGTTGGATATAAGCCGAGCCGAGGCTCTGGGCCGAACAGAGGGGGTCGTACGTCTGTAACTTTCACGAGTGGCGGAATGCTGGATCCGGACCACATCTGCATGATGGGTGAAGATACTGACAGCGACTGTGACATGGACCGGTGGATAACGCCGTGCGAACCAGGGATGGAAATCCACAACTGGAAGGCCGAAGAAATCATCCGGGTCACTCTCCTCGAAGAGTAATATTTTTCTTGTTTTCTTTCTTATTTGCATGCAAACCATACGTGTTGCCCGACACGTAATGGTTCATTGTAAGGGCCTCCTCATGTCATAAAATTGCAAAATTTTGCATCATTAATAAAGGATGTTTTTCAATCAAAAGAGCGGTGTTCCCTGTTTTTCATTTATCTTTGCAGTTTAAAAAATAAAAACAAATAAAAATGGCAATGTTTTTCATTTTGTTTTCCTTTTGCAATTTCTCACACCGGTTCTAAAGCAATGCATGAATCAACATTCATGCAGATGCGATTCCTCTCCGGATCTCATTGATAACAATCCTGTTACACCCTTGTATGACTTCGACAATCCGATCTATCTTGCTGGAGAAGAAGACGAAGAAGATTGTGAACTGCCAGGGGAATTAGCCAGGTTGTTAAAACAAGAGGAGAAGGTGATTCAGCCGCATGAAGAACAGATTGAGGTTGTAAATCTGGGTACCGACGAGGTTAAGAAAGAAGTGAAAATCGGGGCTGCTTTGGAGGAAAGTGTCAAGAGCCGAATGGTGGCGTTGTTGAAAGAGTATGTCGACATCTTTGCCTGGTCTTATCAAGATATGCCAGGGTTGGATACCGATATCGTTGTGCACAAGCTACCGTTGAGAACAGATTGTCCTCCAGTGAAGCAGAAGTTGCGCAGAACTCGACCTGATATGGCGATGAAGATTAAGGAAGAAGTGCAGAAGCAGTGGGATGCTGGTTTCCTTGCTGTCACTAACTATCCGCCGTGGGTTGCGAACATTGTGCCAGTCCCGAAGAAAGATGGGAAGGTGAGAATGTGTGTGGACTACCGAGATCTGAATAGAGCTAGTCCGAAAGATGATTTTCCACTACCTCACATTGACGTGTTGGTAGATAATACTGCTCAATTCTCGGTGTTTTCCTTCATGGATGGTTTTTCTGGCTATAATCAAATCAAAATGTCGCCAGATGATATGGAGAAAACAACGTTCATTACACCGTGGGGTACCTTTTGTTACAAGGTGATGCCATTCGGTCTCAAGAATGCCGGTGCTACTTATCAGAGAGCCATGGTGACTTTGCTTCATGATATGATTCATCATGAAATTGAATGCTATGTTGATGACATGATAGCAAAGTCCCAGACAGAAGAGGGGCATTTGGTAGATCTGGCCAAGTTGTTTGACCGGCTGAGACAATTCAGACTGAGGTTGAATCCGAACAAGTGCACTTTCGGAGTGCGGTCCGGTAAATTGCTGGGGTTCATTGTAAGCGAGAAAGGAATCGAGGTTGATCCTGCAAAAGTAAAAGCAATAAAAGAAATGCCTGAACCGAGGACAGAGAAGGAGGTTCGTGGTTTCTTAGGTAGATTGAACTACATTTCGCGGTTCATATCTCATCTAACAGCCACGTGCGAACCAATTTTCAAGTTGTTGAGAAAAGATCAAACGGTCAGGTGGAATGATGATTGCCAAGCGGCATTTGAAAAAATAAAAGAATATTTGCAGGAGCCTCCGATTCTGATGCCTCCTGTGGAGGGAAGACCGTTAATTTTGTACCTGACAGTCCTCGAGGGGTCTATGGGGTGTGTATTGGGGCAGCATGACGAGTCTGGTCGAAAAGAGCATGCCATATACTACCTTAGCAAAAAGTTTACCGACTGTGAAACAAGATATTCACTGCTCGAGAAAACTTGCTGTGCTTTGGTCTGGGCTGCTTGCCGACTAAGGCAGTACATGCTGGTTCATACCACTTTATTGATTTCCAAGATGGATCCAATCAAGTACATTTTCGAAAAGCCAGCATTGACCGGACGGGTTGCGAGGTGGCAAATGATTTTGACTGAATATGATATACAGTACACCTCTCAGAAAGCGATCAAGGGGAGTGTATTGTCTGATTACCTCGCTCAGCAACCCATTGATGATTATCAACCGATGAAGTTTGAATTCCCTGATGAGGACATCATGTTTCTCAAATCGAAAGATTGTGAGGAACCGATCCCGGAGGAGGGGCCTGACCCTGAATCCGAATGGATTCTGATGTTTGATGGGGCCGTTAACGTGAATGGAAGTGGTGTTGGTGCTGTTTTGGTTACGCCGAAAGGATCCCATATTCCTTTCGCTGCCCGGCTAACATTTGAGTGTACCAACAACGTAGCTGAATATGAAGCTTGTATATTGGGGATTGAGGAGGCGATTGATTTGAGAATCAAGAACCTTATCATATATGGAGATTCAGCTCTGGTGATAAATCAGGTTAACGGAAAATGGTATACGCATCAATCTCATTTGGTTCCATATCGAGATTATACGAGGAGATTGTTGACGTTTTTCACCAAGGTGAAGATGCATCATGTGCCCAGAGAGGAGAATCCTTTGGCAGATGCTTTGGCTACTCTAGCTGCCTTGATTAAGGTGCAGAGGTGGAATCAGTACCCCAGTGTGGAGGTGGGTCGTCTGGATAGACCGGCTTATGTGTTTGCTGTTGATACAGCGCCTGATGATGAGAAGCCGTGGTATTACGATATCAAGCGCTATCTAGAGACTCAAGAGTATCCTGAGGGAGCATCTAAGAGAGATAGAAAGACTCTGCGGAGGTTAGCCATGGTATTCTACTTGAATAAGGATGGGGTTTTGTATAAGAGGAATTTTGATTGGGTCTTGCTCAGATGTGTTGATGATGCAGAAGCAAGCCGATTGATGAAAGAGGTTCACGAGGGATCATTCGGTACCCATGCCAGTGGGAATGCAATGGTAAAGAAGCTGCTGAGAGCAGGTTATTACTGGATGACTATGGAGGCCCAATGTTTTAATTTCGTGCGGAAGTGTCATAAATGCCAGATTTATGCTGATAAGGTGCACGTGCCTCCGAATCCATTGAGTTTGATGTCGTCTCCATGGCCGTTTGCTATGTGGGGCATTGATATGATTGGAAAGATAGAACCTACAGCTTCGAACGGACACAGATTCATATTAGTGGCTATTGATTACTTCACCAAGTGGGTTGAAGCGGCCTCTTATACGAATGTGACGAAGCAGGTTGTGGCCAGATTTCTCAAGAGAGACATCATTTGCAGATATGGGGTTCCCGAGAGGATCATTACTGATAATGGTTCTAATTTGAACAATAAGATGATGGCAGAGCTGTGCCGGGAATTCAAGATCGAGCATCACAATTCTTCTCCCTATCGTCCGAAGATGAATGGGGCGGTTGAGGCAGCCAACAAAAATATAAAGAAGATTGTGCAGAAAATGGTGGTAACATACAAAGATTGGCATGAGATGTTGCCGTTCGCGTTGCATGGGTACAGAACGTCGGTGCGTACATCTACTGGGGCAACTCCTTTCTCATTGGTATACGGGATGGAGGCTGTATTACCTATTGAGGTTCAGATTCCTTCTTTGAGAGTCCTGATGGACGTGAAATTGCAAGAGGCTGAATGGGTGAGGACCCGGTACGAAGAATTGAGCCTGATAGAGGAAAAGAGGCTAGCAGCCATCTGTCATGGGCAGTTGTATCAGCAAAGGATGAAGCGTGCTTTTGACAAGAAGGTGCGACCTCGGGTATATCACGTAGGTGATATGGTGCTGAAAAGGATTCTTCCTCCTCAAAACGATCGAAGGGGCAAATGGACGCCGAATTATGAAGGTCCATTCGTGGTCAAGAAGGTTTTCTCTGGAGGAGCCTTGTTGTTAATGACCATGGATGGTGAAGATTTTCCATCCCCTGTGAATGCGGACGCAGTTAAAAAATACTTCGTATAAAAAGAGACCCGCTGGACGAAAAGAACAAAATAGTCCAGGCAAAAATGGGCATCCCGGCGAACCGAAAAACAGAAAGAAAGGTTCGGGCAAAAATTAGGGATAAAAATGAAAATGTACACCCGGCAAGTCGAAAACCTGAGAAGGCGACTTGGGCAAAAAGGGGTATCCCGGTGGACTGAAAACCCGAAAGGGCGGTCCAGGCAAAAGAGGGATTGAAACGAACAACTGCGTCTGGCATGATCGTTTGCGCTTTGGTTGAAGCATCATGGATAATACCCGGTAGGGATCGGTTGGAATCGTCTTGTTCAGAAGGCAGAAAGCAAGGAGAGTCTGAGGACATATGGGGTGTAACTGAGTTGGAACTCGATGAGATCACGGGTTTCACATTGCCATTAGGATAGATTTTTCCTTTTGAGCGCAATTACCTCTTTTCAGGAATTGCTTCCTTTTGTATCGCTCAATTTGAGCCACACACTTTTTCAATCAATAAAATGCATATTCAGTCAAATAATTTTGTTTTTGTTTTTCATTACCGCTTTGATTGCAAAAACATCTGATTATTTTTGATAAAGAATCTTGCATTTTTAACATACAGGTCTCTTTCCAATGCATGTTTATAAGATTGAAAATTTGAAATCTTATTTGGAAGGTTGAGTGACCCAAGTGTTGAAATCTTGACACGCCTGGGGCACGGTTTTATCTAACGATCTGTTTTGCAGGAACTGTTGGATATTTTCACTCACTTGCAGGTTGTGATGTGGAAGCTTTGTAACAAATCCCCAGAGAGTTCGCTCAGGAACGAGGATATATGGAGAAACGACGAAGGCGTTGAGGCGTACGACGATCCTTGATGGTAATCAAGAAGACTCTTCAAAATCGGAAGATTTGAAGTATGTAATTCCCCGCAGAGTCCGATCAGGGATGAGTGCATAAAATCCCAAGAGTGCGTGCTCGTCGAACGCGGAGCAATTTGGAAAACAAGATGATGGAGCAGAAAAGGTCCAGTTGAGTCTGGGAATTCTCAAAAGTGGAAAGCGGATACGAGTAGTAGAGGTGGATACCGTGGTTCGACGCGTCGACGGGTGTTCTGTGCCAACTTTTCTCATTTCCCAGCTAGTCCCCCAAGCAGAGTTTAGGGAGCCAACTCCCCAGCAGATTCCAGATCTGTGCTTCCCCAGCCGAGTCAGTATGGTTATACCCGGCAGGTTTGCAACGGTGTTTCCTCAGCAGCCAGGCCAGGAGGTTGCTTCTCCCCGAGTGGAGCGGGTTCTTTTCAAAGAAATATATCTCCAACAGTGTTCATCCCACCAGTGGATTGAACGGGTTCCCATAGTGGACGAATTTCTGCATCCCCAGCTGAGTTGATGCTACCTATGGATTGCATGGGTAATCCCCAGCGGAGTGGTATATGTTTCCCTAGCAGGATCAGGATGGTTATCTCCAGCAGGTGATTAGATTGATGCTTCCCCAGTTGAGCCTGGAGGTTGCTATTCCCCTAGCAGAGCTTCTGTGAGTATTTCCCCAGTGAAGTCAGCAGGTATCTGTGAGGGTTTTCCCGAAGCGGAGTCAGGATTGATATTCTCAGCAAGTCAAAGACTGTTGTGTCCCCACAGAGTGTTGGAGGTGCTTATCCCCAGCAGTTCCTCAAGAGGGTTGGGTGCAAAGGAGGTTCTGCCCCAGCAAGGGTTGTCTTTTCCCAGCGGCAGTGTTATTCCCCAGCAGGGCGGAATCGGAGTGGTGACGAGTTCCTCAGCAGAGTGTCTCGTATTCCCCAGAAGAGTCCCTTGAGGGGGATATTTCTTTTTTTATGCATTCATCATGAAAAAATAACATGGCATATTGCATATAAAAATAAATAATCGCGTAGCATTTCCATAATTATGGAGCATTACGCAGGAAAAATCGATCATGCATCATTGAAAGCATATGCTAGTCTCAAGCTGTGGTTACAGTTTGAGAGGTGATGTTGCATCAAAGTCTCTGTCGAGCGAAGATGGGAGCGATAATCCAAAGAATTTTTCCGGAGATCAGACCGAGGCGGTATCCAGACCGAAGTGGCGTTCAGGCCCAGTTTCCGATTCTCAGATCGAAGAAGTTTCCGACAATCAGGTTGATGCACTTATGGTATTCAGACCAGTGTTCCGGAGTTCAGACCGAGGTGGTATTCAGGCCAATTTTCCGGAGATCAGACCGAGGCGGTATCCAGACCGAAGTGGCGCTCAGGCCCAGTTTCCGATTCTCAGATCGAAGAAGTTTCCGACAATCAGGTTGATGCACTTATGGTATTCAGACCAGTTTTCCGGAGTTCAGACCGAGACTGTATTCAGACCGAAGAGGCGATCAAGCCGATGTTCCGGTGATCAGACCGAAGTGGGTTTCAGACCAAGAAGAAAAGTTTTGGGGTTCAAGAAAAGAAAAAAGATAAAAGGAAAGAGAATAATGATCCTGAGTGGATGTGTGGTTTTCAGACCATGGTTATCCCTGTGTTACCATTTATTTTGGTATCCAGGTCGACAGTTCTGTTTCGGTATTCAGGCCGACTTTCACCGTACCAGACGGATTTTTGTTTCGAGATTGTTTCTTCGCCGATGCTGACAGGCGTTGTTAATTATTATCCCATCAGAGTGCAAATTGTTCGTCTGTTCTTGGTATTCAATCACTCTTCATCCTGATCATCCGAAGGCCGAGGCTATTTCGTATCGACAGGTTCACAGTGGATTGAATAGGGGCAGCTGTAACACCTCAAAATTTGCCCTCCTCTCTTGGGACTAGCATTAACATATTTGCATATCATTTTAGGGCATTAGGCATTTCATATTGCATAACTTGTGGATACATTTTGCAAGCCATTCTCCCCAAGTCTTGGTCAGAAGGTGAGAAAGTCAGAAGGTGCAAGCCTAGGGTTTTATTGATTGATCATGGCCATCTGAGGATTGGGCTGTGAGATTAGGGTTTCAGGATTCTCCATGGATATTGGTCTTCATCTTGATTGAAGTGATACATCATCATCATCATGGTTGGATGTCATCAGAAGATTGAAGCTCATTCCTTGAGATTAGGGTTTTGACCACTGGTCAACCCTAATCAGTTGTATTGGGCCAAGCAGGGCTGGATCAGGAGATGAGGTTTATGAAGGATATGGGGTTCATTATTTGATTATATTGAGCTAATTGAGGCTAGGGTATCATGCTTGAGCCATTTCAGTTGAAGATTGGAGCTCAGATTGATCTATGCATTGCCAGATTCATCTATCAGATGAAAAGTCAACTGTGGTCAACTGTACATGATCTGATGGATTTGGAGGTGGAAATGAGTTGAAGACACTTCATTCATGTTGGGACAAGTGTTGAATGACATTGCAAAGCTTAAGAATGAAGAAAATCAAGTCAGGACAAAAACTGCCAAAAATAGCAAGTGACTTGTAACTGAAGTTTCCAAAAATGGAAAGTTTTGGACCTCAAGGCCACGTGTCCAAGGAAGCTTCAAATGAAAATTTGTTCAACATGAAAGTTGTAGATCTTGTTCTCACCTTTCCAAAAAGTCCAAGAACTTGAAAATCCAATGTATGGTTTGGAAATTAGGGCTCAGTGAATTTCAAAAATGACCTGTAATCAGGAGGCCATAACTTCCACATAATTTGTTCAAATTGCAAGTTCTTTATATGCACAAACTCCATTTGACATGTACTTTGAGGGTGCATCATTGGATTTGTTCAAAAATGGCCAAGGCAAAAAGTCACTTTTCAACTGGACAGCTGAGTTGGATCAGGGGCAAAATTGTCCAAATGTCAAAATAATTGGAATTTTTGAATGGGACTTTTTCCAACACCTCAGGAATGGCATTTTAAGTGTGTTTGAATATTCATTTCATGGCTAAGGCATGTAAATTGGATTTTGGCTTGGAAAATGAAATGCTAAAATTGGACATTTTGCAAATACAAGGTGAAATTGAGAAATACTCCACCAATTGGAATGAAACAAGTTTCTACACATCACATATGTCATTTGGGGATTGCTTGAGCTGTCAAAACAGCTGGCACTAGCTGGCATGATGTATTTACCATTTTGCCCTTGTTTACAAAATTACCATTTCCATTAACATTCCAAATTGCTAATTACGTGATTAAGGCATGATTAAGTGGACATATATAAACTAAAACCTCTCCTAATCCTAACAGAATTCACAAACACCAAGAAACCAGATCTGAAACTCTCATTTCTCTCACATTGCATCAAGAACACAAAGAACTTCATATGCATCAATCTTCATCATTCCTTAACCAATTCACACGATTTTTGTTGCATTCGCTCATAATCATCATCTTGCACATCTGTTTTGGGAGATTGAGAGGAATTAGGCGCTGAATCACGACTGTTCATAACTACCTCATTCATGGCAAATGCGGATTTCATGCTCTAGAAGCAACGTCAATTGAAGCTGAATGCACCTATCTCCTTCCTAATCATCCTTGCGCATCTGTTTTGGATTAATTCGCGTAAAGAACAGCTCTATCACGACTGCCATTGCCAGGTTTGAAGATTTTCGAATCACATGTTTTGCTAAATGTTTGTATGCGTTTTGTAGACCTTTGCTTGTAGGTTACAATGATGTGTTTGGTTTTAGGAATAGATGACTGTGTAGGGAGAAATCGCAAGTTGAAGTTATGAACTCAAACCCTAAATGCTTCGATCCGTTCGATTTAGGAACTTTTAGGTTATGATAGTATGATATTTGTAATCCTCACGACCAGACGGTTCGAACGGATATGGCCATGTCCATTTTCGTTAACATTGAGTGTTCTTCGATTTTTTCGTTTTCTGGAAAGTTTGTGTGAAGGAGACGATGAGAAGAGGTGTTTGATCCATTTAACGATTTGAAAATTTAAAAATGCTGTTTCCCGCTCCCGCCTCAAAGAATTACAAGAATGCCACTGCTATTTTAATTAATTATTAGAAAATGTTTTAACACATTAAAAAAATTCATTAAAAATAGTAAAAAAATCAGAAAATTGTGAGGAAAATTTTGTTGACTTCCTTGTTGACCATAGGATTTTTTTGACCTATTGGTCAAAGTTGTGCATGGCAAATATTTTAGTTGACCTAGGGTTTTCTAATGTATGTTCATTTTTGCTATGTTTTGCCAATTGACTTGTGAAATGTCCATATCATAAAATAAATTTGTGGAAATTTTTGTGGTGATTCTTGATTCATTGAGGTTCATTTATATGTAAATTTTGTGGATTTTTGATACCTGGCCTTTGAGATGTGAATTTTGGAACATAGGTGTGACAATTTGTGTCACACCTCTTGATGTCAACTTGTGGAATTTAATTGATTGACCTATACATGTTAGAATTGAATGAAATTTTGCATGGTGAATTGTTGACATGTTAGGATGCTTGGTGAATTTTTGTAGAATTTTTCACTGCCTTTTCTAATTGATCATGATTTTTCATTTCTGGTGATTGAATTTGCAAGTCCATGTGACCTAGGTTGGTAGAATGATTGAGAAATGCTCATGTTGTATTGTATGACCATGAAATTTGGTATGAATGTTGTAGACACATAATGTGACATCCCTGTTTTGGTCTCATCCATTTCTTTTTTGTTTTCAATGATATATGAATTTTTGAAGTGGATGTATGCATTGATGGTGTGAATTGAAGCATGAAATTGTGTCTGTTTTTGATGATTTTCATTGACATGGTTCTATTTGCCCAATTGAGCTCAAATTTGACATGGTAGACCTTGATTGACCCCTGTTTAGGTGTATTTAATTTGAGAATTTTTGGATGTGTTTTGGTATGGATTTGAATGCAATACTTCTGTTTGTATGCTTTGGGCTCCATTTGACTTAATGTGAATTGTTTTGAGCATAATAGGAGCATAATGAATGATATAAACATGAGACCAATGATGTTTGCTCTTGTTTGATGTTAATTTGATATTGGTTGATGAATACCTTGCTGTTTGATATTTTTTCTTGCTTTTGGACCCTAGGCTTGGCCTAGTGGTCTAGTTGCTAATATTTGATTGATTTTTCAGGATCAAAGGCATAATGCACATGGATAATGGTTCAAATCAATTTTAATGGATGTTGTGGATGTTTGTACACTAACATAACATTGTTTTGTAGGTTGTGGAGCTTGGGCTTAAGCTTTGAGCTTGCCTTGTGTTGTGCATAGTTTGTTTAAACTGATTGATTGTACACTTGTTGTTTACAGTTTGTCTGATTGAGTACTGACTGAGTTTGATTGTTTCCAGGTACTTTAGTTGCTCAGTTCCTTGTGAACTATTGCTTTGCTTTGCTTTGCTTAAGCAACTTGCATTGAGGTAACTTCCTAACTTCATGTAGTCTGGAGACCCGGCTGTTACCGGGCCGGGCAAATAAATGTCTGAAGTCCTCCTTAAGAGGCAATGATTGTGTATGTTTATTTTTAAGCCCAAGCAGGAAAAGTCCTTCAAAGAAGGCAATTGGTGGAAGGTAGGGACAAGCAGTCTGTCCCCCACTATTCAGTGAGTCTTCTCCTTGCTCCCATTACATGGTTGTAGCATTGAGATCCTAACCCAAGATCCTGTGCAGTGCACATTGTGTCAGTGTCTTCGAGTATAGAAGGGTTCCCCTATTCTGGACCCATGCTCATTTGTCAGAAGCTCTCCCTGGTTAGGGATAGGAGCTGTGAGGTCTGATCCTCACTTCATCCCATCATCTGCTTCACCTTAGCCTCGTAATGGCAAGGTTAAGAGCAAACACAGCCTGTACAGACGATTGCTTAGGCAGTCAAACCTGATTGATTGAGCCCCCTTGTTTGGCTATAGTGCGTGTTATGTGGATATCTGATTGACATGCTTGTTTGAGATACCTGTTCTCATTTGATGATATATGATTGTATGCTTGTGTGCTAGCTTCTTTCCCGGTTAGGTTAGTTTGCTTATGCAAGTAGGATAGAAAACCGAACTTAGGGTTAACGATGCATGACAACATTAGGTTCGAGTCTCAGCTCCCTAGTTGTGTATCTTTCCCCGGTTTCTGGTTAGCAATTCAGTCCCTTTCAGGGGAACTACATCGCCCTGATCCTTGTTCCAGACAAGGTATGTAGGCAGGTGGTCGTGCGAGACCACTCCGGGCAACCTTTTTCTTTTTGCGTGTGTTGTTTGTATGTTTGTTGTATGTTATTGATTGTTTTGGGTTCGGATGCTGACATAAGCCCAGGATTGGCTGTCGGGCTCCATGTTTGCCCATTTGAGTGTGTTTAGGTTCGGATGCTGACGTAATTCCATCAAGTGGTTGTCGGGCTCCATGTTTGCCACCCTTGGGTGTCTGTGTGATTGTTTTGCGTTGTTTGGCGTGCGTAAGCCGAACTACAGAGGCTCTGATTCTTGTTCCAGACAAGATATGTAGGCATAAGGTGCGATACCTTATCGAGCCCTTTCTTCTTAACCCCACCTGCGTTCCCTGTGTGTGTGTGTGATGTATGTTTATAGCAACCTTATCTTTCTAGAACGTGGATCCCGTCGAGTACGACGGACGTGAGGGGTGCTAATACCTTCCCCTCGCGTAACCGACTCCCGAACCCATTGTCTTGGTCGTGAGACCATGTCTTTCCAGGTTTCTCTGAGCGTTTCCTTTCCCTGTTTTGGGATAAATAACGTTTAGTGGCGGCTCTGTGTGTTTTATTTCTTTTTAGCTCGCCGGTTTTTTCGCAGGATGCGACAGAGGGGTGCTAATATCTTCCCCTCACATAACCGACTTCCGAATCCGCTCTTGATTGCGAGACCATTTCTTTCATTTGGGGTTTTATCGCTATTTTCCCTTTCCTTTGGAATAAATAAATTCTGGTGGTGACTGTGTATTTTTTGCAGCACCATCAGTATTGTACTAAAGTCTATGAATAAGGGCGAACACTTTGAATAGTTGGGGCCTATGCCCTGTATGCAAAGTCGCTCTAGACAAGGATAAGAGAAACTTCGTCTCATCATTCCTTATTACTTAAGGCTCATTTTGTACAATTTAAATCGTATTTACCAAGTGTTGACCTTTGATTTGTCTTGTATAATCCGCTGCTTGGTATGACTGAGGATGCCTTGATCGAGACTAACTTGAGGCCTTCTACAACTTGGAAGAAAACGTCTTATTAATTGACCAAGGGTCTTTTAGTCATTCAATTTAGACCGTGGGATTATACAAGTTCAAAGGATTTAATTGATCAAAATTGCTTTTGATCAATTTAAATCATGGATTTTATTTGATTTAAGAAACTAGGTTAATCTTGATTTAAAAGTTAGAAATCAATCAAATTATCCTAAAGGATCATGTTAATGTTAGTCAAAATTCTTGATTACAAATTCTATGTTAAAAATGCTAAGGGAACAAATTGACCCCTAAAGGGTAAAAATGATCTATTTACAAGAATATCACATTGAATTGATTCTTTAATCAAATAAATCTTACATGATTCTAATTTCTAAAACTAATCAAGGCAGGTGAATTTCAAAGTTTCTAAAAAATCCTATTAAACTAAATCGATTTTTCAATGTTTATAAAAAATCTATCCATCTAATTAGTCTAATCAAGGATTACACTAATTAAATCCTAATATTCTAATAACCCTAAAATCTAATCATATTCTAATTAACTTCTAAAATTAATAAATTCTCGAATTCTAAATCCGAAAACCTAACTACCTAATCACTAAATTTTCGATTAATCTAAATCCTAATTATACTATAATGTGATCAAAAAACAAAAGAATTAATAAAAAAGAAAAAACTAGACAAAAAGCAAAAGGGCCTTGAACTGAAGAGGATGTGCAGGCCATGCATGGAGCTACTGGTATCACTGGGCCTAGTTGGACATGCCCAAAAACTATGGTATGGATGGGGTGCAAGAGCTTCTGGATGGCGGTGACGTTGAGAAATTAAAGCGCCTAGAAGGCACTTGGTGTTGAATCCAAAAGCATCCACTCGTGAAAACGCCGCCAACAACATACTGAAGTGCTTATTCAAAGCTCCGGTCGCGACCTCTCCATCTCCGGTGTTGAATTCCCGGACTCACCCAAGGTTCAGAAGCTTGACGTCATCAGCTTCACACTCTCCAGGCTCTCCCTCCGCTTCGCAGTTTGAAGCTTCATCAAGTCATCCTCGTGTTCAAACTCCAGCTCGCAGATTTGGATCCAAACCTTGCGTTTTCCACCCTCGCCGAGATTACCTCTTCGAACAGGTATCGATTTCCTTCCTCTGCTCTACTTCGATCTGAAATTATTTGCCTTCTCAAATTTCTCTTCTTTGTGCAAATATCTTCAGGTTATTCCTATTTCATCCCTATAACCAGCTTAATCCCGGTGCGAAATCGAAACCAGGTTATGCTCGAGTAAAGCTTCACACGTGGAATCAAAAGGGAAATGGTACGAATTTGTTCAATAGGTTCCCGTTGGTTACAGAAGAACGAGCAGAAGAAAACTCACGGGGTCGGAATTGTGATGTAGCGGTTCTGCAGGGACTTCAGAGGTGATGCCTTGTTCTATTCTTTCTTTGTTTCTACATCGTTCACCTTCTTTCCTCTACTTCGTATGCTCACGGTTGTTGTTAATGAAAAGTTGGTGGCAGAGTGATGGTAGAAGAAGGTGAATTCCATAGGGTTTGAGCTTTGAGTCTTGAAGAAAAAAATTGAAGCTGTTGGCAGTGAGGGAGATCGAATCTCTTGGTATGAAGAAGATTGAGGTCGTTGAAGAAGAGATTTTGAGTGTGAATTGCAGAACAATCAAGCCCCTCCAAAAGTTGCAGTGAAGAATGGTTTTATAGCAGTTCAGATTCTGTTAGAAACTTCCTCCAAATTCAGGTAAAAATTAGTTAGAAATTCACTTTAAAATGAGCTGAAATTCACCTGAAATCTGTTTTAGTTATGAAAATCTGTTAGTTATCAAAGTCTGACGGTTAGGATCTGTTATGTTTAGGTTAGAAAGCTGGTTAATCGGTTAAAATTTTGTTATGGTTAAAACCAAATGAAAATGAAATGTTAGTGAAATGCATTTTGTTAGTTATGAGGGTTAGTAAAATTCTGTTATGTGGTAATATGAATGAAACGTGCTGTTAGATATTAAGTGAGTTGTTGGTTAGGATTGAAAATGACACGTCAGTTTGATTTCCTGTCAAAAAGATAAGGGTTTGCTAACGGTTGTTCTTAATCAGGCCAGTCCTATTTGTGAAGCTCATCAAACTGATTGCTTATCTTTTGTTCTTTCAGGAGACACAGTTTTCACCCTGTTCGCCGACTACCCCGGTCATTGCTACTCTGGCTTCAGCTAGTTCTCGCTTCCTATACAGTTCCCTACTTATAATTCATTTGCTGTAAGTTTTCCTATACATGTGGTTATGCTGCCCTTGTTAGTCTGAACTGAATTAGTGATTTCAAATGGAGTTAATTTGGGATAGGAATTGTTTTGACATCTCATGAAAATTAACTTGTTGAGAAACTTGTTATTTGAATTCAGTTAGTCGTTCTGCCAGTAAGTTATTTGTTTAATTTTGAGTGAGTAAAGAGTTGAACAGGAATTATATTAGTGAGTTTTGAAGTGAGTTAGTAAAGTTGGAATACTGTTAGCAATCATTTTATTGAATATTGTTCTGTTAATTTCGATTAGTTTTCCATGTGGTTAAATGGTGAGGTTAAGTGTTGTGATGTTAATTGTTGAGGTAAACATGGGTTGCTCCACTTTAATCCACTGCTGTGAATTAATGGCAGAATTTGGCTTTGATTATAACAATGATGTGGGACTGTTGTATTCGTGTGCTACCGGAGGTTCGAAGTTTACGGGTTGCAGCTGGTTTGGAAGATTGCAAAGCTAGTTATAAGGTGGTATTCTTGGTTCAGTTAGGAATGAGTTTCAGTTCCGTTCAGTGAGAAGTTGTGGAGGTAAATTTTGTTAGTTTGTAATGAGATTGTATGGTGACATGATCTGAACTGCTATTCTGTTTTCTATTGGGTGTTCGCTAGCTTATTGTCTTGACTGCATATGTTAAGCTAAAACTCACCAAATTGCACATGGGCTAGCAACCTTGCAGGTTTGTTAAGTGAAAGAAAAAAGGTGCCTATGGTTGTCAAAATTTCTAATTTGTTGTATTGGTTTTGTCCTTGTAGGTGATGTACAATGGAAGTAACTTGGCCTTGAATGAAGACAAGAGCATGAAGTGTATAGTCATGAAGACGGTGAATATTAATGTTTAGGTCATTTGGATTAGATGTTAGAATCTTAGGTCATGAACTTGTATCTTTTTTGAATTTGACTTATAATTATGTGCTTGGAACTTGAATTTTGGACTTGAGGTTGGAAGTTGAATGTAATGGAATGTTTGGATTTGTGTATGGACATGGTTTGTTGGTTTATGGAATCGTAAAGATTATGTAAGTTTGGAAACTCATAATTTTGTATTGGAATTTGAATGGACATATGAATGCGGATTGGTAATAGGAATTGAATACTTATGGAATGTGGATTGGATTTGTGTATGGACATGGTTTGTTGGTTTATGGAATTGTAAAGATTATGTAAGTTTGGAAACTCTCATAATTTTGTATTGGAATTTGAATGGACATATGAATGTGGATTGGTAATAGGAATTGAATACTTAAATTTTGAATTTAAAACAATGGTTTGTGGTTGTATTTGTAATGTTAGTGGAAGATGGCTCGAAGAATCATGACTTGGCCTTAATAGTTGTAAAGGTTCATGTTTTGGAATGTTAGATTTTGGTTATGTATTGGAGTTGGAATTGGTTCATGTAGTGGGAAATGAGTTGAAATTCGTACATGGTTGGAATTGAGTGATTAAATGAATGGTTGAATGTTTAGAATGGATTTTGGCATTGTTTAGTTGGGCTTTATGCAATGCAAATGGGATGGGATTTTGATATAAAAGAGAAGATGAACAAATGGACCGGCATAACCAACGACCCCTTAGTAAAATGTGATTCCACACATCGTTTTGAATTCTAAAATCAATCAAAAATCAATTCAAACTTCCAAAATCATCTTGAATTATCAAAATTAATTTGAATCAATGGTGAAATAATTGTTGATACTTATGCTAAATGCCATGATCAAGTATGGTTTTATATCAAATCTAAATTCGAATACACGACAATGAACCAAACGGACCAAGGTACATGGATGCGTCAAGAATACATGCACTTATTAACTACAAAGGGTCAATGACAATCAATGGACCAAAAGATCAACATACCAATGCAACCACTTGAAAGATAATTTAAATCATGACAGACTGATTCACATGGGATTATGGATTGGTAATGTATTAGTGAGATCATGAAAACATGAATGAAAAGTGAAAGAAATATGACTTTGGATCGAATGATCATCAAGCAAGTAGACATACCACAAGCCTTGATCCAAAGGTAAGCAAGAATAGCCTGATACAAGCCATAATAGCCATATATCTAAAACCATGGATTAGGGTTTTAGTTAGGCCAAAATCAGGATGCAAAGTAACAATCAAGGGTCTCAAACCAAGAAGTAGCCAACATAGACAATCCATCACTGCTATGAACCCACCTAGGGTTTCCAACAAATCACAAAACCCCATAGTCAACATCTTCAACCATGGGCCCACAATTATGGTCTAGAAGTTAAGTTAATTACACAGAAGGTCAAACACAAGAACCCATAGGAACAAAGTCAAGAATTAAGGTTTCAACTCGTGAGGTATGCAATACCACAATCTTCAAGCAAAGCCCTTATATTTACCAACCATAAACCTTGAATTTATGATGCTTGTTAGCAAGTGCTAATCATGAATGAATGATGCACATGAATGAAATATCAATGAGTCTCAAGCCATAAGTCAGATGAGAAGCAAGAATGAAGGGTAAATTTTGGGGTACAACAACTGCCCCTATTTAATCTTCTTGAACATGTATGGTCGAATTACGATAGCTTTTCGGGTATTCAAGGTAGAAGAGGATTAAATACTAACGTATCCAAAAAATTTCCCATCGAGAGTGGATGTAATGTGATGAGAGTTTTGTGGCTTGCCAAGCAAGGTTGGGCTTTGGGTTAGTCAATGAAAATTGGATTTTTGACTTTTCTCGTTTGTAGGGTTTCATGTTATGCTATATGCATGATATGCATGAGTGAAACGACATGACAGATACATGATGATGATTTATGCCATGTTTAAGCCAAATGCTCATATAGAGGGCGGTGGGAATTTTGGGCTAGGATATGAGATCATCCATACGTGATTCTCCGACACCTTCTTTAAGCTCAAAAGCTATTGTCACACATCTGATTTTGATCTCAAACATGGAGAGAGTTTGTACCCGCGTAGCCTGCCTCTGTCCCAACGCATTGGGTATTTGCACTAGCTGCCCCAGTCGCAAGTTAGAGTGGTCTCGTCATCTGAGTATTTCAACTGGCTTGCCCTAGTGTCTTGAAACAACATTCTCTTGATTAACCATCTCTAGAGTAATTGACTTCTCATGCTTCTGAGGTGGTCTGCCCTAATATGAGCCTTGAAGTGACTATGCCCATGTCTAGCTGATTTAAAGAGATTTGTAGAATCTCGACGTGGTCGCCCCAGATTGAATGTCTCTTTCCGAGATCTGAGCTATGGGATATCAGGAATTCGATCAACTTTCCCATATGTAAGCTTCCTTGATGTCAAACGACTGTTCGAATGTAAAATGCTCATTTTGAAAATGATAATTATAATGTCATGCTCATGCAAGTTTTGAAACTCAAGTGTGTTCACTAAGATTATGACACCTAGTGAAAGAATCACTGATTAGAATGCCATATCAATATCAATACAGATGATAAGAAAATCTTTAGGAGTCAGCTTAACGCAATCTTACCATAATATGTTTTCGAGATAAACCATGCTTCAATTAGGTCTTTTGAGGGTTGTAATGTGGCCTGGTTCACGATTTTAGAAGGAAAGCATATAAGGCTCAAAACCTAATCTAACCCGCCCATTTTTCGTTATGTTCTCCAGTCCTACGTTCAGTTAGCTTAAAACAAACGTTCATATTTCAGAACAGGATCTTGATGGTCAAGGAACTCACGAGGATTTCGAGCGATAGCCACTCACTTTCTTCTTTTGTTCGCAGTCACAAAGATTTGCTCTTGCTGAGGATTTTGATATTGATCCTCTGATTTTTTTTGTTTTGTTTACCCTGATTTTTGCCTGGGCTGATCCTTTGGGTCGGCCGCCCACCGGGATGCCCTAATTTTTTGCCTAAGTCAATCTTGTTTTCAAGTTCTTGACTTTGAGGGCTATTAATTTTTTTCTTCTTTTTTTTCCTCTTCTTTTAGAGAAAATAATGTGACACGGCTTTCTCAATTTGTTGCACGAGCCGTGACTATCTCACTCCTTTTGTTGGTAAGGGATAACCATTTTAATTTTCGATTCCATCCTCTTGAGAGGTATATGATATGATTGATCACTTGATGAAGCTATTCTCTTTCTGAAATTTGAACACGAGTTCAAACCAACTGAAGACTACGCTGTCCCTGGTTAAACATGAGGGTTTTATATGTAAAGAAAGAAACTCATACTATAAGGCCCAAAGGGGTTGACTAGGGATTAACTTCCTTATATCTTTGGTGTTTAGGGATTGAACAATGCCTTACATCATCAACATAGTCTTATTCAAAAGCATACATGCAATGATCTTGCACATTTTTAATTGCATCATTCTCTTTTGATTTTATTTGACAATCAGTAGTATGATACTGATAAATAAAAATATGAGTGAACACGAAAGCAAAACATGCACATTTATTCCATTATGATCATCATTCAAAAACAAACAAGTTCACAATTGAATAATACATTAACACACAAGAAAATATTATAAATGAAAAGATTGAAAAACAACATGATTGCTGGCCTAATTGGCCTCATTATTCTTCTGCAGACATAACCTTAGTTCTTGGGCATCCTTCATTAATGACTGCACTCTCCCTTTTCGGTCTTGACGTTAGGCCCTTCTTTGGTGAAAGTCAGAACCTTCTGATCTATAAGTTCTTGTACCCTAGCTTTGAAGACCTAACTATCCTCAATAGAATGTCCCTTATGCCCAACATGATAAGCACATGAGGCATTAGGATCGTGCTTTACATGATATGGGAAAGTGGCAGGTGGGATTTCCTTTGTCTCAATGAGTCCTTGTTGGACAATGTATGGTAGAATTTGAGCATATGTCCTAGGGATCTGATCACGTTGAGGGCGCTTTCTATCAAACCGTCTGGTCTGTCTTTGCCTTTAGTGGTTACGTGGCACAATTTGATGGCTTTTCAGAGTTTGAGCCTGAGGAGGCTGTTGATATTGGGACGTAACACCAGGAGGGAATGAGTAGCATGACACCGACATCAAAGGTATCTAAGACTGAGAATGAATATGAGGAATAACCATTGGTTGGAACATTTGAGCAGAATGCACCAAGCCAGGATTGACTATCTGATGAGAAGTCTGACCATAATGAACTCCGAAGGGGGTATAGGGTGCCCCAATATAGGCGTAATAAGGTGTAACAACAGTAGAAAATGATGCCCCAAGGTAGGCCAACAACATTCCAGGGTGGTATCCTTGATTCAGATACTGTGTAGCAGGTTGAACCACAGGTGGAGGAATTCTCACATGAATCGGAGAACCCTTGTATTCAAACCTCTTCTCAACAGACGCTTCAACAGTTACGGGTGTGAAGCACAACAACTTCTGATTAACGAGCTCTTGAACTTTGGCCTTGAAAGGGTAACAATTCTCTATAGAAATTCCCTGCATATCCAACATGATATCCACATATGGCATGAGGGTCATGCTTACGACCGTAGGGAAATCTAGCAGGATCGATTTGTTTAGGCACAATTGCCGCAACATTAACCAGTATAGGTAGCAGATGTGCGTAACTCATAGAAATTGGATCATAGTGAGGATGTCTCCCTTCTTGATCATTGTTCTTCTAATTGATTTGATTCTGCTTCAGTTTCTGGTTGCTTTGAGCAGGCCTTTGATGTGGTAGCAAACATTGTTCTCGAGGAAGAAGTGGCAGAAATCCTGCAACCATCTTTTGTTTGTTATCTTCCTTTAGACTGTCTTCAGTTTGCTCATCAATCACAACTTGATTTCTGCAATTCATTATCATGCTATCCAAGAATAGCCCCAAAACTATGTCAACTCTGTTAATGCTCTTAGTCCCTTCCATGATCCTTGGATGACCGATGTCGGTAAATCGTTGTCTTTCTGACGGAGGAATAGATAGGGTGAGTTTTCTGGTTAACATGCATGAAATGCGAATGAATGAATGCATATGTTAGGGATGGAATGCAAATAATTATGCAACACCCATAGCTTCAAAGCACTGATAGTATAGCAAACCAAATTCTAAGCTCCAACATATGTACAACAATGCAATAATGTATGTTAACAATACCAATAATTCGGATAATCTGTATACACTGCCTGATACAGGATCAAATGTCTAACGTCCATGAGAATAAAGGTAGGTAGAGTCTATGGTTTCTATAAGACCCCAATTTTGACACTAATATCCCTCATGCAATTTCATCATAAGCATTAGCATTGGGATCACACCTTGGCATCCTCCTTACCCCTCTTTCATTGGGTTTGTTTTGGGAGAGATCACCAAGCACTAGGTGATTGTATCATACTTGTATATTATCATTTTACTGACCAAAATACCAAAAAATATGTCTTTGTATTTGCCTAACTCTTTTGTAGGTAGGGCATGATCTCCATTGATCTATCAAGTTCATATCTAGGGTTTAGGACCCTCATGACAAAGAGAACAACCATGAATTGATCCAAATATGATTATGAGCATCATGTATGAGTTCCATTGATTCCTACATGTTATATTGATCAAGTTTTCTTCAAGAGTTTGAAGGTGATTTGCCTTGGAAACCCTAGTTTGACTGGGTATCTTGAGTAACTTCTCCAACAAGCTATCTCACCAATTGATAAAATCTCTCAAGGGAAAATTCAAAATTCATCATCTTATTCATATATGATCTACCATGAGCCAAAAAAGTCCAAATAATTGAAGTGTGGTTCTTCATACCATATCTCTAACATGCATTAACACCAAAATTTCTATTGCCCGACCTCAGATAGTTGTGACTTCTACATAAGTCTAATTACGATTGCTTAACATAGCGCTAAATTTTGATCCAAAGGCATAACATTCTAGTAAGTGAGATTGCAAGTCTCCCCCATTTCATGGTATTGTGTGGAAACTTGGCCTTTTTTCTTCCTTTGGAAGATGTCTTGGTTCAACGATCCATGCTTGTTAATAGAAGGTTGAGTGTTCTCCAAGGAATGACTTAATCAATTGAAAAGCAAAACATCACTAACATCTAATCAACTAACATTTGACTAACTTTTGTTAGTATTGCTTCTATTTTAAAGTCATTTACTTTATGCAATTTAAGTTCAATTCATTTACCATTTCATTTGTCATTTACATATCATTTAACTTATTTATGTTTATGTCGTTTGCACTTTGCTCACTTGAGCCATATATTGTGTTTGTACATATTTGTTTGTATATTTTTGCTTGTGTTTGTGGTCTTAAGACCTTAAAATACTTAATAAACAACAAAAACCCTAAAAAACATTTTGGGGACTATTGGATTTGATCTCAGCTTTGGACTTAGAATTAGGCAACATTACCTATGCAATAGGACTTGACCAATGCCAACATTTCTAAGACCAAGTTATTATGATTTGAGTTTTCATCTGATGCAAGTATTAAGATCCACCTGAATTCATCTGCTACATGGTCTTGATACAATTGTTACTTTGGACCTGTGTCTAATGCCTTATTCTGAGCCAATCAGTATGTCATCTGATACATGAGAAGATGAAGAAGACTGTTAGCTGTGAAGTTGCTTGCTTGGATGTGGCTATCTTTATTTGATGCATTGATCTTCATGATATCTAATATTGCTAATTGCTTGTTGATAATTGCTTGATTCAAAGTCCAATAGGAAAGTGGATTTTCTATATGACATTCTTGTTTATTGGATTGCATCCCATTGATCAGATCTTTTCAACTCTTAACTTTTAAATTTATGCTTAGGATTAGTCTCTTTATCTCCTCCCACTTATTTAATTTCAAAATCTCTCCATTTTTTTTAAATCTTCTTTGCTTGTGATTTCTTAACTTAGACTTTATTGCATATTAGAAACTTTAGCCTTATGCCATTGCAATTTTAAACTCTTTTCTTAAATCAAATTTGCAAATGAATCTAATCATATTGACTTAAAATTTCAAAAGACAAAAATAACTAACACTCGTTCAAACTTTTGGGTCATTTGTGCCTCTTTTAAACTTAATATTTTGATTAAAAGCAATCCACTCATTTTGAAATTGATACCACGAACTACGAGGTTTTGATCCCTCATTTTTATGTTGGTACATAGGCACAAGTCTGAAGGTCTTGTTAAACACAAAAATATAATTAATGAATTCTTTTCTCATCCCCACACTCTATTTGTTGCAAACATCTTTTATACCAAAAACACATACACACATAAAAAGGGCTCCCTAGGAGTACCTAGGACATTTTGGATGCTAACACCTTCCCTCTGTATAACCAACCCCCTTACCTGTAATCTCTGACATTTTATTAGTTTTGATTTGAAAACTTCTTATCTTTGGGTTTTGTTCGTACTTTTCCCTTTTCCTTTGGAAATAATAAAATCGCGGTGGCGACTCTGGTTTTATTGATGTTAAGTTTATCCATAGCTTAATGGTCATGAATTTACCGCTACAGAAAATTAAGTGGCGACTCTGCTGGGGAGTAGTCCTCAGTGGGTTTAGCCTACTTTTTTATGTGTATATAATTGTATATTTGATGTTTATATTTGTTTGTGTGCTATAATCTGATTGTTGTGCTTGGTGATCTCTGAGTGGTGAGATAAGTTCTAACCCAAACTTGAGTGCAATTAAGATAGGAGAATGGTATAGTCATGTTCGACTTATGTGGAGTAGTCCTTGACAAGTTGGCTTGAGACCCATCTACTTAGTGGAGACCCTTTTGGAGTTATTGATGTCACACAAGTTATTTGTGGTTAGGCATTACTTTCTCTGATTTGGGGTCTGAGAAGCTGAGGACCGTAGAACATTTAACCCAACTTGGCCTATTTAGGATGTAGTGTGGAGAGTGTTTAGGTGTAGACTTGATAACAGTTATTACATGATACTACACTCAGACGAGTTTCTCTTGAGAATATTATGGGTTGACGAGTCAGTCATCCTAACCTATAATATCCGATAGATGGAATTAAGACTCTGGGAACTTTTAGAACATGATCTATAAGTTTTTATCCTTAGTACACTCCTTTGGGATGGTTCTTAACCTGACTCCATGCTCGTGACTCAAAACAAACCCTTTGATTCTTGGTTGATCCAATTAAGTCATGTCAATGTCAATGGAACTTGGGTGTTGATAAGGTGAAAACCATAATCCACCAAAATGGATGATTGATCTTGACAATGATTTGATACATCCCTTGACCTTTGTTTGTTTTCCTTGTGCACGATCCCTTATTTGTGATTGTTGCATTCATGCATCCATGCGCATCATAATATTCATCACATGAAAATAACTTCAAGAAACTGAGGTTTTATTTACAAATATTTTCAGACCATGGATTGTGGATGAAGGAACACTAAGAAGTACAGTTTCAGATGTCCTGATTTGAAAGAGCTAAGGAAGCTATCATCTTTTGTATTAGATCCCTTGGATTTCAAGCAACATCATGGGAAGCTTCTATCTGTGTTATCTACCGATGTGGTTGAAGGACTCTTGAGTGTGTTGGTTCAGTTTTATGACCCTCTCTACCGTTGCTTCACTTTTCCCGATTATCAGCTTACGCCTACGTTAGAGGAGTATGCCCATCTCTTGGGAATACCTGTTTCTGACAAGATGCCTTTCAGTGGATTGGATTAGATCCCCAGATCTCATATCATAGTTGAAGCTCTTCATTTGAAGAAGTTTGAGATTGAGGCTCATTGGGTGAAGAAAGGAGGAATGTTTGGGTTGACTTCTGAATTTCTCATAGGGAAAGCTACTGTCTTTGCTCAAGCCGGTAGTGTAGACTCTTTTGAAGCCATCTTTGTGTTGCTCATCTATGGTTTGACTTTGTCCCCTAACATTGACATTTTTGTTGATGTTAATGCCATTAGAATTTTCTTGATTGGGAATCCAGTGCCTACTTTGTTGGGTAATACGTACTTCTCTTTGAATTTAAGGAATTCTAAAGGTGGTGAAACTATTGTGTGTTGTGTTCCTCTTCTGTACAAGTGGTTTATTTTGCACTTGCCTCAGACGCCTGATTTTATGGAAAATAAACAATGTCTACGGTGGTCTTAGAGACTTATGTCACTCACTAACAATGATATTGTTTGGTATAATTCTGCATTGAGTAGCTTGGATATTATTGATAGTTATGGTGAATTCTCTAATGTGCCTCTCATTGGTACACAAGGAGGAATCAACTACAACCCTGTTTTGGCTCATTGTCAACTTGGGTTCCCCTTAAGAGACAAACCTAATAACACTCAGTTAGAAGGTCTTTTCTATCAAGAGGGTAAAGATCCCCAACATTTGAAGCAGAAGATGATTCATGCTTGGCATAATATGCATAGGAAAGGAAGATCCGAGCTTGGTCCGTGCAACCGTGTAGCTTTGGAAGCTTACACTACTTGGGTGAAGAAGAGAGCTGCGGAGTTGAAGATGTCGTATGCCTGTGAGAGACCTATGTTTATGGTTGTGGCTGAGCCATTAACTCTCCCTAACCAAGATGTATAGGAGTTGGAAGACGCACCCACCAAGATAAAACAAGAGAAAGATATGTGGGAAGAGCGGTTCCATGCTTTGAGCCGAAAGCGTGAGGAGTTGCAACTTGAGTCTAATGACAAAGACGCGCTCATTGAACTTCTTGAAGACCGAGTAGTGAAGAGATAGAGAGAGCCAGAGGGTCCATCTTCCTCTAGTATGCCTCAGCCTTCCGGTGCTTGGAAGAAGATTGTTCATCAACTTGTCCTTGAGAAGGCTCAGATGAAGACATCCTTTGAGTCCGAGATTCAACACATCCAAAGGAAGTACCCGCCTGCAGCCAGATCATCTGACACTGTTGTTAGGGGATCCTTTGGATGATTAGTTTCCTTTTCTCTTGTATTTTTATTTTGGTTTCTGAAATTGTAATCAGCGTAATCCTTCCAAATTATATGAATAAAAGAGATTTTTATGGTCAACCAAATTGTTACTATTGTTGTTATTTAATATTTGCAAATATAACTTTGTATATTCCTTGAAATTAAACAAACAAAAACATTGTATTTCACGCATCATTTGCATAACAGGTTTTCTTCTTCCAGATGTCTTATCGGTTGTTCTTCTGTGCTTCAGCCAAGCTAACTCACCGATATAACACTCGTGCTAATCAACCTAGAATTATGGAGCGTTTGGAACAAGAGAACCCAGAACTGAAGGATGAGATTGCTCGTCTAACTGCTATGATGGAGTCTGTTCTTGTTGCTCAGAATAAGTCTTCTCCAACTCCTGTAACTCCTCCTCCTCAAAGGACTATCATCTCAGAGGTTGCTACCTCAACCGTTCCTGTTGCTGCTACTCAATCTGGTCCATCTATGCCTGCCGGATTCCCATGGGGGATGCCACCAAATTTCATTCCTGAAGGGTTTTCACCCACATTTGCTTCTATGCCGGCATCTAGCCCGGTCATGTATGTGCCGCCTCCAGTAGTTCATACCTTGCCTCGTGTTGAGGACACCATCTACCATTCTGAGCCGTCTTAGGGCCCGAATGTTTATGAGAAGATGGACGAAATGAAAGAGTAGTTTCTTGAGCTACACAAGGAGTTGAAAATGTTGATAGGAAAAGACCTGTTCGGTAAGAGTGCTGCTGAACTCTGCTTAGTGCCAAATGTGAAGATCCCGATGAAGTTCAAAGTCCCTGAATTTGAAAAGTATAAGGGGAATACTTGTCCGTTAAGTCACCTTGTCATGTACACCAAAAAATGTCAACTCAAACTGATAATGATCAGTTATTGATTCACTACTTTCAAGATGGTTTAACTGGTGCCGTTCTGAGATGGTACATGGGGCTAGACAGTACAAGTGTTCACACTTTCAATGATTTGGGTGAAGCTTTTGTGAAACAGTACAAGTATAATATGAACATGGCGCTAGATAGAGACCAACTGAGGTCTATGTCTCAAAAGGAGAAAGAGACGTTTAAAGAGTATGCCCAAAGATGGAGGGAACTTGCTGCTCAGATTAATCCTCCATTGGAAGAGAAGGAGATGATGAAGATTTTCCTAACGACCCCGAGTTCATTTTATTACAAACGAATGATTGCCAATGCCCCCACTGACTTTACCGAAATGGTAAACATGGGGATGAGGTTAGAGGAAGTTTTCCGTGAGGGACGTTTGTCTAAGGAAGAAGTGTCATCCAGTAGGAAGTATGGAAAGTGGTTTTTCCAAAAAGAAGGAAGGGGAAACCAGTGTAATATCAGTAAGGAGGCAACGGAGGCCTCATGTCAGAAGAAATTCACAACCGCATCAGCATCAACATCAAGTCTCATCAGTTATTCCAGTATTTTTAAACAATCAATCATTACCAGTTCAACAACAACGTCGATAACAACCGCAATAAATAACCAACAACAATAATAATAACAACAACAACAACAACAATCAACAACAACCAAGCTTCGAGAGGAAGAAGGTCTCTTTTGACCCTATTCCTGTGTCATACGCTGAACTATTCCCATCTTTGGTTCTCAAGAACCTACTCCAACCAAGAAATCCATCTCAAATTCCAGAACCACTTCCATGGTGGTATAAGCCTGAACTCCGTTGCGCCTTTCATCAAGGAGCTCCTGGCCATGATATTGAGAACTGTTACCCGTTGAAGTATGAGGTCCAGAAACTCGTGAAGAGTGGGATGGTGTCCTTTGTGGACCGTGCGTCGAATGTGAAAGCCAATTCGTTGCCTGCTCATGGTAATTCCTCTGTCAATATAGTAGATGGTTGTCCTAGAGAATTCAAGATTTATGACGTCCGCTTTATCAAAAGTTCCTTGGTAACAATGCATAAGGACATTTTCCTGGTTAGTGAGTACGAGCATGACCATGATGGTTGTGCAATTTGCAGTGTAAACCCTCGAGGGTGTGTCATCTCAAGAGAGATATTCAAAGATTAATGGATGAGGGCATGATTCAGATTTTCCAGTCCCGTCACTTGGGTGACGATGTTAATGTAATTGTTCCAGTGTTTAAGACCCCATAGCGGGTATTGATTCAATTTGATAGCAGCAGTAGTAACAACGTCAACATATCGTATCGCCGTTAGTGATACGGTTAGCGTGCCCCGTCCCATATGCATCCGATATAGTTGTTCCTTATCAGTATAATTCCACAATGGTGGAGAATGGTCAAGAGGTTCCGTTGCCTACGACAAATTCTATTGTGAATATAGCTGATATTGCAAAGGTGACCCGTAATGGTCGTGTTTTTGGTCCCGTTTTTCCAAAGGAGGTGGTAAAGGATGTGTTAGTTGGTAAGAAGGTTGATGTACCTGCAGTAAATCCAGTTAGTGCTTCAATGTGCTATTCTGGTGAATCCAGTAAGCTAAAGCCTAATGATGATGAGGAGGTACTGAGATTAATCAAGAAAAGTGAATTTAATATGGTGGAGTAACTGCTCCAAACTCCTTCGAAGATTTCAGTGTTGTCTCTGCTGATGAATTCTGAAGCGCACAGAGAAGCATTGCAAAGAGTGTTGGAGCAAGCCTATGTCGAGCACGATGTAACTGTGGATCAGTTTAACCACATTGTGGCTAACATTACTTCTTGCAACAATATGAGTTTTTGTGATGAAGAACTTCCTGAGGAATGCAGAAATCATAATTTGGAACTACATATATCGATGAACTGTAAGGAGGATGCATTGTCAAATATGCTAGTTGATACCGGTTCTTAGATGAACTCCTAAGATCCTAGCTCACACCCTATTATGCATCACAAACCCGTCTTGTTAACGCCGCTACATTTAGGATAGATAATTTGGACCGTATAACGCAAGATAACCGTGGACCAATCTTAGTAGAGGGATTTAGTGACCATGATCGCAAATGCCATTGGACTGAGACATCCACTTATCAGGCTCAACCCTTTAGGTGGGGACGAGCAATGAATATCCCGTTCTGTTTCAACACTAGGATCATTAGGAACCTAGGCCCGAATGTGTTTGAATTTCTAGTTAACCGCCAAGTAGTACACCTGTTTACCCTGCCAGACCATAGAACGAGTGTACATGATAGGAACAACTGGCTCTATGATTTGGATGGACCACCAGATGAACCACTTTCTCCTCTAGAGACGCCCCAAATCTACGACCACTATGATACCTTTCTCTCTGACGCTGAATCACACGTCCCAGCTATACCTGATGCGCCTCCTGTCGATCATGCTGCTGCCATCGAAGTTGTCTAGACAGACATCGCCAACCTGAGCACTTTGCGCGTGGAATTCCACGACTTTATGGATGTAGTGACAGAGAACCTGGATCACATCTACCGACACTTCTACTCGTTCTCTCCTCCTACCAGCAGTCATCGTAATGGCTAATTTATTTGAATATTACTGATTTACTGACATCGATCTTAGATTTTATTTTATGTTTGGAATTTTATTATTGTTTTTACACATTGATAATTTTTATTTATTTCATTTCTTTTTATTCCAGTAGATGAATTATATTATCCTTTCCTATCTACCTCATTCTTTTATTTTTCAATTTTGCGTTTTAATTTCATTTTACCATATCTTGTTTCTAATTCTTACTTCTATATATTATATTGGTTTTCTTCTACCTAATTATACAACTACTATTTAATGCCAGTCAAATTAATTTATCGTAAGATGTGGTCAAAGATAATATGCAGAGGCTAAGAATCTCAAAAGGATCTCACATGGGAACACACAACACTACATGTGGCGCCTGCCACACACATGCTGTGGCGCCCATGTGAACACTATGGCGCCCACCACAACCTCATAGTGGCGCCCTCCATACACATGAAAAGTGGCACCGACCACTACATTAACACTCATGCGCACGCTGCTGTAGTTTTGTCACATAAATTCTTTAATTGCCTTGTCCCTTGCATGCTAGACATTGTAATAAAGCTTCTTCAACCACTTTCAAATCCTTTGACCGAGGCATTGAAAACCATTAAATAAAATTTATTTCATTCATCAATTTCCAACCTCCATCACCTCTATATAAACCACCAACATAATCTCACAAAACGTCACCTCTCATAAGTATAATTCTCCTCTTTCTTGCTATATTCTTACTACATTACACAAGTAGTGTGAAATTCAGTCATGGCACAAATGAGGGAATACAGAATATTGTTCAGAAATGGCGAACCAGGTGAATTGCAGGAAGAGACTTACACGTCTCTAAGCGTAAGAGAAATCGAATCAACAAGGTACGCCGATGAACCTTGCTTAATAGCCTTAGGAATTCTAGATAGTGTTAACCATATGCTAAACACTCTAAGTTTTAATTATTTCCTATCTTTTAAGGACCCAGTCTATGCTCAATTAACACTAAAGTTCGTTAATTTTTAGTCCCACACCCAACACAAACTATTCCAATGGGACTGTCCAGTTTCGCTTGTTCAACATAGAATATGCTTTTACCTTTGCCCAACTAGCGGATCTACTACAATTTCCCCATGGGGATGACGTAGTAAGTGAGGTCCCAAATACTGAGGGTTAGAAACACGCCTTTCAACTATTTTGGAGGGTAATAACAGGTACAGTAACCCATAGTTTTGAGGGAAATAGAGCCACTTTAATTCATAATCGGGCTATTCGATATTTCCACCAAATATTGGCATGCACCATTTTTGGCCGAGCAAACTCTAACAAGGTGAACAAAAAAGAACTCTTTTATCTGTTCGCCACTTTTGTGCCACAAAAGGTAAATAACGTCCCTTTTATGTTCTCTCATATGCAGGCCATTGTCAACGCGAAGAGAGGGCCAATTATTTTTGGAGGTTTAATAACCTCAATATCCAGAGTCCTAGGACTCGAAGAAAAATTCTCCCGGCTAACTCCGCTCCCACCTCGTGCCATCGACATTGACATGACGAGGAGCATGAAACTGGTAAAACAAATGAGAGACGGTAAGTTTAATCTAATAATTGAAAATAATGTTTTACAAGATTTCATCTTCCCAAACCCAACTCGCACAGATGTGCGTAACCAGGAAAATTATCGCGATATACATGATGCGGTACCTGACCAAGTCCCCACGCACATTCCTGAGAATGTAGCTAATGGCGGGGACACCGACGGGGATTATATTCCGGAGCAAGCTGCTCCCGCTACTGACACACACCCACACACCACACACATGTCATTTGAAAATGTTGTAGGTACATCATCCATCCAAAGACCCAAAAGAAGAAATGTGGCACCTGCCACTCTTGATGAGATCTATGCTGAACTGATGTGGCGTAGGGAATTAGACGCTCAACACAACCAACAAATCCAAAACATGGAAGCTCAGCAAACAGAAATGCTGCAAATCCTTCGCCAGATGCAGCATGACCAACATGACTACTCTTTCAGAACCGAATAGAACATGTCTGGCTTGATCGATGAAATGGAAGCATTGACAGTGCGGGTGGAAGATCTACATGACTATGCCTCTTATGTGGGTGTGCCGCCACACCAGTCTGGAAATGGTGGACGTGCACAAACACGTGGTAGAAGGCGCCAGTAGCAGGCTACCCAGGTTCTACCTTTCTTTCCTATATTATGTCGTTGCATTGGGGACAATGCACGGTTTAAGTATGGGGGAGGAAGCTTTACGCTTTCTAGGTAGATTTAAATTATTGTTATTTCCTTTTGTTATTTTATTTTTTGTTAAGTGTCAGTCGAGTCAAATATCAATGTGTTGTCGAGTCTTTATGCGTGGTTTTCGTTATTTACTAATTCTCCCATTTTCTTAAGCCATACATTTTTTTTTTGCAAAAATATAAACTTAGAAATATAGTACATCTTTTGAAAATTCTAACCTATAAATAAAACTGAGGTTGAATTGTAGAGATTTGGAAAAACTTTACAAGATCGGTATCGTTTTAACACCTTAAATCTCCCAAGTATAAGATCGATTTGAGTACTTGTCATGTCATAGCCTTAAATTCTATCCTTTAATATTCCTTAAGTAATTTATCTAGCAGTCAACACCATCCTAAGCACACACTACGCAAGAAGTCGATGCAAATAAGTGTATGATCTCAAGCTTAAAAGAGAAAAAGATTGACAAAATTTATGAAAAATGTTGTTCCTTCTAAGTTAGGTGACCCTCACCCGGTCATTTAACCCAACTATATAACCATCTTTAGTTGTATTTGAGCCAAAGTGCGAGAAAAGAAAGAAAGAAATAATGATAAGATTACAGTCACTAACAAATTATCTTGCTATGAATGTGAAAGGATATCGTGCTTAATATGATTGCGCCAGAATGAAAAAGGATAAAAAGAAGGATTAGTAAGGTAGGTTTAGGCATGATGACATGATTCATATTGGTTGTATATGAGGGAGGCTTATGGTTGCACTATTGTGACTATGTGTTCCAACGATACCCTTAGTGTGGAAGTTAGTACCTGTTGATGCAATTTCTGACTGAAGTAGAGTTTATAGACTAGAATGAGTATCCAAATGCAACTGTGTCTTTCACGAGTCTTGATATTGTATGCTGCAAAGATTTTATAAAACTTTTTTATTTATTCATGTATGCGGCATTTGCTTGAGGACAATCAAATGTTTAAGTATGAGGCAGTTTGATAACACGAAAACGTATCATATATTTGGCTTAATATGCATTGCTTTTTACTTGATTAACACTTATTATTACACAGTATTTTATGTTTATTTTAGGTATTTATTAAATAAGACATATATAGGCAAGCAAAGTGGAAAATAGCAAAAAGGAAAGAAAAATAGAAGAAAATGGAGCAAAATAGGAAGCATGGCACCCACCACACTTGGAAGCTTGGCGCTCACCACACCAAATAAATGGTGGCTCCCACCACTTGGATGTGTGATGCCTGCCACATGGCTTTAGGAAGTGGTGGCGCCCACCTCACACAATGTGGCGCCCGCCACAAGGCTTGCATGCGTGGCACCCATCTCACAAAATGTGGCGCCCGCCATGTAGACCACATTAGGGTTGTGGCAGCCGCCATCAACCCGGTCTTCCTTATTCCTCTCCAAACTTTTCGCCACGACTTTGTCTTACTTTTTCAACCAACCACTCCCCACTAGTAGATATCCAATGCTACATTTAAGGAGAGTGGGGAGTATATATGGGAAGGTCGGTTTTTACGAAAATGGGGGCATTTTTCCAGTCAGATTTTGTTGTTAGATTTTCTTAGGAAGTTTCCTACTTTGTAAAAGCAATAGATTCTCCACATTGGGGACTATTGAAATTATTATTTAAGCATTTAAATTTGATTGTAACGGTGTACTGGATTGCCAAAGCTTGCCGGCATTGTTTAATTTGAAGAATCATGGTTCATTCCAAGTTCTCGATTTATATTCCATGTTTTATTTTAATTGCCATTTTAATTATTTATGCCTTATTGTATGCTTAATTATCTGAATATCATGTCTGTTACCGGATCCATGTCCGGCTAAACCCCTAGGTATCAGTATGTAAAGACCGTTGAAACGACGGGATTCGTAAATAATTGATGTTGGATTTTATAAAATATTATTTTCCGGTTTTTGTTTATTGTTTTATTCAAAACTTTTTTCGTACAAGAGTACAAAGCAAACAAAGGTTACAGTCAATAAGAATGAGAGTTTTAGATTTTAACCAGATAGCTGAAACTAGGCATTAATCCTAAATACAGCGAGAGCGCTTTAGGATTAATTATACTTTATTCATATTCAAAAATTACTTTTAAATTCATAATGAGACCGCGAGAGCCAAGAATTCTCGTTTAAAAGTATGGTCAGAGTCAATAAAAATGAGAGTATGAGACAAAGTCCTTTTTATAAATAATTTCTACTGAAGAATATTTTGATCTTTAAGTTTTCACAAACTATCTATCGAATCTCTGAAGTTTGATGCGTTACATACCGATATCCCTTATTAAATATCTTTATTAATATTCTGTTTACGTTATAGTTATTTCTCTTTATCCCTCCATTCTTAGAAAGATCCTCATCCTTATATTTACATAGTAACATTAGATAACGATACGTTCGATTATTATTCCTTTGGGTTCGATAATGTTTAAAACTACACGATACGACTGTGCACTTCCAGTCACGATTCCCATAGACATACTTGAAGGTGAGAAAAACAAGAAAGGGGGGTTTGAATTGTTTTGGAAAATAAGCGCTTTTTCAAAATAAAGACCACACAAGGAATTTATACTGGTTCGCTTATAACACAAAGCTACTCCAGTCCACCCGGCCAAGGTGATTTCGCCTTCAACAAGGACTTAATCCACTAATCTTGAAAGATTGTTTACAACCAACGTCTAAGAGAAGGATCTCTTAGTCCTCTCAAGTATACAGACTGCGCAGAGTCACTTGAGGAAATAAAACAATAGATAAAAGACTATGTAATCTAGAGTGCTTCTAAGATAAGCAAATATTACAATAGTAAGAACAAAAGTGTTTCACGTTCTAAGCAAAAGCTTTGTGAAATATTGAGAGAGAGAGAGAGAGAATGTTTCAGTGTATGCTTGCGCCTCTCAATGTTGATTGCTGTCCTTTATATAGGAGTGAAGAACCGTTGAAATTGATGGCAGATAATTTGTCTTGAATAGGAATTAATGCCATAACTTCTGTTGTTTTTTGCCAAAACAACTTTGTCTCCTCGAATAACTTCTTTCCAAATATAGTTCCTTTCCATTTGAATTTGAAGTTAACGTTACTCTTTCTGTATTAGGAAATCCATTATCAAAGTCTGCGTGACTCTGTGAATCTTGGAATCTTCTTGTGTTGATTCGGAGCTTCTGATGATGTCTTCAGATGATGCTGAGAGCTTCTGGAACGATATACCGTTGTTCAGAGTCAGAACTTCTAGAGTGCACTTCTTCTTCAGATGCTTCTGATATTCTGCTGTTTTGCTCAGAGTTAGAACTTCTTGAGCATGTTTCTACTTCAGATGCTTCTGATCTTCTGATAATTTGTATCTGATATGATTCTGTATCTGATGACGTCATCAGATCTCTTCCTTCTTTCCTTAGAACCCTGCACACTTAGAAACTTTTTGTTAGGGTGCCATTTTTGGTTTCATCCTTTGTTATCATCAAAATCATGGAATCTGTTGTAGAACAATTTTTGTTCTTACAATACTAAGTCGTGATCAAGTTTTTGGCGCCGTTGTCGGGGACTAATTTAGTCGATATCATAACTCCAGTGTTGCCCAATATAGACAAAGGCAAATGATTCTATTTCCCTTTCTAATTTGTCGAGTGTATGCCAAGTACTCGCTCTCAAGGCGAGAAATTAAAGCTACCGTTCGACGAACTTGACCGTTATCTAAGATTAGAACTCTAGATACAAGACCTGATACGAGAACATCGTATCAAGCTAAATCTTCCTGATCATAATATCCTTATTCCTGAACCAGTTATACAACAAGAGATGGCCGAAGGACCGCAGAACCTTCCTCTTAAGTATTATGCCATCCCTTCGCAGGATGAACCACATAACAGCATCGCTGCCCCTGCCATCGAGGCCAATAATTTCGAGCTAAAACCTTCGTTATTATCAACCGTACAGCAAGGTAGTCCCACGGAGGACCCGAACCTACAATTGTTAGTGTTTTTGCAATACGCAAACACAGTGAAAGCAAATGGTGTCAGCCCTGAAGCTATAAGACTACGTCTTTTTCCTTTCTCACTAAGAGATACAACTAGAGCTTAGCTCTAGTCTCTACCATCCAACTCTGTCACTACGTGGAACGAGTTGAAGAAAGTTTTCTTAGCACGATATTTCCCACCTAGTAAGACGACAATGCTAAGATCCTAAATAAATGGGTTTAAACAAAAAGATAACGAATCACTTTTTGAAGCTTGGGAGAGATACAATGACATGATGAGGCTTTGTCCACATCACAGTCTAGAAGAGTGGTTGATTATCCCTACCTTTTACAACGGTCTCTTGTACAACACAAGATTGACAATAGACGCCGCCACAGGTGGCACACTGATGGATAAACCCTACAATGAGGCCTATCAACTTATTGAAAGTATGACCCAGAATCTTTACCAGTGGGGAAGAGAAAGAACCTCCGTAGAGAAACCTTCAACGAACGGAGGTATGTACAAAGTAAGTAGTCTTGACCATGTCAATGCTAAGGTATACCCTCTTACTCCAAAGATAGACAACTTAAGCATAACACCCGCAACCACCGTGGCTGCCGTAACACCAAACTGCGAGATATGCGGAGTTCCTGGGCATGCTACCCCTGAATGTCAACTTTGGACAGGAGTCTCCACAGACCAGGTGAACTATGCTCAAGGAAACCCTTACTCAAACACCTATAACCTAGGTTGGAAGAACCATCCTAACTTTTCGTACTAAAACAATAATGCATTGTATGCACCTAACCAAGCATCTGCTGTACCACCAGGATATCATAAAGCTGCCATAAATACTCAAAATGCTCCTAGGAAGTCAAACCTAGAAATAATGATGGAAAAATTCATAGCTACCCAAGCCCAAATAAATAAGGATTTCCTAAATCAATACATACACACTAGTGAGCAAATCAAGCAGTTAGCAAACAAGGTAGACGCTTTAGCCACCCATAAAAAAATGTTGGAAACACAAATTTCGCAAGTGGCTCAATAATAAGCACCTACTGCTGCTCCTGCAGGCACATTTTCTGGACAACCGCAACCAAACCCGAAAGGTCATGCAAATGCTATTATACTACGAAGTGGGACAGAACTAGACGGACCAACCGACCCTAGGATTCAAAACCCAGCCATGCACCAAGACCCTGGTAAGGTAACTGAGAAAGAAGACGAACTAGAGGAAGATAAAAGCGAAGAGGCCGTAGAGAAAGAAGAACCTTATGTGCCTCCACCACCATATAAACCTCCATTCCCTTATCCTCAAAGACTCGTTAAATCTAAAAGTGTAGGGCAATTAATTTTTTTTGTAGAGCTTCTAAAACAATTTAATATCACGATACCCTTTACAGAAGCTATCACTCAAATGCCCTCATATGCTAAGTTTCTCATGGAAATCTTATCTAACAAGAAGAAGATAGAGGATAACGAAACCGTTACACTTACTGCTGAGTGTAGCACCATAATACAAAACAATATGCCTCATAAGCTGAAAGACCCAAGGAGTTTCTCCATACCCCGTGTAATCAGAAAGTTTGTCATAGACAAAGCACTATACGACTTAGGAGCCAGTATTAGCTTAATGCCCTTGTCCATATGCAAAAGGCTTAAAATGGGAGAACTAAGACCTACTAGGATGTCCGTACAACTTGCAGATCATTCTGTTAAATTTCCCGTAGGTATGTTAGAAAATGTTCCGGTACGCATATGTCAATTCTATATTCCTACTAACTTCATAATCATGGATATAAAAGAGGATTCCAACATCCCTATCATATTAGGAAGACCACTCCTAGCCACTGCCGGAGCTATTATATATGATACATATTGTCTAGCGGATGTCATCGACGAATGTATAAGAGAAATGGAGAATGAACAAACATCGTACTCCGAAATACTGAAAATTCCAAGGCCTCCTACTTTTGAAGATGAAAATTGGAGTAAGGAATACCAAGATGACATCCTAAGCGAATGCCTAGCACTAATGCCCAATCATATGCCTTGCCCAAAGAAACCAACCCTAGAACTTAAAACGCTACCAAAAAACTAAGGTACGAATTCCTAGACACTGAACTCGAGCAACCTGTAATAGTCAATGCCGACTTAGGGAAGATAGAGATCAAAAAGCTTCTACACGTTTTAAGAAAATATCCAACGACTTTAGGCTACAACATCTCAGATCTAAAAGGAATAACCCCTTCCATATGCATGCATCGCATAATGCTAGAGGAAGACAGTAAGACCTCTAGAGAACATTAAAGAAGGATAAATCCCATTTTGAGTGATGTAGTAAAGAAATAAGTGCAAAAACTGTTAGAAGCAGGGATTATCTACCCAATATCTGATAGTCAATGGGTCAGTCCAGTACATGTCGTACCAAATAAGGGAGGCGTCATAGTTGTTAATAATGAAAAAGGCAAATCTATAGCATAAAGAGTGGTTACTGGAAGTAGAATGTGCGTTGATTATAGAAAATTAAGCAAAGCCACTCGGAAGGATCATTTTCCTTTACCGTTTATCGATCAAATGCTTGAACGATTGACTAAACATTCTCACTTCTTCTATTTAGACGGTTATTCGGGAATTTTCCAAATTCCTATTCATCCTGACGACCAAGAGAAAACGACCTTCACATGTCCCTATGGTACATCCGCCTATCGACGAATGTCGTTCGGACTGTGTAACGCTCCCGCAACATTCCAAAGATGCATGATGACAATTTTCGCTGATTTTCTAGATGACATCATGAAAGTCTTTATGGACGATTTCTCTGTTTGTGGGCATAGCTTTGAAGGATGTTTATCGAATCTTGAAATGGTACTTAAAAGATGCGTAAAAGTGAACCTCGTGTTAAACTGGGAAAAATTCTATTTCATGGTCCGACAAAGGATCGTACTTTGACACATAGTGTTCGATAAGGGGATTGAAGTTGACAAGGCTAAAATAGAAGTTATAGAAAACCTTCAACCTCCGAAAACCATAAGAGAAATACTAAGCTTCTTAGGACACGCCGGTTTCTACCGGCGATTCATTAAAGATTTCTCAAAAATAACCAAACCACTGATTGGCTTATTGATGAAAGACGCCGAATTCATCTTTGATGACAAATGCCTATCAGCGTTTGAACAACTGAAAACAACTCTTATCATCGCACCTATCATGCAACCGCCCGATTGGTGATTACCTTTTGAAATCATGTGTGACGCTAGTGACTATGTTGTAGGCATAATCTTAGGACAAAGAAGGGATAAGAAACTTCATGCAATATACTACGCAAGTAGAACCCTAGACCCTTCACAGATGAACTACGCCACTATAGAAAAGGAACTTTTTGCCGTAGTGTTCGCTCCGGATAAATTCTGTTCCTACCTAGTAGGAGCAAAGATAATTATCTATACTGACCATGCTGTAATTAGGTACCTGTTAAATAAAAAGGACGCCAAACCAAGACTCTTAAGGTGGATCTTACTACTACAAGAGTTTGACCTAGAAATCAAGGATAAGAGGGGCACTGAAAATGTCGTGGCCGATCACTTGTCAAAAATGGAAGGTATTGAACCTGAACGAGTGCCTATAAACGATGATTTCCCTTACGAACGACTCATAGCCCAACTGAAAAGCAATACAGCTAAATGTGCATTAACCTATAAGGATACCGAAACAAACGAGGTAGTGGAAGAAATTTACACTAAAACCACACTGCCATGGTATGCTGACTTCATCAACTACTTAGCAGCTGGGGTGCTTCCACCAGACTTGACTTACCAATAAAAGAAATAATTCTTCCATGATATTAAACATTACTATTGGGATGAGCCTCTGCTTTTCAAGAGAGACGCCGACGACATCTTCCATCGATGTGTCCCTAAAGTTGAGGTAGAAAACATAATCTCCCACTGTCATTCTGCTCCCTATGGAGGACATGAAAGCACCTCGAAGACTTGCGCTAAGATCTTGCAAGCCGACCTCTTTTGGTCCATTATGTGGAAAGATGTCCACATCGCAATCATCAATTGCGACCGGTGTCAACGCACTGGTAACATATCTAGACGCGACAAAATCCCACTTAAAGGAATTTTGGAAGTAGAAGACTTCGATGTTTAGGGAATTGATTATATGGGACCATTCCCATCTTCTTTTGGTAACAAGTACATCCTAATTGCGGTCGATTACGTATCAAAATAGATCGAGGTTATAACCTCTCCAACAAATAACACACGAGTGGTAATTAGACTCTTTAAGAGCATAATCTTCCCTAGATTCGGTGTGTCGAGACTTGTCATCAGTGATCGTGGCTCCCATTTTATTTCAAAGATTTTTGAAAAGCTATTACTGAAATATGGAGTCTGGCACCGCGTAGCAACACCCTATCACCCACAAATGAGTTGACAAGTAGAGGTCTCGAACAGAGAAATCAAACAAATCTTAGAAAAGACGGTTTCCACCTCTAGGAATGATTGGTCCTCAAAATTACACGAAGCCTTGTGGGCATATAGGACAACTTATAAGACTCCAATATGAGCCACACCTTTTAAGCTAGTTTATGGAAAATCGTGTCATCTTCCGATAGAATTAGAACATAAAGCATATTGGGCCATTAAGACCCTTAATCTTAATTATACTGCCGCAGGCGAAAAAAGAATATTAGATATCCATGAACTAGAAGAACTTAGATTAGATGCGTATGAGAATTCCCGGATCTATAAAGAAATGGCATGACAATCGCATCGAGGAAAGAGTTTAAGGAAGGTGACAAAGTACTTCTATTTAACTCTTGCCTTAGACTCTTTCCAGGAAAACTTCGTTCTAGATGGTCCAGTCCCTTCGAAATTACCAACGTCTTTCCAAATGGAGCAATAGAGATAAAGGGAAAAGTGAGCGAACCATTTACAGTAAATGGGCAGCGCTTGAAACATTACCATAACATTGACAACAATGATTTCATCGTGAATCTAAAGCTTACAGAGCTGCCCGCTCATTCACCAGATTAACATCTATCCTATTTCTGTCGAGCTTACGACAATAAACAAAGCGCTTGGTGGGAGACAACCCACACTCTATTTTTAACTATTAATTCAATTATCTAAATTTCTATTTATTACTATTGCTTATTTTTCATTTTCTTTCTTTCTTATTTTTCATAAAGTAAATCGGTATCTTTCTTTATTATTGACCATTACTAACTTAATGCTATTATCTACTTAAATTTATCTAGCTATTGACCATGACAATGCAACAAGTAGATTACATGGATATAGTCTTCAGAGGCAGAGGTCAAAGAAGACGTTTTGAGGCTCTAGCTCAGAGAGAAATGACACTAACCATATATCCAGAAGGACGTATTATGACCAAGTTAGGTATAAGAGACAATGTTATGTTCCTAATTAACCAAATAGGCTGGGACACCTTTGCTATCAAAAGAAAATTTAGTTCCTACCGTAGGTTAACTTTAGAGTTTCTAAGCTCCCTAGTTTAATTGCCAAACCACGGTATGGGATTTAACAAAGGCCTCATCACCTTTAGGTTGTTCGATATTGAGTATCACTACACTCATAGAGAAATAGCTAAACTCCTAGGATGCCCTAATGGCCCTGATACCTTTACCATTACCCAGGAAGACAGGTTTGTAGACCTTGAATTAGATTAATTTTGGGGTAACATCACAAGAGACAACCATCCCGAGTCGGATCTCATGTATTCTGAGAACATCCACAACCCTGCCATTCATTACTTCCATAAGATCCTAGCTTACACCCTATTTGGAAAGGAACAGAACATAAATTCCGTGTCCAAAGACGAGCTCTTTATAATGTATTGTGTATCACAGGCCCGTCCTCTTAACACCGCTACATTTCTGATAACTAATTTGGACCGTATAGCCCATGAAAGCCATGGACCAATCTTAGTAGAGGACTTAGTGACCATGATCGCAAATGCCATTGGACTGAGACATCCACTTATCAGGCTCAACCCTTTAGATGGGATACGACCAATGAATATTCAATTATGTTTCAACACTAGTATCATTAGAAACCAAATCTTGCCAAATCGGGGACTATTGAAATTATTGTTTAAGCATCTGAATTTGATTGTAATGGTGTACTCGATTGCCAAATATTGTTGGCATTGTTTAATTTGAAGAATCAAGATTCATTCCAAGTTCTCGATTTATATTCCAGGTTTTACTTTAATTTCCATTTTAATTACTTATACCTTATTGTATGCTTAATTATCTGAATATCATGTTTGTTACCGGATCCATGTCCGGCTAAACCCCTAGGTATTTAGTATGTAAAGACCGTCAAAACGACGAGATTCATAAATAATTGGTGTTGGCTTTTATAAAATATTATTTTCCGGTTTTAGTTTCTTGTTTTATTCAAAAAAATAATTGTATGAGAGTATAAAGCAAACAAAGGTTACGGTCAATAAGAACGGGAGTTTGAGATTTTAACCAGATAGCTGAAACTATGCATTAATCCTAAACACAGCGAGATCACTTTAGGATTAATTAGACTTTATTCATATTCAAAAATTACTTTTATATTCATAATGAGACCGTGAGAGCCAAGCATTCTGGTTTAAGAGTATGGTCAGAGTCAATAAAAACGAGAGTGTGAGACAAAGTCATTTTTATAAACAATTTCTACTGAAGAATATTTTGATCTTTAATATTTCACCAACTATATATCGAATCCCCGAAGTTTGATGCGTTACATACTGATATCCCTTTATTAAATATCTTTATTAATATTCTGTTTACGTTATAGTTATTTCTCTTCATCCTTCCACTCTTAGAAATATGCTTAGTTCATTTCAATCATGACTATTCAAGATTAAGTCACATTCATTCAAGACCACTTCCTAACCAATTTTAATCCATTATATTCAAGATTCAATTCCATACAAAATCCATTTCATCCAAAATATCAATCACATTCATTTTTTTAATCATACAATTGTTCATTACACACAAAAATGCAAAAAAATAAACTTTGACCAAATGTTGACTTTGGTCAATAGTTGACTTTTTGGTCAATAGTTGACTTTTTGGTCAACTTTGACCAAAGTCAACCCAAATTCTTTTTCACCCTAAACCACTAAGTGTCCAACCCTAGTTTCTATGTGAACTTTTCATGCCTCCATTGTCACTCGTAACTTCATTTGCAAGCAAGTTATGATAATGTCCTTAAATCACCACCTTGATCTTCGTGTGGTTTCATGCCATCTTGTGGTCATATGTCAAGCATGAGCTAGCCCTGTTAACATGTTTCCATTGCATCCATAAATCAATTCAAAGAGACAAGGACATCATGATCTATAGACAATCCAAGAGGTTAAATAACTCATACCAAGTAGGCCAAATAAGGTTCATGCATCTAGTTGTTCAACATACTTACATGGCCACAATTCTATAGAATTTAGAGCATTGTATACCTTATCCAAATAGGACTTAACCTGGAATCAACATAACAATAACATCAATAACATGAAAGCATGAGTAGCAGTGCACAATCATATTCATACCTGCTACAATGCCAACCCAAAATCAGAAACAAACCATGTACCAAATAATCCATGAGCAGAACCTGCAATGAAATTAAAACATGAGCCATTACCAATCAAACTTGCAGCAAACATGAGATCAAGTGTAGACCTACAATTCTGCAGAACAACCATATTTTTGCAGCATCACCTGAATCATACAATAACCATTGCAACTCATGAGCCTTACCTGCTTCAAACTCAGTCCTGAACAATAACCAAACACACATGCAGAACCATGTCATAGGTGCAATGAAACATGAATAAATACCTGCAATCTTGTAGCAATACCAAACTGACCAAAACCTGCGAGCAGAATATTCCATGTGCCAAGCCACAATTCTGTTGCACCATGAGCCAATGCATGCTTGCCATGGGCCATACCTGCCTAGCATCCCACCTGCAGCATACAAAACTCGACAACATTAACATAAACATGATTGCATGACAACCAAAACAAATCAAACATGTACCTGCAGGACTTGCATGAAACACTCAGACCAAGTCACAAATGCAGCAAGCCATACACACTAGTCATGGACCTACAATACCAAACATATCATGAGCTAACCTACCATGTTCTACAAACCATTCTGTATACCACATAAACTCTGCATCCAGATTGACATTGTCAGACATGAATACAAGGCTGACAAGCTATACTAAGGCAAACATCAAACAAAGCACAACAAATCTGCAGTAGGCAAGTTGGAAACGCACTACACAATGCTGCAAGTCAATCCTGCAACAACCTAATGTTGCAACATCCCAAAAAATCTATAACAATCAAAGACAACCGAGCAATTAACACAAAATTAATAGGAGAATAACAATTCAACTCACCATCTCCAGTTCAACAACTCTGTAGCATAAAGGAAGCAATCCATCTTGATCAATCAACCAGCTTGCCCTGTTTTGCTTCCATCTGAATGCCAAGCTGGAATTATCAAGCATCAGGCATCAACCAAAACTGGTAACCTGCACCACCATTTGAACATCTATGCTGAAGCAATACAACAAACCTGCAGTGGAACACATCACAATACAAGCCAATCAACAAATCAGACAAGGCTGGGGCATATTAAAACCAAGCATGAAAATGATAAAACTAAAATTATTCACAGTAAAGCATGGAACCTAATTGCAGAAGAGGCTAAGCATCATTACTTACAGCAAGGCATAACAACACTAACCCTAAGATAACTAACAAGTTCAATTGGTGACTTGAAGTGAACCTGTTTAGCAGGTCATCACTCAATATTCAAACTTGATTCCACTTAAGTTCTAACCAGTGTCACATACTAAAATGCCACCTGCAACAGTTTTAGCAGGTGACCAACCTAATTCCAGGTAATGGCAGTTCAATACAACCCTGCATAAACCAACTCATTAATCACTGAGAGAAAAAACCTGCTCAGCAGGTCATCAATCATATTAAGTTTAACTCCACTTAAACCAACCTGTGATGACTAGTAAGAGGAAAACAAATTCAAGTCATTAACAACTCCTAACTAACTGAGTCAAACATAACTAATTGAGTTAACTACTAACTCAATGAGTCAACATTAACTAACTCCAAGCCTTCCCCAACTAATTCCATACCTAATCCCAAACCTATCTCAATCCAAACTTAATGCCTATTTAATCACATTCATCATCATCATTTGAGAACCCTTGGCCATTTGCACGAATTGAATCTCTCTGCAATCTATTCCCTCACCCTCACCAGAGCTCTATTCTCTTCCAAAAGCATTTGAAGCTTCACATTGAAGCTCCAACTTTGCTTGAGCTAAGCCACACCGTTCATCACTTCCATTATTCTGAGCCAGAGAAAGGAGAAAAAGATGAAAGAAGAAGAAGACGAAGGAATTAAATTCAGGGAACTTACCGGCGAATTCTCTGATCATCTTCTCCGGTATGTCATTTTCCATTTCGTGTCTTTTTCTTGCTCTGAGTACGCCAAGGTGTAGCATCCATGTAAGGGAGTAGAAGCCCCATGGTACTAAGGTTTGATTCACACCATAAGCCATTTAATTAAACCGGTAGATAGCTAGGGTTCTTCCCTTTATCTGTTCGATTCGACCACCACAAAGACCGTCTCCCAATCCTATCCCCATATTCGTGTTTATCTCATCTTAGGGTGTCCATTGGTGGTAATATCTTAGGGTTAGGCCATTACTGGCGCCGGGGACAGACGTTAGCGCGGTGTTTCCAGGCGAACGAACGGCGAGGCCAAGGGAGAGATTAGCGCGCATTTGGAAATTCATTTTGAATCTGTTGACCCAAACAAGTCAACAGAAGAAAGAGGTTGGGCCTAAGTGTTAGGGCCCATGATAAATTGATGTCCACACCCCAAACGTTCTTAATACACCCCCTTGTTCTTTTTAAAAAAAGAATTGAAAACGGGCTTCATCAGGCCCATTGGTGTTTTCACTGATTCACCTACCTTTCACTACTACACCCCCGGTGCCTATGAGAAAGAAGGAATTGGCATTGGGCCCAGTCGCGGCCCATGCTCATTTTTGTTCCTTATGCCATTTTTTGGAACTTTACTCCTTACGCCAAAAACAACCTTGGGCTCAGGCTGAAGCCCATGAATCCAATTCTAATTACACTCCCAGTTTCAATTCATACCCTATTTTTAATTACCTTTTTCTTTTGTTTTCTTAATTGACTTTTGAGGATAACCTTAGACTAATTAGATTAATTTTGACCACGGGACATTAAATCTTGATTGTAGAATTTGGTTAGCACAATATTGGATTAGTTCCATTAGAATTAATTAGTTCTTTCATTAGAAGTTACTTAGGAATTTTAATTAGATTAAAATTAGGCTTTACTTGGCTTTAGAATTTAATTAATTCCTAAACATTAGGTTAGCATAGATTTTAGAACTCAATCAATTTTTAGGTTTTAATTAGAAATAAATCTTTTAGACCATGAATAAAATTATACATATTTTAGGAAATGACCATTTTGCCCCTCATGGGCTTATTTTGATATTTTGTGTTGAAATTCGCATGCTCCCCCTAACATTAGAATTTTAATCATTTCCCGATAATTGTAGGATTTAACATAGAATTTTAATCATGATTTTGATCAACTTTGACATGCTCTCTTAGGATTTCTAATCTAACTTAGAACATTCAATCACTTTCTAATGCATGATCCCTTAGGATAGTTTCTAATAAGTACTAACTTCAATTAGATCCTAACCTAGTTCCCCACAAAACTAAAACAAAACCCCCTGATTAAATTGATCAAAAGAGATTTTGATTAATTAAATCCTTTGAACTTGTATAATCCTCCAGTCTAGATTGAATGACCAAAAGATCCTTGGTCACTTAATAAGACTTTTCTTCCAAGCTATGGAGCTCAAGGCCTCAACTCAAGATCTTCAATCAAGGCCTCCTCAGTCATACCAAGTCGCGGATTATTCAAGCACATCAAAGGTGACGTCTTCAACTTATTCAAGCACATCAAAGGTGGCATTTTCAACACTTGTTAAATCAAAGTTAGAATAGTGTGACACGAGCCTTAAGCAATAGAGAAGGAATGGGACTGGAGTATTCCTACCCTCATTCTGAGTATCTTTGGGTATGGGATGTATGACCCATTGCTCATCGTATTCACCTCTTTTCATAGAATTTAGCACAATTCTAACCATGCGATTGACAAGTCTATCTTCATAAAGCAAATACAACAAAAGCAAGGACAACATCAACAACTTATCAATCATGAATCAAGTTGTACGATACGAGCCTTAAGTAATGGAGAAGGAGTGAGACTGGAGTATTCCTACCCCCATTATGAGTATCTTTGGGTATGGGACGTATGACCCAACGCTCATCATATTCACCTTCATTCATAGACTTTAGCGCAATTCGAATCTAACGATTGATAAAGTCTTCATCTTCCTCAGAAGAAACAACTACAAAGACTTTTCTCCCTCCACTTGAAAGTTAGTGTGATTTCATCCAGTAACTATCAAGTCTATCCATTCATATCACTTCAATCTCAATCATCCGTTTCTTCTTGCCTCCAATCAATTTCTTTTCATCCCTAGTGCGCTGAACTACGAAAACTCTGATTTCCTCATTGCACAATGAGGGTACGTAGGCAGGAGAACCCAATTTCTTCACGAGCTACCCTATTTATTAATCAATCATCCTTCATTCATGCAATCTCTACCATTTTTTGAGATCAATCATACTTCTCCTTGGACTCTTTGTCCATCCTTTTAGGACGTCCTGATAACAGTCCATCTCTTCAATTGAGAGTTGTTTGACTCTCATCCCAAACATCTAATTCATCCTTGTTTGGCTCTCATCCCAAACACTCACTTCATCCTTGTTTGGCTCTCATCCCAAACACTCACTTCATTCTTGTTTGGCTCTCATCCCAAACATTCAATTCATTCTTGTTTGGCTCTCATCCCAAACATTCAATTCATTCTTCTTCGGCTAACACACCACTTTGCTCTTTGATTAAGAGTCTATCCTTCTCTTGGATCCAAGCTACTATCCTAATTTAATCTCGAATTGTTGATTCCCCAACAAGTGATACACTACTCCTTGCACTCCAGTTCTACCCTATCTCTCTCTTTCCATTCTCGTAGTTCCGAATTACGAATGCTCTGACTTTCTCATTTCACAATGAGAATACGTAGGCACAAGGATACGAGTCCTTGGCGAGCATACTTCTAATTGTCCCTCTTCCTCCTTAGGGCATCACCCATATCTCTCACTATCCATTACCTACCTTCGATCATAAACCGTTCACCTAGTGACATATCTGTCTCTTTGACATCGAAATACAATCTCTTTGGAATTCCATATCCACCCTTCTAGGACGCCTAACGAACAATCCACATTTCATACCTAGAGTTGTTTGGCTCTCATCCCAAACATTTAATTCCTTCTTTTTTTATCCAAAACCCTACAGTGGCGGCCTGTTAGTCCACGTATTAGTTAACGATGTTTCCCTCTATGGTAGAAATTCCATTTCTCTTATGGATTCCAATACACTTTCACCTTTCGATTTCAAACAATACTTATCCAGTCACTTGTTACCAAGTTCTTCTATTCTGTGACTTCGGTCACTTCATTCCGTTCATCCCATGATACTTTCATACTCTACCTTCTTTCACTCCATATGATATACCAGTTATCTTTGAGCCAGATACATTATACCTTTGTGCTCTATCTTGTACCCTTTTTGTGAACCAAGAGCCAATTTGTGCGTCTTACCAGACCCTGTAGCTTAGACGAGCATCTCCTTACTTACTTTGCAACCGTACTTAGGCAACCCTTTCTTTTCGGTTATTCCAATACAGTGATACAAGTGTTATACGCCCTCACTTGTTGGTTCACATTTTCACCTTCATTTGGAGTTCAAACCACATTATTCTTTGGTTCAAACCATACCTTCTATCACACTTCTTTCCACCTCCTGCCTCTAGTTCCTTGAACTACAAAGCTCTGAATTCCTCATTGCACTATGAGGATACGTAGGCATGAGGGCCCTAATCCTCACCGAGCACTTTACCTATTTTCTTTTCCTTTGCCCATTCTTTCGCGAGTAATCTTTAGATAACACTTATTCGAGCGAGAACAATCAAAACGGTTCCCATGGAGTACCATGGATGTTTGGGGTGCTAATACCTTCCCCTTGCATAACCGACTTCCTTACCCAGTGTATCTCTTTCCCATGGGTTTTATCGATGTTTTCCCTTCCCTCTGAGTATAAATAAAGTTCGATGGCGACTCTGTTGTATGTTTGAGCGTGCGATGCGTTCGGGTATATTTCCGCTAGCTTCAGTATCATACTTTGTTTTCGTTAGTTACTTACCAAAATACCAAAAACATGTCAATGTATAGTTTGTTGCTTTTGTAGGTAGTGTGTATGCTGACATATGCTCTATCAAGCTCATATCTAGGGTTTGAGACCCTCAATGCAAGGAGTTCAATCAAGAATTGGTCCACATTGGTTCTAGGCATCATATATGGATCTCCATGATCTTCACATGTCATTTTGATCAAGAAATCACCAAGAGTTTGGAGTTTGTTTGCCTTGGAAACCCTAATCCATTTGGGTATCTGTTGTAACTTCTTAAACAAGTTTCTTCAACAATTGATGAAATATTTCAAGGGATACTTCATATTACATCATCTTTCACATATATGATCCTCCATGAGCCCCAAAAGTCAAGAAAATGTCAAGCTAGCAAGATGGTTCGTGGTGGTTGACCAGAGGAAGTCAACTGGTCAAAACTGGAGTTCCTTAGACCATATCTCCTACAATTTTTGTCATATGAAAATGATTCCAATAGTAAAGTTACTCAAAATGACATTCCAAAAAACTTTCATGTTGAAGTCAAGATCTATTTTTTCTTGGAAAGTCATTTTTTATGGTGAAATATTATAGGTCATTTTGTTTGAAGCCTAGTGTGGAGGTCAACTTCCCAAGACCATAACTTGATCAATTCTTATTATATGAAATCCATTCAAATTCCATGATCAAATTAAATATGTTTAATTCAACTTTTATGTTTGGAGTAAGCTCAAATTCAACTTTCAAATGCATGTTCCAAGAGGAAACATTATAGGTCATTTTGGGCCAATACCATTGAACAAGTGATTTTCCTCAACTTCTAAAATGCATACCTCCTTCATGCCAAATCCAAATGAGGTAAAATTTGTTACCAAATTTAAGAGGTTTGAAATAGCTACAACTTTGATGAAGGAACGTTTTTCATTTGAAGTCCATAGAAAAAGTTATTCAAGGTAGAAGAAGTGAACATTTGACTTGGGACTTAGAAATTTTTCAAATATGTTTGATTTCCTAAACTTCCACCTCAAAATTAATCATGATCCAAACTTAAAATGAAAACATGTTCAACATGAAAGTTATTCCCCTTGATCTCACCTTTCCGAAAAGTCCAAGATCATCTCATTTGGATAAAAATTGAGGGACTTGCATATGGATCCATTGTGGGATATATTTTGGCAAGATTTGGATTCAAATGATCATTCTTCTTTGCATGCTTCCATATGATGACTTCAGTACACTTTGCACACGAATTGAAGGTGGATTACATCAGTCTTTAGGCCTAAATCATTGCCCATGCATCCATGCAAGGTGGTTTCCAAATTTGGCCAAATTTCAAGTGGTGCAAAAATCATATCCATTGCCTATTTAAACAAGCGCATGACTTTAGAATGAACATCAACACCCTGCCCAAGCTTTGCTAGATTGATCCAAACCCTCACTACCGTAGAATTTCTGAAGGTTTCTCTTGAAATCGAGCTTGAACTTCATCTTCTGTTTGGAAGTTCAAAATGCAGAAATTCACTTCCCTTTTCATCTCAATTGGTTTCTGCAAGCAAGAGGAAGATAAAGCAAGCAAATTCAGATCAAGATCAAATGGAATTGGATCAACTCGAAGGTGAATTTTCAGAAAACTTCATGTCTTCGATTCTCTCTCAATTCTTCACCATTCTTTGTGATTTTTGGTTTTATAAAGTTCTATCAATGTAGGCAAGAAGATTGAGTTACTTTGAGGTTAAATCTAAGCAACTCAGTTCATGATCCTCAAAATTCAAATCCCTGTATCTTTTTATATACTTGGAATTGGAGAAAATTGAGGCCAGATTCGTGCTACTGAGCATTTTTCCTTCAAATTAGTGTATTCATTTTTCATTTTTCATGAAGTTGAGCTTGAACCAGACCGGTGGTGATCACCGGAGAAAATGATCGGAGCTAGGGTTCCGGTGGTGCGTTGGCAAAGTCCAAGCCATCTGATCTGATTCAAACGTTTTAATCTTGGCCCTTGGTTGTGATTACCACGCGTACAATGCATTTGACTAAGCGTATGGTGGAACGCGCGCGTGTGGCCATCGAATCTGCCACCTAAATAAATGAGGGAGATCTGATGGCCCCTGATTTTCCACATTTTTTGATTTTCCATTTAATCCATTTATTTTGATTAATTCATATTAATTTCATTTTTAATCCAAAAAATATGGGACTTTCACCAAAAATATTTAAATATTTTCCTATTTTATTTTCTGAGTTAAAATTATTTTTTGGATTAATTTTGATATTTTTCATTAATTAATTGTTTTTGTGCATATTTTTAATTGTTTAAAAATACTTCTAACTTTTCAAAAATCATGAAATTTTTTGTCGAAGGTCCTTTGACCTTGTATGACCTAGGATAAATCTTTTAGCCATTTATTTGGTGTTTTGAAGAGGTTTTAGGTTTTGACCAAACTAATTTTAATTTAAATGCATTTTTAATTTGATTTTTATTTGATTATTTGCATAAAAATAATGTTGAGCCATTTTTATTGACTTGTGATGTTTGACTATGTGTTTGGGCCTTGGTCAAGGTTGATTTGACTTTTATTAAGTTAAAATTATTGGATTTAGGGGATTGATGAAATGTACATTTCATCTCCAAAAATGAATGAGTGATTTTAATTTGATAAAATTCCTCCCATGACCAATTTATGTTTCTCTCATCTCCCCTTTCTCTCCATTTTCAATCCCATTCTTTCCCATCCCTTTCATTGACCAATGAAATCTCAATATCCTAAGGCTAATTGGTCCATCAATAACCTTGTATTAGATGAACCAATACAAGTATGGATAAGATAGGTTCATCCTTTCATCTTTTTTATATTTGTGTGTGGTATGTTTTAGGAGTTTGGTTCATTATACCATATCTCTAACATGCATTAACACCAAAATTTATGTTGCCCGACCTCAGATAGTTATGACTTCTACATAAGTCCAATTACGATTGCTTAACATATAGCTAATTTTTGACCCTAAAGGCATAACACTCTAGTAAGTGAGATTGTAAGTCTCCCCCCTTTCATGCTATTGTGTGGAAACTTGGCCTTTTTTCCTTCCTATGGAAGCTGTCTTGGTTCAAGGATCCATGCTTGTGAATAGATGGTTGAGTGTTCTCCAAAGAATGACTTAATCAATTGAAAATAAAAACTTCACTAACATCTAATCAACTAACATTTGACCAACTTGTATTAATATTGCCTTTACTTTCTAGTCATTTATTTTTATGCAATTTAATTTCAAGTCATTTACCATTCATTTGTCATTTACATATCATTTAACTTGTTTATGTTTATGTCATTTTCACTTTGCTTATTTGAGCCATATATTGTGATTGTATATATTTGTTTGTGTATTTTTTGTTTGTGTTTGTGGTCTTAGGACCTTCAAATGCTTAATAAACAATAAAAAAACCCTAAAAAATGTTTGTTGGACTGTTGGATTTGATATGAGCTTTTGGACTTAAAATTAGGCAACATCCCCTTATGCAAAAGGACTTGACCAATGCCAACATTTCTGAGACCAAGTTATTGTGATTTAAGCCTTCATCTGATGTAAGTATTGGGATCCACTTGAATTCATTTGCTACATGGTCTAGCGGTAAATTCATGACCATTAAGTTATGGATAAACTTAACATCAATAAAACCAGAGTCGCCACCGCGCTTTTATGGTTTCCAAAGGAAAAGGAAAAAGTACGAACAAAACCCAACGATAAGAAGTTTTCAAATCAAAACTAATAAAATTCCAGAGATTACAGGTAAGGGGATTGGTTAGATTCATTTACAAATTTGATTAAAGAAAAGAGTTTATCAATACAATGGCATAAGGAGAAAGTTTCTAATTTGCAAAAGAGTCTAAGTTTAGAAATCATAAGCAAAGAAGATTTTGAAAAAGGGCGAGAGATTTTGAAATTTAAGAAATGGGAGGAGATGAAGAGATTAATCCTAAGCATAAAAATTAAAAGTTAAGAGTTGAATAGATCTGACCAATGGGATGCAATCCAATAGACAAGAATGTCATATAGAAACCCACTTTCCTTTTGGACTTTAGAATCAAGCAATATCAATAAGCAAGTAGTAATATGAAGAGCAAGGCATCAAATAAAGATAGCCACATCCAAGCAAGTAACTTCACAGTCTTCTTCTTAATCTTCCCATGTATCAGATGACATACTCCTTCATTGGCTCAGAATAAGGCATTAGATACAAGTTCAAAGTAACATTTGCATCAAGACCATGTAGCAGATGAACTCAAGTGGATCCCAATACTTGCATCAAATGAAAGCTCAAATCACAATTACTTGGTCTCAGAAATGTCGGCATTGGCCAAGTCCTTTTGCATAGGGAATGTTGCCTAATTTAAAGTCCAAAGCTCGGTTCAAATCCAACAGTCCACACAAACATTTTTTTAGGTTTTTTGTTGTTTATTAAGTATTTTAAGGTCCTAAGACCACAAACGCAAACACAATATACAAACAAATATATACAATCACAATATATTGCTCAAGTGAGCAAAATGAAAATGACATAAACGTAAATAAGTTAAATGATATGTAAATGGCAAATGGCTTGAATTTTAATTTTCATAAAGTAAATGACTTGAAAATAAAAGCAAGATTAATAAAAAGTTAATCAAATGTTAGTTGATTAGATGTTAGTAGTGTTTTGCTTTTCAATTCATTAAGTCATTCTTTGGAGAACACTCAACCCTATATTCACAAGCATGGATCCTTGAACCAAGACATCTTCCAAAGGAATAAAAAAAGGCCAAGTTTCTATACAATACCATGAAAGGGAGGAGACTTACAATCAAACTTACTAGAATGCTATGCCTTTAGATCAAAATTTAGCACTATGTTAAGCAATCGTAATTGGACTTATGTAGAAGTCACAACTATCTGAGGTCGGGCAATAGAAATTTTGGTGTTAATGCATGTTAGAGATATGGTATAATGAACCATACTCCTAAAACATACCACACTCAAAAAAGATCAAAGGATGTACCTAATCTCATACATACTTGTATAGGTTCATATAACACAAAGTTATTGATGAACCAATTAGCCTTAGGAGATTGAGACTTCATTGGTCAATGGAAGGGATGGGAAAGAATGGGATTAAAGATGAAGAGGAAGGGGAGATGAGATAATCACAAATTGGTCATGGGAGGAGTTTTATCAAATTAAAATCATTCATTCATTTTGGGAGATGAAATGTACATTTCATCAATCCCCTAAACCCAATGATTTAAAAGTCAAATCAACCTTGACCAAGTTAATAAAAATTCCTCAACATAATTTCTACATAATTAATCAATTAAAAAATCAAATTAAAATGCATTTAAATTAAAATATGTTTGATCAAAAACCTAAAACCTCTTCAAAACACCAAATAAATGGCCAAAATATTTATCCTAGGTCAAACAAGGTAAAAGGACCTTAGACAAAAAAATTCATAATTTTGGAAAAGGCCGAAGTATTTTTAAAAAGTTAAAAATATGCACAAAAACAATTAAATCATGAAAAATATCAAAATTAATCCAAAAAATGATTTTAATTCAGAAAATGAAAGAGACAAATATTTGAATTTTTTTGGTGAAAGTCCCATATTTTATGGATTAAAAATTAAATTGATATGAATTAATTAAAATAAAAGGAATAAATGGAAAAATAAGAAAATAAAAAAAACAAGGGCCATCTGATCTCCCTCATTAATTGAGGTGGCAGATCAGATGGCCTGGAGTGCTCATTCCATATGGACACGAGTCAAACACGCTGCAGGCATGGTAATCATAATGGACGCGTGAGATTAGAACATAAAACTCAGATCAGATGGTCATGGATAAGCCAACACACCGCCAGAGCCCTAACTCCGGTCATCTTCTCCGGTGAGAGCCACCGATCTCGTTCAAGCTCAACTCAATGGAAAATGAAAATTGGATACACTAATTTGAAGGAAAAATGCTCAGGAGCACGAATTTGGCCTCAATTTTCTCCAATTCCAAGTATATAAAAAGATACAGGGATTGAATTTTGAGCATCATGAACCGAGTTGCTTCGATTTGACCTCAAAGAAACTCAATCATCTTGCCTACATTGATAGGACTTCAGACAACCAAAAATCAACAAGAATGGTGAATAATTGAGGGAGAATCAAAGAGATGAAAATTCTGAAAATTCACCTTCAATGGAGCTTCAGATTGACACGATCTTGCTTTCAATTATGTCTGGCCTTGCTTTAGATGCTTGATGGAAGTTATTAAGATCAATAAAAGGTATGTACTCTTGGAGTTTCAATCTCAAAACTGATGGAGAATTGAAACTCGATTTTCAAAGAAAATCTTCAAGCTTATCCTTCAATGGCGAGGGTTTGGGATTATAGGTTCAAAGCTTGGGCATGAGGTCCTTAATTCTGAGCAATGTGGGTCTTATTTATAAACCATGAGATTGACTTTTGCACACTTCCAAATTTGGCAAATTTTGAAAATTCTTTTTGCATGCTTGCATGGGCGTGTGATAGGCCCATCAAGTGATGCACTTGGTTCCAAAATTGAATGTGAATCATGCTGAAATCATGTTACAAATCCATGCAATCATGTATGAAAAGTGGAAGTGGAAAACATCCAAATGGTTCTTCAACTTACACCCATGTGCAAGTCCTTCATTCTTTGACCAAATGAGATGATCATGGACTTTTTGGAAAGGTGAGATCAAGAGGAACAACTTTCAATGTGAACACTTTTTCATTTGAAGCTTGGATATTGATGAAGTTTGAGGTGGAAGTTTGGGAAATCAAACATATTTGAAAATTTTCTAAGTCCGAAGTCAAATATTCACTTCTTCCATCTTGAATAAGTTTTTCTATGGCCTTCAAATGAGAAAAGTTCCTTCATCAAAGTTGTATCTCTTTAAAACGTCTTATATTTGGTCACAAATTTGACCTCATTTGGATTTGGCATGAAGGAGTTATGCATTTTAGAAATTGAGGAAAATCACTTGTTCAATGGTATTGGCCCAAAATGACCTATAATGATTCCTCTTGGCACATGCATTTTCAAGTTGAATTTGAACTTCCTCCAAACATAAAAGTTGAAGTAGATATATTTAATTTGATCATGGAATTTTAATGGCTTTCATCTCACAAAAATTGAGAAAGTTATGGTCTTTGGAAGTTGACCTCCAAACTAGGGTTCAGACAAAATGACCTATAATCTTTCACCATAAAAAATGGCTTTAAAAGCACAAATAGCTCTAGACCTCAACATGAAAGTTGTTTGTAATGTCAGTTTGAGTAACTTTTACACAGGAGTAACATAAATATATTATCAATTACTGGTTATTGGGTAAGGAAGATAACATAATCTGACAGGGAGGACATCCGTTACCGGTTAAGGTAAACATATCAAGGATGACTCGCTTAGGAAAACATGAGGTGTATTCATTACCGGTTAATGGGTAAGAATAACCTGTTGGGGAGAATTCCAAATAGGATTTACAATTACCGGTTACTGGCCAGAAGACCAAAAAGAGAGAATATCTGTCACTGGTAAAAGTGAGCATATCAAGGATAGACTTAAAGGGAAGAATAGCCATCATCGGCTAAGATGAACATATCAAGGATACACTGCCGGGGAAAAGTAGGAATTACATCTATCAGTTACTGGATAGAATACCAAAAAGAGAATATTTGTCACCGGTTAGGATGAACATATCAAGGATAGACTCAGAGGGAAGAAATAGGAATTATATCTATCAGTTACTGGATAGAATACCAAAAAGAGAATATCCGTCATCGGTTAAGATGAACATATCAAGGATAGACTCAGAGGGAAAGCAGGATTTACAACTATCGGTTACTGGGAAGAATGAAGGAGAAGGGCAATCCAAAATGCAGCGGAAATTAAAATTTTCATCTTTAGTGATCCTTACGAATGGGAATGACCAGTGATAGAATCGTTACCTCTTGTGACGATTGAAACCTTTGATGCATATCTACAGAGCGATCACAAACGTTGAACGATGACAACGCCTCTACTCAGTCCACACGAACGGATTCCTTCAATCTCAGTGTTAGCTGCTACGAATGAAGGCTTTGAGTGAGAGAGATAGAGAGAGAAACGAAAAATACAACTTCACTAAATGCTTCTGCACAAGGGTTCTATTTATAGAACCACTTGTGTAGGCTGTAAGCTAAAAAGCCCACTTAAGTGTATGTGGCCCATATCTTATAATATGCCCAAAATCACTTAAGCGCGTGGTACATTACCATATTTCGTATTCTACTTAAGTACACCGTACCTTACGATGTTCTACAATTCACTTAAGTGCACCGTACCTTACGGTGTTCCTTAGTTACTCTATCTCTCATCAATCCGTCCTTTGTGTGTGACCTTATAGGTTTTCGCGACATTGACAATTATATTAAATCACGTATTTAACATAATAAACAGTGAGCGGTATCTAGCAACACATCACTGCTACCCAAGACACGAAAATGTCATGTAATCTGACAAATCCTTCTGTGATAATATTTATGTGTATAATTACCCTTTTGCCCTTATGTCTATATTGAACACAAGGCATAGACGGTGTCATCCTTGTCCAGTTCAATATTGGGCCCATAGACATTTATCCTGTTACGCAGGATGGGAAAATTCCATCTAGGTCAGTCATGTCCCTTAGCATGCTTCGTGGAGTACCCATCAACTGTCTTTATGGTCATCCAGTTACGGACAACGTTTGATCAGCAATAAGGCACCCGACTCTACATCTAGGGTCCATAGTGGTTTCAGGTCGAAGGGTGGTATACACCATTATCACCATGAGAATAACTTATGACACTTTGCATAACATTCTATATAGTATTCTCATAGTGGGTCAATCCAGTATAAATATTACTCTTAATATCCATACCTATGTTTAAGACTTGATAACTCCTTATCCATGATCCATGAGATGTGATCATCAGTCTATATACATAATAGTCTTAATGCTTTAATGTTATCCCACTTCACAATAAAGCTCGACTATAGATACTTTAAGAATAGTGTCCTTATGTTTAATATGATCTCATGATTAAGTCATACTTGATACATTAAACGGACTAGCTATTCTAGGGACTTTATTAAACAAACATAATAAAGAAAAAGCCTTTTATTATTAATAAATAATTCGATACAGGTACCAAAAGTATTGGCCTCTAGGGCTTACACAAAAAAAGAAGACCTCAAAGAGGAGGAAACCCATCATGGGTTAAAATGAACATATCAAGGATTAACCCTCTAGGGAATGAAATAGGGATTACAACTACCTTTTCACTGGGTAGAAAACCACAAAGAGAATATTTGTCACCGGTTAGGATGAACATATCAAGGATGAACTCAAAAGGAAAGAATACCAGTCATCGGTTAAGATGAACATATCAAGGATAAACTACTTGGGGAAACATAAAATGAATTCGCTGGGGGGGAAACAAGAGGAAATAGGTTATTGTTACCGGGTATTGGGTAAGAGTAAAGCACTCGCAAACTGAGAAGAATATTACCGGTTACTGGGTAATAGATTTTCAGGGGACCAAAAGCATCGATCTAGGTAAGAGCTAGAAAGAAACGGTCAATCAATGACTCGACTCGGTGAGGATATAACTCAATGGGAGTGGTTCCATTCAGATAATCGACTGGGAAGGAAGCTGAAATAATAAATCATCCACGAGGAAATAACTCAGTGGGGAATGATAAAGTTAAATTCTTTCTGCTTAAGGGGATGACACTCTACAATTGAGGGAGGACAGACGCACCAAATCTGCGTAGGGAAATGATATCACCGTAGTAGAGGATCGGAGAATAAGGAATTAACTGCGATAACAATGCATAATGAAATATATGAATGTATATGTATATGTATATGTATATATGATTTATTGATGATTATGATGACAAAACAATCACGAAGGATACAAATGTCACTGATCTGAATCATTGCTACAACACTTGGTTAATCTCGATGGGATGGAGGCACCAACTGGATAAAGAGAGTTGGGGATGAACATAAATCATTCGTCTCAAAATTTCTCGACCCTGACTGGGGAAGAAGATCTGCTAAGGATCTGCATCATCCACTCTGTGGGGAATTTTAGGTCAACACCATACCAGATGGGAGACAACCTTCCAGAGGACAAAAAAATACCGCTCAAGAATTAGTGCTGACATGGATTAAGAATGAACTTCGCTGGAGATCTGAGGGGGAACAAAACCTTGCGCTGGATCTATGCAAACCGTTGAGAATACGTGCTTACAAATCAGCTGGCGAGGCGATCACAAAACTCAGCTGGGGAAACTAACTTGCTGAACCAGCTGCTTGGGGAAGACCAACAATGCTTCACATTTTAGGACTTACCTGTTCTCAGACCGCTGTTGATATTCCTTATTGAAATCGATTGCTTTTTAAAAGTAATTTCTTTTATTATTTTAAAAATGATTTTAATTTTTAAATTCAATTTCAAAATGATCATCATAAAAGTTAATTCTATTTTGGCTGAAAGATAAATAAGAGTAGAAACAATTGGATAGAAAGCTCAATTTTAGTTAATAGAATGGTAGTCTGTAAATGACAAGACTCTATAAATCTTTACAAAAAGTTAAAAAAAATGGTAATTTACATGGAAAATGGCTACATTGAATACAATGATCACTAATCCTTCTGCTGACTTCAATATCCATTGTGCTCTTGGCTTTGGTTGAAGATGGCAGATCAGAACCAAACGACATTCTCAAGAATGTCTTCAAGACTGAAGATCAACAGGATGCAGTTACTTGCCAAAATTCCTAATTTTTGCATAAATTTCCCCAAGGTGGAGTACTCATTCTATCAGGATAATTTTTCTGTTTTTATGTCTCTAATTTTTACCTGGATCGCCCTTTCGGGTGTTCAATCCACCGAGACGCTCATTTTTTACCTAAGCTTCCCTTTCGGGTTTTCAACTTAGCGAGCTGTTCTTTTCTTTTTAGGCGAAGTATTTCTTGGCTGCATCGGCATTCACAGGTCGTGTGAACTCTTCACCATCCATAGTTGTAAGAATCAAAGCACCGTCTGAAAAGGCTCTCTTAACAACATATGGATCTTCATAATTAGGAGTCCATTTGCCCCTAGAATCTGGTTTAAAAGATAAAATCTTCTTGAGCACAAGGTCACATTCTCTGAACACACGAGGCATGACCTTATTATCAAAAGCTTTCTTTATTCTTTGCTGATATAACTGACCATGACACATGGCAGTCAACCTCTTCTCTTCGATTAAATTCAGTTGGTCATACCTGGTCTGACTCCATTAAGCTTCAGTCAACTTGGCTTCCATCAGAACACAGAATGATGGGATCTCAACCTCAACTGGGAGCACAACTTCCATGCCATAAACAAGTGAGAAAGGAGTTGCCCCTGTTGAAGTGTGGATGGATGTATGATACTTGTGCAAAGCAAATGGGAGCATCTCATGCTAATCCTTGTAGGTTACAACCATCTTCTGAATGATCTTCTTAATGTTCTTGTTCGCAACTTCAACAACCCCATTCATCTTAGGTCTGTAGGGAGAAGAATTATGGTGCGCAATCTTGAAGTCCTTGCAAAGAGCTTATACCATGCTGTTATTCAAGTTCGATCCATTGTCAGTAATGATCTTACTTGGCACACCATACCGGCATATAATCTGATTCTTGATAAAACTTACAACAACTTGCTTGGTTATATTCACATACGATGCCGCTTCAACCCACTTTGTGAAGTAGTCAATAGCCACCAGAATGAAACGATGTTCGTTTGAAGCTTTAGGCTCAATCATGCCAATCATATCAATTCCCCACATGGATAAGGGCCATGGAGAGGAAATGACATTCAACAGTGTCGGAGGAACATGAATCTTATCGACATAAATTTGACACTTGTGGCATTTCTTCACAAACTTGCAATAGTCAGATTCCATTGTCAGTTAGTAGTAACCTGCTCTCAACATCTTCTTAGCCATAGCATGTCCGTTGGAATGAGTACCAAAGGAACCTTCACGAACTTCAGTCATCAATAAGTCTACTTCGTGTCTATCCACACATCTAAGTAAAACCATGTCGAAATCTCTCTTGTAAAACACATCACATTTAGGTAGAAGTTGCCAGCTAATCTTCTCAAAGTCTTCTTATCTTTCAAAGATGCCCCAGACGGGTAAATCTTACTTTGGAGAAAACATTTGATGTCAAAATACCACGGCTTTTCATCTTTGACTTCTTCAATAGCAAACACATGAGCTGGCCTATCAAGACGCATCACAGTCAAATTGGGAACTTCATTCCAAAATTTCACCATAATCATTGAAGCCAACGTTTCAAGAGCATCTGCCATCCGATTTTCATCTCGAGGGATATGATGAAATTCAACCTTTGTAAAGAAAGTTGAAATCCTCCTCGCATAATCTCTATACGGTATCAAACCGGGCTGATTCGTATCTCATTCACCTTTGATCTGATTCATAACTAAAGTTGAATCTCCATAGACGTCAAGATACTTGATTCTGAGATCAATGGCCTCTTCAAGACCCATAATGCGAGCTTCATACTTAGCCATATTTTTCATACACTTGAAAGCCAATCTAGTTGTAAACGGAAAATTAGTGCCTTGAGGAGTAATAATCACTGCCCCAATGACATTACCATATTGATTAACAACTCCATCAAATACCATGCCCCAACGGGAACCAGGTTCTGGCCCTTCTTCAAGCAATGGTTCATCACAATCTTTCATTTTCAGGTACAAGGTCTCTTCATCGGGAAAGTCATATTGCACTGACTGATAATCTTCAATTGGTTGGTCAGCCAAAACACTACCTTTGATAGCTTTTTGAGATCGGTATTCAATATCATACTCGGATAACAACATCAGCCAACAGGCAATCCTCCCAGTTAAAGTAGGCTTCTCAAAAATATACTTGATTGGATCCATTTTGGATATCAACCAAGTAGTATGATTCAACATATACTGACGCAGACGCTTAGTAGCCCAAGCCAATGTGCAGCAAGTCTTCTCTAGATAGAATACCAAGTCTCACATAGAATACCAAGTCTTCTATAGCATAGATATAACTAAGGTGGTTTCTACCTGTTTATCAACGTTATTTTCTTCCAAAGTAGCTATAAGTTTATCGTACGAGAAATCATCGTTAATTGATGTTCTTTCCGGTTCAAGATTCTCAAGTCTAGAGAGGTGATCTGCTACTACGTTTTCAGTTCCTTTCTTGTCTTTGATTTCCAAGTCGAACTCTTGTAGCAACAGGATCCACCTTAGGAGTCTAGGTTTAGCATCCTTTTTTGTTAAGAGGTATTTGATAGCAGCGTGGTCAGTGTAGATGATTATTTTGGCTCCGACCAAGTAAGAACGAAATTTATCTAGCGCAAACACTACTGCTAGAAGTTCTTTCTCGGTTGTGGCGTAATTCATTTGTGCTTCATCTAGAGTTCTACTTGCGTAATATATAACGTGAAGCTTTTTATCCCTTCGTTGTCCTAAAACAGCACCTACAGCGTAATCACTGGCATCACACATTATTTCGAATGGTTCATTCCAATCTGGTGTCTGCATTATGGGTGCGGAGATCAGTGCTTGTTTAAGCGTTTGAAATGCTTCTAAACATTTATTGTCGAATATGAATTCAACATCTTTCATTAATAGCCCGGTTAAAGGTTTAGTTATTTTAGAGAAGTCTTTAATGAATCTTCGGTAAAAACCGGCATGTCCTAAAAAGCTTCGTACTTCTCTCACAGTTTTCGGGGGTTTAAGGTTTTCGATTACCTCTATTTTGGCTTTGTCTACTTCAATTCCTCTGTTCGAGATGATGTGTCCTAAAACAATTCCTTCTTGTACCATAAAGTGACATTTTTCCCAATTAAGTACTAGGTTTACTTTTACACATCGCTCTAGAACTCTTTCTAGGTTTTCAAGGCATTCTTCAATGCTTTGTCCGCATACGGAAAAGTCATCCATAAATACTTCCATGATGTTTCCTAGAAAATCGGCGAATATTGCCATCATGCACCTTTGGAAGGTTGCAGGAGCATTACACAAGCCAAACGGCATTCGTCTATAAGCGAAGGTACCAAAAAGACACGTGAACGTTATCTTTTCTTGGTCATCAGGGTGAATCGGTATTTGAAAGAAACCTGAGTAACCGTCTAGATAGCAGAAATGAGAATGTTTTGCTAATCGTTCTAACATCTGGTCAATGAATGGTAAAGGGAAATGATCTTTTCGGGTTGCTTTGTTTAGTTTCCTATAGTCAATGCACATTCTCCATCCCGATTCGATTCGTTTGGTTATAGTTTCTCCTTTTTCATTTTCAATGACTGTTACACCTCCCTTCTTTGGTACTACGTGTACAGGACTAACCCATTTGCTATCAGATATAGGATATATGATACCTGCCTCTAATAACTTGGTTATTTCCTTCTTCACTACCTCACTCAGGATCGAGTTTAGTCTCCACTGGTGTTCCCTAGAAGTTTTACAGTCTTCTTCTAGCATGATGCGGTGCATACAAATAGAAGGACTTATTCCTTTAAGATCGGTGATGTTGTAACCTAGTGCGGTTGGATATTTTCTTAAGATATGCAGGAGTTTTTCTGTTTCGAGTCTTCCTAGGTCAGCATTAACTATCACTGGTCGTTCAAGTTCTAAGTCTAGGAATTCATATCTCAGATTTTTGGTAAGTGTTTTCAGGTCTAGGGTTGGTTTCTTAAGGCATTGCGTTGGATCCGGTGTTATTGCCAAACATTGGTTAAGTTTGTCTTCTACAAGATAGTAAGATGATTTGTCTTTTTCTAACTCCGTTTCTTTTATGCATTCATCGATGATATCCATGAAGTAACATGTATCTTCTATTGCAGGTGCTTTCAAAAATTGGGAAAGAATGAACTCAATTTTCTCTTCTCCTACTTCGGAAGTGAGTCGTCCTCGTTTTACGTCTATGATTGCACCGGCAGTTGCTAAGAACGGTCTTCCCAGTATAATGAGTGTAACTTCATCTTCTCTAATATCCATAATTATAAAATCAGTTGGAATGTAGAATTGACCTATGCGCACTGGAACGTTTTCAAGAATTCCTACAGGATATTTAACAGAACGATCTGCTAGTTGCACAGACATTTTAGTTGGTCTTAATTCTCCCATTTCAAGTCTCTTGCATATGGATAAAGGCATAACACTAATACCGGCTCCTAAATCGCATAAGGCTTTGTCAATGACAAATTTTCCTATGTGACAGGGTATAGAGAAACTACCTGGGTCTTTAAGTTTAGGAGGCATATTCTGGATTATAGCGCTACATTCAGCGGTGAGTGTAACGGTTTCGCTATCTTCAAGTTTCCTTTTATTAGAAAGAATTTCTTTTAGAAACTTGGCATATGAGGGCATCTGCGTAATAGCTTCTGTAAACGGAATTGTGACGTTTAATTGTTTTAGTAGGTCAAATTTTTTTTTGAATTGGCCCGCATCTTTGGTTTTAATAAGCCTTTGAGGGTAAGGGATAGGTGGTTTATAAGGTGGTGGAGGTACATAAGGTTCCTTCTTTTCTACGGTTTCCTTATTACTCTCTTCCTTTTCCTTAGGTTCACTTTCCTCCTCAGTTGACTTTTCAGAGTTTTGGTTTTCTATCCTTGGGTCAGACGGTCCTTCCACTTCCGTTCCACTTCTCAGTATAATTGCATGAGCGTGGCTTCTTGGGTTAGGTTGGGGTTAGCCAGGAAATGTACCAGTTGGGGCAGCAGTAGGCGCTTGTTGTTGGGCCACTTGTGAAATTTGCGTTTCCAGCATTTTGTTATGAGTAGCCAGGGCATCTACTTTACTTGCTAGTTGTTTAATTTGTTCGCCAGTGTGTACATTCTGGTTTAAGAAATCTTTATTGGTTTGTTGTTGAGAAGCTATAAAGTTTTCCATCATGATTTCCAAGTTGGATTTCCTAGGGGCGTTATTGTTAGGTGTAGATGGGATCGGCTTCTGATATCCCGGAGGTATAGCTGGGGCTTGATTTGGAGATTGTCCAGGTGCGTATAAAGCATTATTACTCTTATATGAAAAATTGGGATGATTCTTCCAATTTGAGTTATAGGTATGCGAGTAGGGGCTTCCTTGAGCATAGTTTACTTGCTCCGCTTGGATTCCTGTTAGGAGTTGACAATCTGCAGGGGTGTGACCTTGGATTCCACAGACTTCACAATTCTGAGTTATGGCTACCACGGTGGCTGGAGGTGATACGTTTAAACTTTCAATTTTCTGGACCAGAGCATCCACTTTTGCGTTAACATGATCAAGGTTACTTATCTCGTACATGCCAGTTTTCGTTTGAGGTTTCTCTACCATTGTTCGTTCACTTCCCCACTGATAGTGGTTTTGAGCCATGCTTTCGATAAGTTGGTAAGCATCAGCATAAGGTTTGTTCATTAGTGCACCACCTACGACGGCGTCTATTGTTAACCTCGTGTTGTACAGGAGACCATTATAGAAGGTATGAATTACTAACCAGTCTTCTAAACCATGGTGTGGACAAAGTCTCATCATGTCTTTGTATCTTTCCCATGCTTCGAAGAGAGACTCGTTATCTTTCTGTTTAAATCCATTTATCTGGGCTCTTAACATAGCTGTTTTGCTTGGCGGAAAATATCGAGCAAGAAAAACTTTCTTCAACTCGTTCCATGTGGTGACTGAGTTGGAAGGAAGAGATTGAAGCCATCTTCTAGCGCATCTCTTAACGAGAAAGGAAAAAGACGAAGTCGAATTGCCTCTGAAGTGACACCATTAGCTTTAACAGTATCAGCGTATTGGACAAATACGGATAAATGAAGGTTTGGATCCTCGGTAGGATTTCCAGAGAATTGGTTCTGTTGCATTGCCTGCAACAGTGAAGGTTTAAGTTCAAAGTTGTTTGCTTCGATTGCGGGTGGAGCAATACTCGAATGCGGCTCATCTTGCGATGGAGCGGCGTAATCTCGAAGAGCATGAGCTGGTTCTGCCATCTCGGGTATCGAAGGGAAAATATTTTTGAAATCAGGAAGTTCAACAGGAGGGAGATTGTTTGCAGCACGATATTCCCGAATTCGTCGTAAAACTCGGAGATATAGTTCGATATCGTTGATTCGTAAGTAGAACGGCTCGCCTTGTGAGCGAGTGTGTGGCATACAAATCAACAAAAGAAAGCAAAGAAAAAGAAAAAGAAAAGCCTTAGTCTCTACAGCGTAACAGAAGAGTTACGATATCGACTAAATAAAAGTCCCCGGCAACGGCGCCAAAAACTTGATCGCGACTTTATGAGTCGAATTTGGGGGGGTACAAACTGCAAGTGCACAGTTCTATCGCGTAGTTTTAAAAGATATCGATCCCACAGGGACTTATGAATCGATATACCGTTTTCTAAGGTTACTTCGTAGAGCTAAGGCAGGTAATACTTTGATTGTTTAGGGGAAAAGCTAAAACTAAAATAAGATCTAAAATAAATATCTAATAAAGAGGATATCGGTATGTAGTTCGTCGTAATTAGGGAATCAATTCTTTGTTGGTTTCTTGGTTTCAAAATAAATCTTTTCAGTTGACACTATTGATTAAAAGTCTTATCTCAAACTCTCGCTCTGTTGAATAAACTATGATTTTATATTAACGTAGCTGTCACTTATTAGTTAAGTCAAAAACCACTTTTTGAAAACAATAGAATCCGTAGAAACTCTTTTTAAGAAAACACTAATCGTTTAAACACCCTTATCTCAAACTCTCGCTCTGTTGACTTAGGTTATATAATTAAATTCAAATGCTTAACTCTCGTCCTCACATTCAACCTTTAAAAATACTTTTTGAAAAAGATTAGAATTTAATTAACCCTAAAAATTGCCCTCGCCCTGATCTAGAATTAATGTCCAATTAACACTGTCCAGTCAAAAACTCAAACTCTCGTTCTATTGCTTTTAACTTCTTTATGTCTTTTACTTTCGTACAAAAACCTTGTTATTAAACCTGTAAATTGGGACCGTAAAAAGATTGATTTTATTTTTAAATGTAATTAAACCAACTTAGTTTTGATTCCTTCATTCCGCTTACTCTACATACCGATACCTAAATAAATTAGCCAGACATGCTAAACAGACTTAAATAATTATCATGCATAAACAGATTCATCTCAGGCAAGTAATATAAATAAACAGTAAAGCAGGGCATATATAAATTCAAACAATAATTAAAGAACCTGAGAAATTAAATAGCGGTCTTGAACACTCCACCACAGGCCGGTTGGATTTGTTCTTGAATTCTTCAATCAAACAGAAAAATAAAAGCGAAGGAATAAAAAAAACTAGATTCTAACGTAAGGTTAGATCCGGTGAAAGGTACACAATAGTTTCCGGTGTAGAAACTACTGTGCGAAAAATTACTTAATTGCTGGAAAAGAAAATAGAAATTGCAAAGGAAACAATATCAAAATCGTAAAAGCAATGCTGTAAAAAATATGCTTGTACTGCTGGAAGAGAAAAATTGCGAAAAAGAGAAAACGGGGAAGAAGTGTGGAACCGAGAGCTTTCCATAAAGCTACTATTTATACTGCTACTTTTTGTAACTGCTTCCAAGGGTTTTCCGTGTACATGGTCTTCACGTTCCAAGGGTCAAGCGTGAAAGTAGCTTCAACGTGGTCTGTTGCGTTCCTGGTGCCAAAAATATAGGGGAATGGTGTGACGTCCGTCACACCATGTGTGACGCTCGTCACACAAGTGTGTAAAGCGTGACGCTCGTCACAGCCTTTGTGACGCTCGTCACAGGCACATCGCCTGTGCTTTTTGGGCTGGGCTTTGGCTTTTGATATTTGGTTCTTTTCATTCCTTTTTGCACCTCCTTTTCTTCCTTTTTTACTTGTGCTTCAAATAAACCACCTGAGATAAATAGAAAGAAAATACCGCGTAATATCTAATAAAATGAGATAAATTGAAGTAAATGATAATATAATTTAATTAAATTGAGTCCTAGAATGTGATACTATTTCATGTTATCAAACTCCCCCATACTTAGATCTTTGCTTGTCCTCAAGCAAAATACAGTATAGAACTTGTTTTAAAAATTTTAGCCAGATGAAATTTCAAAACACACATCAATTCGTACTAGGTTGCATGTAAACCTTGTTTAGAAGTAACTTGAGTTTAATCTTGACATTAACAACCACCGTCACAATCTCAGATAACCCCACCTTATGCAAACCAGTTTGAGTAATGCCATTATAGCTATCATAGTTCCTTTACTCTTATTTCACCCGTTTTCATTCTAGCGAAATCACATTAAGCCCTTTATCTTTTCGCGCACATAGTGGAGTAACCGGTTAGTGATTCTGATCCCCTTTTTGCTAGAAGTTCTGGTACATAAGTCGGATAACTTCGTTATTCAGTCCATTGGAAATTGCGGGGGATCAGACAGTAGTCCGCCCTACCAAGTTCAGCACCAGATACCTGCTGAACCAACTCATAATGGATCTTTCATATTATGCTTTTGTATGATCTGCAACCTTTAGATTAAATGATCTGGTAAGGATCACCTAACTTAATTAGTGCATTTCCTGATATATATATATTTTTTATGTTACTTTGGGAATCATTCACTTATATTCATCGGCTCTCCACGTAGTTTGCTATTAAGATGGTGCTGACTTCTCGTATAAACTACTCGGGGTTACTATAAAACTAAAAGTTCAAGGGATTGGTATAATAGGTACTTATCCTGATCTAACATGTTGAGGTTCTTAGAGCGTTGTTATGGTAATAATTTTTGTCTTGATTTCACTCAAGTTTTATAAAATAAGCGACCTTTATACTTATTGGGTGTGTTAAATTTTTGTTATGGCTCATGAAAATTGAGGGGAATAGATAATAGAAAGTTTTCACACTTGGGACTTAACTTAAAATAAATCTATATTATAAGAAATATTATTTTATTAATTTTTTTTATTTTTTTTTATTTTATAAGGGAAATAACAATGAAAAGAAAGATACATACTTGAAAAAGAAAAAGGAGGATAGAAAGAACACGGTTTTCCCCCCATACTTGAATGAAACATTGTCCCCAATGTTTTAAGGAAAAGAAATGAATTACAAAAAGAAAAGAAAAGGAAACTAAAGTTAATGCGGCCTGCTGCCTCTTGTTCTTGGACCTGGTGATCGTTGATGTACTTCTAAGTTGTCGAACCTGCTAAGCAGATCAGTGAACCGCTGGTCGGTTATGGCATTCCTCTCTTCCTGTTGTTGTTACATTTGGCACATCATTTGCATCATTTCGAGATTCTGTGCTTGCATACCATCAATAGCATCCATGATGTCGTCGTTGGTTGCAGGCCTTCTTCGTCGACGACGTCGTGAGGATGGGCCAGCTGCATTATCGGAAGGGTTGAGCGGGACTGATTGTTGTGCAGGAGCGTTATCACCTTGCTCCATTTCTTCGAACTCGTCGGTAGACGGGTTTGTATGTGAAGGCTCGGTAGCTTCGGGAGCATTCAGATCATAGAGGTGGCGGTTGGGATTGGTGACATCTGTTAGGGCAATGTTGGGTAGAACAACGCTTGGGACTGCCTGGTTATTCACCATAAGGTAATACTTTCCGCCTATCCTGTTCTTGATTAGGCGGCTGGACCGACAGTAGCCTATGTCCATAAATAGGGGAGGTAAAAATTCTAAAGTTTGGAGTCGGTCCCCTAGGTTTAAGCCAAGTGCTATGGTGGTGATTAATCCACCAATTACAAAAGGTTGACGGCCTCTAGCACATAAGGTGCGAATATGATGAAATAGGAAGGAGGCGGCGTTTACCTTAGCACTCGGTTCGAAGACGCATTCGAGGAAGAATAGTTCCTTTGCGTTGACCTTGCTGTTGTTCGGTCTTCCAAAAACTGTGTTTTGTAGGATGCGGATGAAGTACCGGATAGTTGGGTTATGTATATGGGAAACAAGGAGCTCTTCCCAGTTGTTGGCATCTACACCAGATATTTTCCTAAAGAGGTCGAAAGCGGCAACTGTGTTCCAGTTTAGGTTTGGAGGGATTCTGGGGTAGACTTGACCTTCTATGGGGAATTGTAGCATGGTGCTCAATTGGTTTTGGGATAAGGAATACTCGGTGTTGAACATACGGAAGGTTGCGGTACCGGTTAAGAATTCGTCTTCACCGGTGGGAGTGTTGTACGCATATGAACTTAAGAATTCTAAGGTTAGGGAGGGGTAGGTGGGTTGATTATGCATGCATAGAAAGGTTAAATCAGCAAGGCGGAGCATCCACTCGATACCTTGAAGTAATCCTAATTGTTGTAAACAAGTTGAATCAGGATACCTGGTAGAGGTGACACCTCGTTGTTGGAAACGCTCGAATTGCTCCCTTTGATAATTATCATCTTCAGATCGGAAGATGATGTTTCCAAAATTTTGATTTCCCGCCATACTGATGAATGAGTTGGAAGAAGTAATTAGGAAAGAAAAGAAAATATATTTGATTGTATAGAATAGTTGTGATGTAGGAAGGAAGGTATGGTGGGTATTTATAGAAAAAAAAATTTGAAGTTGGAAAGGGAGTGGTTGAAAAGTAAATAAATGTGGGTAAATGTGAATAAATGGGGAAGGTAAAAAGGTGAAGAGGTGTAACGGTCGTCTCCAACATCTTTGTAATGTTCACCTAGTCAGAAGGGTGTTACGCTCGTTACAGGGGTATGACGGGCGTCACAAGCACTTAGCGTGACGTCCGTGATAGATTGTGTGACGCTCGTCACACAGTCTTTTTGGCAAGGTTTCTGCTAGCGTTCTTCATGATGATTTTGGTAATTTATTTTTATTATTTATTTTGTTTTGCTTCAGATTATTTTATTTTTCTATTTAAATTTCCCTTGCATGCTATTCTACTTTGTATAATTATATTTTTCTTTAATAAGTTATGTAGGCAGCAACAGTAGAGAGCATTATTGATAGATATTGCATAATTCATAATAAAATAGGATAAATCAATAGCTTCATAAAATAATCATAATGTAACATTGGAAGAAAAAAGAAAAACAAAAATGTGAAAAAGAAACAAATACGAACATAATTTGAAATAACATTAATGAATAATCTAACTTAAAACTAAATAACTAAAAAAAACAACTTCTATCCATCTGCATGATCTCTGGCCGGAGGAGCAAAGGAGTTAACACGGTTTAGCAGCTCGTGAAGCTGATTTGTCATACCGTTCATGTATCCTAGAAATTCATGTCTCATGTTAGCGAACTCTTCTCTGAGGGCGTCTTGTTCTGACATCAAAGCTTCAATGGCGGTGTTATAATCAGTTCCGGGCATATGATGTCTAAGGTCAGGTATTGCCGATTCTATGGTCTGAACAGGTTGAGGAGGAGGATCAATATCATAGTAACCAGATGGTGTCTGAGGGTCTGATTCAGCATAAGGAATCTGGTCATCACAAATCTCATAGTCCTGGATGGATTCAGTGGATCTAGCAGGAGAGGGGGTTTCATTCAGATTGTAGAGCCAGTTATTGCGGTTATGAACACTAGTCATAGGATCGGGCATGGTGAATAAGCAAAGAACTTGGTTATTAATTATAAGCTCAAACTCGTCAGACCCTAGGTTTGCTATAAACATAGTGTTGAAGAGGAAGGGTATACTCATAGTAGTAATGCCACAAAAAGGGCTTAAGTCAAGCATAGGCTGACGTAATCCGATAGCATTACCAATCATGGTTATCAAACCGCCTATTCGAATTGGTGCTCGTTCATCTTGGATAAGGTGGTCTAGATTTGCTAACATAAAAGTGGCACCGTTTACTGGACGGTTCTGGGAAGCACAAAATATGATGAAGAGTTCATCACGTGAAACTGTGGTACTGTTTGGCTTCTTCCCAAATAAGGTGTGGGAGGATCTTATGGAAATAACGAAAGGTCGGGTTATGTATGTTTCCAGAGAGAAACTCATGTTCCTCGGGATCGTCATTTCCAGTCAAGCTACCCCAAAAGTGTTCAAGTTCTCTATATTCGAAAAGTTCTTCTTGGCTCACTGTGAATGTGTTAAAGGAGGTAGGGAAACCTAAAAGGTTGGTAAAGTCTTGGATATTAAATTGGTACTCCATGTTAAACATTCTGAACTGGATGAAACCTCTGCTTATTCCTTTTGCATGGCTGGGTAGATAGATCAGAGAACTAAGGAATTCTAGAGTCAGTCTCCGGTAAGTGACAAATTGTCTACGGATAGGAGCGGTTTCCCACCCAATCTGATTCAACAAATACAGGACACTTTGTCTTAGTCCAAGGGCAGTCATTGCCCAGTCATCAGCATACAGGCTAGGTATCATCTCTCTCGTGGCTAGTTCCTCAAACTTTTGTTTCTGAGCTGTTCCTATGAATTTGATACCCATACGATCAATTTGTCCCATCAGGTTAGTGTTAGCTAGAGAAAAGAAAAACAAGAGTTTTAGTCAGGATTTGGCCAAATGCCGAAAGAAGAAGAGAAAAGTTTTTAATAAATAAAAATAAATTAAGAATGAATACTAAACAAAAATTAAAAGAATAATTAAGGAAGAAATAGAAAATAATAATAGAAAAAAAATAAAATATTTGTGGGTTGTCTCCCACTAAGCGCTTTGTTTAATGTCGCAAGCTCGACATAAAAACTATCAATTATAATCTATAAGTTCTGGAGGCATTTCGTCTAAGTGCAAGACTTGCGAATCTTCATTGTTTTCTGCATAGTGATAATGTTTTAGACGTTGCCCGTTTACGGTAAATGGTTCCATAGATTTGCCTTTAATTTCTACTGCTCCACTGGGAAAAACATTGGTGATTTGAAAAGGACCTGACCATCTAGATCGTAGTTTTCCCGGGAATAACTTTAGCCTGGAGTTAAATAAAAGGACTGTATCGCCTTGTTTGAAGATTTTCCTTGATATGCGCTTGTCATGCCATTGTTTTGTTCTTTCTTTGTAGATTCTGGCATTTTCGTAAGCGTCTCTTCTGAGTTCCTCTAATTCGCTTATATCAAGGATTCTCTTTTCGCCGGCGGCTTTATAGTTTAAATTTAGATTTTTAATAGCCCAATAGGCTTTATGTTCTAATTCTACCGGGAGGTGACAGGATTTTCCATAAATTAGCTTAAATGGGGTTGTCCCTATGGGAGTTTTGTAAGCAGTTCGGTAAGCCCATAAAGCTTTTGGTAATTTCAATGACCAGTCTTTCCTTGAAGTGGCGACTGTTTTCTCTAGTATCTGTTTAATCTCTCTGTTAGACACTTCCACTTGCCCACTGGTTTGAGGGTGGTAAGGTGTCGCTACTCTATGTCTTACGCCATACTTAAGCAGTAGTTTTTCGAGTACCTTGGATATGAAATGCAATCCACCATCACTGACTACTATTCTTGGGACACCAAACCTTGGAAATATTATATTCTTAAAGAGTCTAGTTACTACTCGTGTGTCGTTTGTTGGAGAAGCTATAGCTTCAATCCATTTCGATACGTAATCAACTGCCACGAGTATGTATTTGTTACAAAAAGAGGATGGAAACGGTCCCATGAAGTCTATTCCCCACACGTCGAAAATCTCTACTTCCAAAACGCCCTTTTGTGGCATCTCGTCACGTCTAGATATGTTTCCTGTGCGTTGAGATCTGTCACATTTTTTAATAGCTGCATGTACATCCTTCCATATATTTGGCCAATAGAAACCGGCTTATAGGATTTTAGAGCAGGTCTTGGATGTACTTGCATGTCCACCATAAGGAGCGGAGTGACAGTGTTGGATTATATTTTCTACCTCTTCTTCGGGTATACACCGACGGAAAATACCATCGGGGCCTCTCTTAAAAAGTAAGGGGTCATCCCAGTAATAGTGTTTTATGTCATAGAAGAATCGTTTCTTTTGCTGGTAGGATAAGGTAGGTGGAACTATTCCGGCAGCTAAATAATTGACGAGGTCAGCGTACCACGGTGTAACAAATATAGCTAAGGTGGTTTCTACCTGTTTATCAACGTTATTTTCTTCCAAAGTAGCTATAAGTTTATCATACGAGAAATCATCGTTAATTGATGTTCTTTCCGGTTCAAGATTGTCAAGTCTAGAGAGGTGATCTGCTACTACGTTTTCAGTTCCTTTCTTGTCTTTGATTTCCAAATCGAACTCTTGTAGCAACATGATCCACCTTAGGAGTCTAGGTTTAGCATCCTTTTTTGTTAAGAGGTATTTGATAGCAGCGTGGTCAGTGTAGATGATTATTTTGGCTCCGACCAAGTAAGAACGAAATTTATCTAGCGCAAACACTACTGCTAGAAGTTCTTTCTTGGTTGTGGCGTAATTCATTTGTGCTTCATCTAGAGTTCTACTTGCGTAATATATAACGTGATGCTTTTTATCCCTTCGTTGTCCTAAAACAACACCTACAGCGTAATCACTGGCATCACACATTATTTCGAATGGTTCATTTCAATCTGGTGTCTGCATTATGGGTGCGGAGATCAGTGCTTGTTTAAGCGTTTGAAATGCTTCTAAACATTTATTGTCGAATATGAATTCAACATCTTTCATTAATAGTCCGGTTAAAGGTTTAGTTATTTTAGAGAAGTCTTTAATGAATCTTCGGTAAAAACCGGCATGTCCTAAAAAGCTTCGTACTTCTCTCACAGTTTTCGGGGGTTGAAGGTTTTCGATTACCTCTATTTTGGCTTTGTCTACTTCAATTCCTCTGTTCGAGATGATGTGTCCTAAAACAATTCCTTCTTGTACCATAAAGTGACATTTTTCCCAATTAAGTACTAGGTTTACTTTTACACATCGCTCTAGAACTCTTTCTAGGTTTTCAAGGCATTCTTCAAAGCTTTGTCCGCATACGGAAAAGTCATCCATAAATACTTCCATGATGTTTCCTAGAAAATCGGCGAATATTGCCATCATGCACCTTTGGAAGGTTGCAGGAGCATTACACAAGCCAAACGACATTCGTCTATAAGCGAAGGTACCAAAAGGATACGTGAACGTTGTCTTTTCTTGGTCATCAGGGTGAATCGGTATTTGAAAGAAACCTGAGTAACCGTCTAGATAGCAGAAATGAGAATGTTTTGCTAATCGTTCTAACATCTGGTCAATGAATGGTAAAGGGAAATGATCTTTTCGGGTTGCTTTGTTTAGTTTCCTATAGTCAATGCACATTCTCCATCCTGATTCGATTCGTTTGGTTATAGTTTCTCCTTTTTCATTTTCAATGACTGTTACACCTCCCTTCTTTGGTACTACGTGTACAGGACTAACCCATTTGCTATCAGATATAGGATATATGATACCTGCCTCTAATAACTTGGTTATTTCCTTCTTCACTACCTCACTTAGGATCGAGTTTAGTCTCCTCTGGTGTTCCCTAGAAGTTTTACAGTCTTCTTCTAGCATGATGCGGTGCATACAAATAGAAGGACTTATTCCTTTAAGATCGGTGATGTTGTAACCTAGTGCGGTTGGATATTTTCTTAAGATATGCAGGAGTTTTTCTGTTTCGAGTCTTCCTAGGTCAGCATTAACTATCACTGGTCGTTCAAGTTCTAAGTCTAGGAATTCATATCTCAGATTTTTGGGAAGTGTTTTCAGGTCTAGGGTTGGTTTCTTAAGGCATTGCGTTGGATCCGGTGTTATTGCCAAACATTGGTTAAGTTTGTCTTCTACAAGATAGTCAGATGATTTATCTTTTTCTAACTCCGTTTCTTTTATGCATTCATCGATGATATCCACGAAGTAACATGTATCTTCTATTGCAGGTGCTTTCAAAAATTGGGAAAGAATGAACTCAATTTTCTCTTCTCCTACTTCGAAAGTGAGTCGTCCTCGTTTTACGTCTATGATTGCACCGGCAGTTGCTAAGAACGGTCTTCCCAGTATAATGAGTGTAACTTCATCTTCTCTAATATCCATAATTATAAAATCAGTTGGAATGTAGAATTGACCTATGCGCACTGGAACGTTTTCAAGAATTCCTACAGGATATTTAACGGAACGATCTGCTAGTTGCACAGACATTTTAGTTGGTCTTAATTCTCCCATTTCAAGTCTCTTGCATATGGATAAAGGCATAACACTAATACCGGCTCCTAAATCGCATAAGGCTTTGTCAATGACAAATTTTCCTATGTGACAGGGTATAGAGAAACTACCTGGGTCTTTAAGTTTAGGAGGCATATTCTGGATTATAGCGCTACATTCAGCGGTGAGTGTAACAGTTTCGCTATCTTCAAGTTTCCTTTTATTAGAAAGAATTTCTTTTAGAAACTTGGCATATGAGGGCATCTGCGTAATAGCTTCTGTAAACGGAATTGTGACGTTTAATTGTTTTAGTAGGTCAACAAATTTTTTGAATTGGCCCGCATCTTTGGTTTTAATAAGCCTTTGAGGGTAAGGGATAGGTGGTTTATAAGGTGGTGGAGGTACATAAGGTTCCTTCTTTTCTACGGTTTCCTTATTACTCTCTTCCTTTTCCTTAGGTTCACTTTCCTCCTCAGTTGACTTTTCAGAGTTTTGGTTTTCTATCCTTGGGTCAGACGGTCCTTCCACTTCCGTTCCACTTCTCAGTATAATTGCATGAGCGTGGCTTCTTGGGTTAGGTTGGGGTTGGCCAGGAAATGTACCAGTTGGGGCAGCAGTAGGCGCTTGTTGTTGAGCCACTTGTGAAATTTGCGTTTCCAGCATTTTGTATGAGTAGCCAGGGCATCTACTTTACTTGCTAGTTGTTTAATTTGTTCGCCAGTGTGTACATTCTGGTTTAAGAAATCTTTATTGGTTTGCTGTTGAGAAGCTATAAAGTTTTCCATCATGATTTCCAAGTTGGATTTCCTAGGGGCATTATTGTTAGGTGTAGATGGGATCGGCTTCTGATATCCCGGAGGTATAGCTGGGGCTTGATTTGGAGATTGTCCAGGTGCGTATAAAGCATTATTACTCTTATATGAAAAATTGGGATGATTCTTCCAATTTGAGTTATAGGTATGCGAGTAGGGGCTTCCTTGAGCATAGTTTACTTGCTCCGCTTGGATTCCTGTTAGGAGTTGACAATCTGCAGGAGTGTGACCTTGGATTCCACAGACTTCGCAATTCTGAGTTATGGCTACCACGGTGGCTGGAGGTGATACGTTTAAACTTTCAATTTTCTGGACCAGAGCATCCACTTTTGCATTAACATGATCAAGGTTACTTATCTCGTACATGCCAGTTTTCGTTTGAGGTTTCTCTACCATTGTTCGTTCACTTCCCCACTGATAGTGGTTTGAGCCATGCTTTCGATAAGTGGGTAAGCATCAGCATAAGGTTTGTTCATTAGTGCACCAACTACGACGGCGTCTATTGTTAACCTCGTGTTGTACAGGAGACCATTATAGAAGGTATGAATTACTAACCAGTCTTCTAAACCATGGTGTGGACAAAGTCTCATCATGTATTTGTATCTTTCCCATGCTTCGAAGAGAGACTCGTTATCTTTCTGTTTAAATCCATTTATCTGGGCTCTTAACATAGCTGTTTTGCTTGGCGGAAAATATCGAGCAAGAAAAACTTTCTTCAACTCGTTCCATGTGGTGACTGAGTTGGAAGGAAGAGATTGAAGCCATCTTCTAGCGCATCTCTTAACGAGAAAGGAAAAAGACGAAGTCGAATTGCCTCTGAAGTGACACCATTAGCTTTAACAGTATCAGCGTATTGGACAAATACGGATAAATGAAGGTTTGGATCCTCGGTAGGATTTCCAGAGAATTGGTTCTGTTGCACTGCCTGCAACAGTGAAGGTTTAAGTTCAAAGTTGTTTGCTTCGATTGCGGGTGGAGCAATACTCGAATGCGGCTCATCTTGCGATGGAGCGGCGTAATCTCGAAGAGCACGAGCTGGTTCTGCCATCTCGGGTATCGAAGGGAAAATATTTTTGAAATCAGGAAGTTCAACAGGAGGAAGATTGTTTGCAGCACGATATTCCCGAATTCGTCGTAAAACTCGGAGATATAGTTCGATATCGTTGATTCATAAGTAGAACGGCTCGCCTTGTGAGCGAGTGTGTGGCATACAAATCAACAAAAGAAAGAAAAGAAAAAGAAAAAGAAAAGCCTTAGTCTCTACAGCGTAACAGAAGAGTTACGATATCGACTAAATAAAAGTCCCCGGCAACGGCGCCAAAAACTTGATCGCGACTTTATGAGTCGAATTTGGGGTACAAACTGCAAGTGCACAGTTCTATCGCGTAGTTTTAAAAGATATCGATCCCACAGGGACTTATGAATCGATATACCGTTTTCTAAGGTTACTTCGTAAAGCTAAGGCAGGTAATACTTTGATTGTTTAGGGGAAAAGCTAAAACTAAAATAAGATCTAAAATAAATATCTAATAAAGCGGATATCGGTATGTAGTTCGTCGTAATTAGGGAATCAATTCTTTGTTGGTTTCTTGGTTTCAAAATAAATCTTTTCAGTTGACACTATTGATTAAAAGTCTTATCTCAAACTCCCGCTCTGTTGAATAAACTATGATTTTATATTAACGTAGCTGTCACTTATTAGTTAAGTCAAAAACCACTTTTTGAAAACAATAGAATCCGTAGAAATTCAAATGCTAATCGTTTAGTTAAGTCAAAAACACTAATCGTTTAAACACCCTTATCTCAAACTCTCGCTCTGTTGATTTAGGTTATATAATTAAATTCAAATGCTTAACTCTCGTCCTCACATTCAACCTTTAAAAATACTTTTTGAAAAAGATTAGAATTTAATTAACTCTAAAAATTGCTCTCGCCCTGATCTAGAATTAATGTCCAATTAACACTGTCCAGTCAAAAACTCAAACTCTCGTTCTATTGCTTTTAACTTCTTTATGTCTTTTACTTTCGTACAAAAACCTTGTTATTAAACCTGTAAATTGGGACCGTAAAAAGATTGATTTTATTTTTAAATGTAATTAAACCAACTTAGTTTTGATTCCTTCATTCCGCTTACTCTACATACCGATACCGAAATAAATTAGCCAGACATGCTAAACAAACTTAAATAATTATCATGCATAAACAGATTCATCTCAGGCAAGTAATATAAATAAACAGTAAAGCAGGGCATATATAAATTCAAACAATAATTAAAGAACCTGAGAAATTAAATAGCGGTCTTGAACACTCCACCACAGGCCGGTTGGATTTGTTCTTGAATTCTTCAATCAAACAGAAAAATAAAAGCGAAGGAATAAAAAAAACTAGATTCTAACGTAAGGTTAGATCCGGTGAAAGGTACACAATAGTTTCCGGTGTAGAAACTACTGTGCGAAAAATTACTTAATTGCTGGAAAAGAAAATAGAAATTGCAAAGGAAACAATATAAAAATCGTAAAAGCAATGCTATAAAAAATGTGCTTGTACTGCTGTAAGAGAAAAATTGCGAAAAAGAGAAAACGGCGAAGAAGTGTGGAACTGAGAGCTTTCCATAAAGCTACTATTTATACTGCTACTTTTTGTAACTGCTTCCAAGGGTTTTCTGTGTACATGGTCTTCACGTTCCAAGGGTCAAGCGTGAAAGTAGCTTCAACGTGGTCTGTTGCGTTCCTGGTGCCAAAAATATAGGGGAATGGTGGGATGTCCGTCACACCATGTGTGACGCTCGTCACACAAGTGTGTAAAGCGTGACGCTCGTCACAGCCTTTGTGACGCTCGTCACAGGCACAACGCCTGTGCTTTTTGGGCTGGGCTTTGGCTTTTGATATTTGGTTCTTTTCATTCCTTTTTGCACCTCATTTTCTTCCTTTTTTACTTGTGCTTCAAATAAACCACCTGAGATAAATAGAAAGAAAATACCGCGTAATATCTAATAAAATGAGATAAATTGAAGTAAATGATAATATAATTTAATTAAATTGAGTCCTAGAATGTGATACTATTTCATGTTATCAGTAATCGGAATGAAACCTCCAAAGGTTATCCCACAAATAAAGTGGGAAACCACGCAAGTTTTCCCTGCAAAAGTCATGTGCCTTCACAAAAACTCAACAAAAGGGTTAGTGAAACAAGATAGGGTAACCAAGAGTTGCCCCTAAATTAAAATCTAACCACATGAATCATGCTCTTTCAATTCACAAAAAGCTCACAAAAAGCAACCAAGGGTAGGAGGCCTAAACCTCTTGTCAAACACATGCATCAAAAGGGTATCAAATTCACTCATAATACCTCATACATTTAGAGCATTCAAATTAAAGGCATAAAGATGATGGATATAGGGCAAACCTGATTGGAGAGCTTGATTGAAATTGAGTTGCACCCGTGAGGCAAAGATGATTCTGTGCAGTTGAGTTCCCTTCAGGGTTTGGAGGCTGCTCTGAACTCTGTTAGCTCTTCTCTCACTATCTTTTTCCTCAGGGTTTTGTTCCAAGGAAACCTCAGAGTATTTTGCTTCTCTTCCTTTTTCTCAAGTGAAGCCTTGGTATTTATAGACTGAATTTCATGGCTTTGTGGGCTCAAATGAGAGAGACCCAAGTCCAAATTTTTTTGTTATATTTTATTTATTATTATTTATTTATTTATTATTATTTATTTTTTTATTTTTTTTTTCGTTTTTTTTGTTTTTTTTTTTTCGTTTTTTATTATTATTATTATTATTATTATTATTATTTTTTTTTTCGTTTTTATATATATATATATATATATATATATATATTTTTTTTTTTTTTATTTTTAAATAAAGTTTCTTGGATCTAATTCTGATTGAAATGCAATATGAAATGCTAAATGAATGCATGAATGAGGGGGGCAAATTTTGGGGTGTTACAGCTGCCCCTATTCAATCATCAGCTAACCCGTGTAGGATGAAAGCGAACAGCTTATCAGACAAACGGGGTGAGCTGTGATTGAATACCAAAGACAGACCGAAAATTTGTGCTCCGAGAACACCACAAAAACGCGGAAATACACCGCGCTGTTTGTTTTTCTTCCGATCCTCTGGCTGGATCTAAATTAGTCTTTTGGCTTAATATGGAGTTTCGATCCTCTGGCTGAACCTATACTCAATTTAGTCCTCTGGTTGGATATTAATTTTGATCCTCGGGCTGGATACGATTTTGATCTTCTGGCTAGATCTTCTTCGATCTTCTGGCTAGATCTCCTTTGTCTCGATTCTCTGGCTGAATCTATTTCCTTTGATTCTCTGGCTGAATCTACTTCGATCTTCTGGCTAGATCTGAATTGTTTCGATTCTCTGGCTGAATCTATTTCCGGTCTTCGGGCTAGACCTGACTTCGATCTTCTGGCTAGATCTGGATTGTTTTGATGATAAATTCCCATCATTAGGATCCCGCATCTGAGGCATGCGCTAGTTGATCCTCTTTTGAAATCTACACCCAACCTTCATATTAGATATGCAGCTTCGAGAATATTCCACTTTTGGGCTTCGTACATATTCTTCGGGTTAGAACATGTTGTAACGACTCCTCAATTAGACTTGGGCTTGCTGGGGAAATAAAGCTTGTAGGCGACTTCACTGGGGAATCTTCAAATTGAGCCTTAAGCTGGCTTACTGGAACACGATTCTCAGGCTGAATCTTCGAAATGACCCTCAGGCTGGAACACTGGAACACAATTCTCAGGCTGAATCTTCGAAATGACCCTCAGGCTGGATCATTGGAACACGATTCTCAGGCTGAATCTTCGAAATGACCCTCAGGCTGGATCACTGAAAAACGATTCTCAGGCTGAATCTTCGAAATGACCCTCAGGCTGGATCACTGGAAAACGATTCTCAGGCTGAATCTTCAAAATGAACCTCAGGCCGGATCACTGGAAAATGATTCTCAGGCTGAATCTTCGAAATGACCCTCAGGCTGGATCACTAGAAAACGATTCTCAGGCTGAATCTTCAAAATGAACCTCAGGCCGGATCACTGGAAAACGATTCTCAGGCTGAATCTTCGAAATGACCCTCAGGCTGGATCACTCACGCTTGATCCTCTGGCTGGATCTCATGACCTTCGTTGTAAAGTAATTCTTCAGTCTGCTTGGAAGAACCTGCTTATCAGCTTATGTGTATGCTTGATATGATATGCATGCAAATGCAAATGTTATGCATGGAGTAAAAAGAAATCTGCTTGGGGAAGCAAACTCCGGTAGGGAACAGATCGCTGTATCAATTCTTGAATGCTCTGTGGGGAATGATCCGTCTGCCGGGACCAATGAGCCACCAAAAATAAATTGGCTGCTTGAAAAGTTGACCTTGCGGGGGGAGTATCAACTATGGAAACTTTGTTCGGCGAGGCTCTGTGAGGAGAGTCTGTGGGGAAAACACTTCCTGGGGAAATGTCGTAGGAAACGACCTTTGCTGGGGATATAAACTTGCTAATCGCCCTCAAGCTGGGGATTAACAAATCTGTTAAAAATAATTTGCTGGGGAATGAGATGAACACTGGGAACACCACCCTCTCATCTGTTGGTTATGCAACCACTCCGCTGTTGCTAGGAAGATACAGTCTGACACTGTCAACTCCGCTGGGGATATATAGTCTGGATACTGTCAACTCTGCTGGGGAACATGCTCTGCTGAGGAGAGACTTTGTCAACCGCTTGGGGATGAGAATTCATGACTTGGCATCCGGTTCCTGTGACCTGCAACCAAAAATACCCGTATGCCTCGGGGGAATTACTCGGTTTGAATTCACCGTCCGGGATTAAGCACATTCAAAGCAATTTTAAATGTTTTCATGTGCAAATCATCTGCAAAAGCCACCATTATGTTCATATGCAATATGTTTTATCAAAAATTCGGACATTTTTGCAAACAAACTGATAAATGAAAAATAAAGAGGCTCTTTAACTGAATTATTCGACTCTTACTGGGGAGAAAATTTGTGCCAGGAATAGGCGAGGGTATCAGGAAGCTGATCCCTGAAAAGAGGTGATCGCTATAAAAAGAGAACTACCCTAATGGCAATGGGGATACGGGGTCCCACCGAGTTTCGACTCTGCTATGGCTCGTATGTCCTCAAGACGCTCTGCTCATCTTGCTTTCTGAAGTGGATGATTAGTCGATCTTTAACCTTCGAAGATTGCCGGATTGAATGAAACGGTGATATAACACTGATGAACTCAGATCACAGTCATTCGCTTATTACCTAACTTTTGCCTGGATCGCCCCCTTTTCGGGTTTTCAATCCACTGGGATACCCATTTTTGCCTGAGCCGCCCTTTTGGGTTTTCGACTCACCGAGTGTACTCTTTTTTTATATCCCTAATTTTTACCCGAACCTCTTTATTCTTTTTTTTTGGTTCGTCGGGATGCCCTTTTTTTTTGCCTGGACTATTCTTTTTATCGTCCAGCGGGTCTATTTTATGCGAAGTATATTTTTTTTAACTGCGTCTGAGTTAATAGGGGACGGGAATCCTTCGCCATCCATGGTTGTTAGCATCAAAGCTCCGCCATAGAAAATCCTTTTAACCACGTACGGACCCTCATAGTTCGGTGTCCATTTGCCCCTGTGATCTGTGTTGGGAGGAAGAAATCTTTTGAGTACCAATTCACCGACTTGATACCCCCGAGGGCGCACTTTCTGACCAAATGCTTTCTTCATTCGTCTCTGACCGAGATACGTCAATTCTGGGTACGTAGTTCCAGCATAGCACCTTAATCATCGAAGACAAGGTAAACAAAGCATCAGCAAATTGGTTTTCTTCAAAAGAAAGTCAACAATCTTCTCGTGTAGTCTCTGTAAGGAGCCAGATGAGGCTGAGGTGTATACCATTTCCCGTTGGTTTGATTGATGACCAAAGCTGAATCCCCGTATACATCTAGGGTTTTAATCTGTATATTGACGGCTTCCTCAAGTCTTAGGATACAAGCTTCGTATTCGGCTTCATTGTTGGTGCAGGGAAAAGTTATTCTGGCACCAAATGGCATATGAACCCCCTTCCGGTGTGATCAACACTACACCAACTCCACGACCATTGACGTGGACCGCCCCATCAAATATCATAACCCATTTGGATTCAGGGTCAGGCCCCTCCTCCGGGAGTGGTTCCTCTCAATCTTTCGATTTGAGAAACATGATGTCCTCATCAGGAAAGTCAAACCTCATAGGTTGATAATCATCAATCGGTTGCTCTGCAAGATAGTCTGACAGGACACTTCCCTTGATGGCTTTTTGTGAAGTGTATTGGATGTCATACTCTGTCAGTATCATTTGTTACCTAGCAACCTTGCTGGCTTTTCAAAAATATACTTGACTTGATCCATCTTTGATATCAATAGAGTCGTGTGAGTCAACATATACTGTCTTAGTCGGCGAGCAGCCCATGCCAAAGCGCGACAAGTTTTCTCGAGCAATGAGTATCTTTGTTCACAGTCGGTAAACTTTTGCTAAGGTAGTATATTGCATGCTCTTTTCGACCTGACTCGTCATGCTGACCGAGCACACAACCCATTGACCTTTCTAACACAGTCAAGTACATGATCAACGGTCTTTCCTCTCGGCCTGTAGACTTGCCCCGATCTTGATCTCTTTCTTGTCGTCTGCGGTACCGATGTTGACGGTCTCAATCACCTCCTGATAAGGTGTAATAGCTCGGTCCTCCTGTTTCAACAATCTGGCTAACCCTTCAGGCAATTCACAATCTTCCTCAACCCCTTCTTCGGCTTAATAGATAGGATTGTCGAAGTCATACTTGGCCATAGCAGTGTCGTTAGTAGTGAGATCCGGGTGGTCCGCTCTGCATGATGGAGGATCATGCTTTACCTTAGAATGAGAGATTTTTTTTTTGGAAATAAAGAAAAAACGAAAAAAGAAACATTGCCATTTTTTTTTGTAAAAAAAAAAACTGAAAGAAAGAGAACACAAAATTGTTTGCAAAAGCCGTCCTTTATTGATGATGAAAATAATTGCGAAATGTAACTAAATGGATGGCCCTACAGATGAGTCATTACACCTTGGGCAAAGTGTAAGACTTTATTATGCATGTAATAAAAGGAAAACAATAAAAATTACTCCTTCGGTAGAGTAAACCGGACGACTTTTTCGGACGACCAATTGTCGAGCTTTTCTCCTGGGACACACGGGCGAATCCAGCTATCTAAGTCACAGTCGCTGTCAGCCTTGTCTTCATCTGCAGCATTGACGATGTGGGGAGAAACCAAACCCCCGCTGGAGAGAGTACCGATTTCATTCTTCTGAGATCCCGGAGCATACCCCAATCCAAACTTGTCTTCTTTGATGACTGGCTCCACAAATTTGCCCCAACCTTGGGCATTACCAACTTTAACCACTTCGACAGCTTGCTTGTATGAAGAGATAGAAGTCCCGACCTTCTCAAACTCAGGTGAAAATACAGCTTCGGGCGCGACCTCATTGATGTTTATGGCTTCGAAGCCCTGACACAGCATCTCGTGCATCTCGCCGTCCATCTCTACATACTTAAATGTAGACAGGTGGCTAACAAAAATATCCTTTTCACCACAGACAGTGATGACTTGACCTTCTAGTTCATATTTGAGCTTCTGGTGGAGGGTAGAAGTAACAGCACCGACAACATGAATCCAAGGCCGACCTAGCAGACAGCTGTAGGCAGGCTGGATATCCATCACATAAAAGGTGCTCTCGAACACCTGCGGTCCAATCTTAACTGGCAACTCAACTTCGCTAAAGACAGCTCTCTTAGAGCCATCAAAAGCCCTCACGACTAAGTTACTTGGCCTTAGGATGGTGTCATCGCAATCCAACTTCATTAAGGCTTTCTTTGGAAGAACATTCAGAGAAGAGCCTATATCAACCAAAACATGGGAAAGCATCACCCCTTTGCACTCCATTGTGACAAGGCTTTGTTGTGATTCCTGCCCTCAGATGTCAGGTCATTATCGGTGAAACCTAGCCCCCGGCTAGCGTTTACATTGGAAACTACCGACTCCAGCTGGTTAACAGTTATCTCCGGTGGAACATAGGCCATATTCAGTACTTTTAACAAGGCTGCTCTGTGCGCCTCAGAGCACAGCAATAGTGAGAGAATGGAGATCTTTGAGGGTGTCTGATTTAGCTGGTCGACTACCTTGTAGTCACTTTTCTTGATAATCCTCATAAACTCATCCACTTCCTTCTCGAATGCGGTCTTAGGAGGAGCTTCCTCGGTAGTAACCTCTTCGGCGGCCATCTGTTTCCCTTTAGCCTTGGCAGCTGCCTCGGCTTCAGTATTCGCGCGTAATGTTGATGGTGCAAATAGGCGTCCACTACGAGTGAAACCACCAACCCCTCCAACATTGTCTACAGCGGAGCTACCAATGTCAATGTCTTCTTCGTTAACTTTCTGCCCCTGGCAGTAGATATCAGCCCCATAGTGCCACGGGATAGCACTGTCTTTCTCATACGGAACGGGTCCTGGTATTGTGATGGTGATCGGACCAACCAAAGTCGGTTGAGGGCTATCAGAGTAAATTGCAACTGGTGCTGAACTTTCGATATTCACCGCTGCTGGTTCTGTACTTTCTGGGAAATATATTGTTGTCGGAGCGAGTCTCTCGGGAACATATATTTCTTCAGGAGTGAAATAAAACGTCACCGTCGATACATCATTCTTCATTGGACGGGCCTGATCGAACTGAAGACAACCTTCATCTATCAGTTGCTGAATACCCCTTCTCAAACTGTCACATCCGTTTTCGGCAGCTTGACAATTTCTGCATTCTTCCCCACAACCCGGGAAAATCTGTCCTTTCAGAAGTCGGTCTTTAACCACCGATAGCGAAGTCTTCACCTTAGTCACATCAGAAACCAAATTCAAAGTTTCCCCACTATCAACAGCATTAATCCTCTGCCCGTCGTGAGCCGACATCGGGTTCTGGATAACATTAGGCACCGAAGCAAAATTGATAGCCTGGGCATCTCTCAAATCTTGTACCTTTAACTAGAGAGCCTTGCAATTATCTGTAGTATGGCCAGGTGCGTTGGAGTGAAAAGCACATCTGGCGTTGACATCATAACCTCTAGGCAAATTATTAGGATCGATTGGTGGGGCCAGAGTTCTCAACGTAACCAGATTCATGTCAATCAGCTTGGGAAGTAATACTGAATAAGGCATTGGGATTGGCTCGATGACCCGGTCTGTTTGCCTTGGACGTTGTTGATAGTGTCTCTGTTGACCCGGATTACCTCCTTGTTGTTGATTGTTGTACCTGGGTTGTTGTTGCGGATGATATTGCGGTTAAGGAACAGGTGTTGGAATAGTGACTGCGGCCACTTGATCTTGATAATAATTAGGGCGTCCTCTACCCCTGCCTCTGCCGGCATACACAACGCTTGTCTCGCCTTCTTTTCTTCGCTGACTGTTACCAGCAAACGGTCTCTTGGAACCTGATGAGTTGGAAGCACTATTGTCTTGAATTCGGCCCATCTTCAACAGACTCTCGATTCTTTCTCCAGCAATTACTATTTCTGCAAAGCTGATTGACGGGCAAGCAACCAATCTCTCAATATAATTGCCTTGAAGAGTGTTCATGAACATGTCCGCCATCTCCCTTTCAGACATAGGGGGTTGGACGGACGCAACAATCTGTCTCCAACGCTGAGCATACTCTCTAAAGGTTTCCTTGGCAGTCTGAGACATACCTTGCAATAAGGTCTGATTTGGAGCCATGTCCAAGTTGTATTGATATTGCTTGACAAAAGTCTCTGCCAAGTCTTTCCAACTCTTGATGGTAGTACAAGACAAATGAGAATACCATTCACGAGAAGCTCCAGTTAGACTGTCTTCAAAATAGTACATCCACAGCTTTTCATCTTCCGTGTGAGCTCCCAACCTTCCCAGATAAGATTGGAGATGAGTGCGTGGGCAAGAAGCCCCGTTGTATTTCTCAAAAGTAGGGGGTTTGAACTTGTGAGGAATCCTTACTCCCTGAACCAGACCAAGATTTGTGACATCAAAGCCTAAGGAATTTTGAGACTCCAAAGATTTGAGCTTCTCAGCAAGCTCATCCATACGGCGAGTGGTCTCGAGGGCCTCGTCGTGCAAAGAAAATTGATCATACTGATAATCTTCAGTAACGGGGTGCCCGTTAATCCGAATTCCTTGATTCACATTGTACCTTCCGCCAATACCATTTCCAACATTCCCTGTGTTGCCAACATTACCCGGGTTTCCATCAGCATTTGCGTTACCCGCGTTACCAGTGTTCACAGGGTTATCAGCGTTCCCAGGGTTTCCCTCAGCATTTGGTATCTCCACCTCCGGATCGGGCCTCGGTTGCTTAACCAATTCCCTCAGCTTTTCCTGGCCTTCTGCCATACCAGTCATCAATGTCATGAACTGATCCATCCTTTCACGCATATCAGCCAGCTCTTTCTGTACTTGGTCCATCGCTAGCTGTGGACGATTTTCCTTTATCGGGTACCTGTGGACTCGCTTGGGACCAATAACTGCCTGATACAGGGAACAAACATTAAACACTGCGGTGACACCTGCAAAATAGACAAGGGTTAATATGCATGGTATGCGATGCACTGCTTGTTCAGTTTTAAGGCACCCCCGTTTTGAAAGGGAATACCCTGCAAATGAATAAGCATGAGATGTTGGATGCAAATATGCAGATGATGTTATGAAATGCAAAGGCATGTCAATCAGAATTGATGGATCCGCTTGAACATCTGGAGAGAAATTCACTAAGGAATATAATACAAGACCAAAACTCTGCTCCAGAAAACCGGGTTGGTTGGAGGTTAAGGTTTCCTGAATTTAGCCCGCCCCTCACTGGTAGGTTCTAAGAACAGAAGTTCGTCAGCTTCAGCCCTTCAGTCGCGAATAATACGTTTACCACTGAAGGTTTGGTATTATTACGAGACAAAAGACCTCCATTGACTCCCCTCAACAGGACATCCTAATAGCAAGTTCCCAGTCTCGGGATCCTCGGATTGAGCAGCGAGAATGCGCCCACCAGAGCTAACATAATCACGTCTCGGAGGAGAGGCCTCGACTGAGTTCTCGGGAAATGGTCACCAGAGTCGACGATTTCTAGAGGAACATCCTGCCGTTACGGAACACCCGTAAGACATAATATATCCAAAAGAAACCTCGTCTGGGTGTTGTTCTTCACGAACGACTTAACATAGCAACACGCCACGCAAGCCTCATGATTATCCACTCTAAAACCTGTGTGTACATTCAAGCCTGGGTAATGGGCTTATCTCTCATAGAACACCCCATCCCAACAATCAAACAAACAGATCCCACAGATACAACAGATGTATGCAAGTAGGTAAGCAAATAAATGTACAAAAGCATGAACACCCAATAAACAAGAAATCACACAAGCTAGGAGGGACTCGCTTAGGGAAGATGGACCAGCAAGAGGTCAACTTCTTAGTGTCCCCAGCAGAGTCGCCAGCTGTAGCAACCTGAAAAATACAGTGCGCGAAAAAACAACCGGCGAAAGAAAATGACAGAAGAGTCGCCACCGTGCGTTATTCATCCCAAAGGAGGGAAAGGAAACGCTCGAAGTAAACCTGAAAAAGGAAAGGACAAGACGGGGTCTCGCAACCAAATCTTGGGTTCGGGAGTCGGTTATGCGAAGGGAAGGTATTAGCACCCCTACGCATCCGTAGTACTCTACGGGATCCACTTTTGTAGTTCTTGTCTAAAGGGTGTGAGTTTATCTTGTGCTGTTTACAAAAAAAAAGGGTTAGATGAAAATGACTCGCGCGGATGTCGCATCCACTGCATACGTATCTCATCTGAATATGAGAATCAGAGTCTTCGTAGCTCGGCTGACCTATGGGTTGGGGGGATGTGTGCTCGCTAAGACATCGCGTCTTATGCCTACGTATCTCATCTGGAATGAGAATCAGAGCAAGCCGTAGTTCGGCTAACTACGGGGTTATGGATTGGGTTTTGGACGAACGACGTCACTACGCAATCTACCGGATGCTCGACCTTTGGAGACTTACTTGCCTGTAGTAGAAGGAGTTAACGTGTTGCTTTGGGTTTTGGGGTTTGGGATGCTTAAGGGCAAAAAGGCAGTCCTTGACGAAGGAACCGCACTACCTGCAGGGATACGAACACATACAAAACAAACATGTATAAAGTAAATGTGCCAACAAGGGGGCTCAGAAGTAAATAAACAAAAGAAAACAAATGCCTCCTATCGAGGTCTTCCAGCTAAGAAAGCGATAAAATGCGGAAAAGAGGTAAAAGTACCACACGGATAAAGATCCGAAGTAACAGCAATTAAAGGAGTAAGAAACCCAGGGATCTCCCAAGCTAATGCCATCAAAGAAAGGTGAGTCAGTACAGGTAATCGGAATGAAACCTCCAGGGGTTATCCCACAAATAAAGTGGGAAACCACGCAAGTTATCCCTGCAAAAGTCATGTGCCTTCACAAAAACTCAACAAAAGGGTTAGTGAAACAAGATAGGGTAACCAAGAGTTGCCCCCAAATCAAAATGTAACCACATGAATCATGCTCTTTCAATTCACAAAAAGCTCACAAAAAGCAACCAAGGGTAGGAGGCCTAAACCTCTTGTCAAACACACGCATCAAAAGGGTATCAAATTCACCCATAATACCTCATACATTTAGAGCATTCAAATTAAAGGCATAAAGATGATGGATATAGGGCAAACCTGATTGGAGAGCTTGATTGAAATTGAGTTGCACCCGTGAGGCAAAGGTGATTCTGTGCAGTTGAGTTCCCTTCAGGGTTTGGAGGCTGCTCTGAACTCTGTTAGCTCTTCTCTCACTATCTTTTTCCTCAGGGTTTTGTTCCAAGGAAACCTCATAGTATTTTGCTTCTCTTCCTTTTTCTCAAGTGAAGCCTTGGTATTTATAGACTGAATTTCATGGCTTTGTGGGCTCAAATGAGAGAGACCCAAGTCCAAATTTTTTTGTTATATTTTATTTATTTATTATTATTTTTATTTATTTATTTATTTATTTTATTTATTTATTTATTTTTTATTTATTTTTTTAATTTTTTTTTAATTTTTTTTTTCGTTTTTTTTTAATTTTTTTTTTCGTTTTTTTTAATTTTTTAAAAATTTTTTTTTTCGTTTTTTTTTATTTTTTTATTTTAGTTTTATTTTTATTTTATTTATTTATTTTTATTTTTTTTTCGTTTTTTATATTTTTTTTTATATTATATATATATATATATATTTTTTTTTTTTCTTTTTTTTTATTATTATTATTTTTTTTTCTTTTTTTTTAATAAAGTTTCTTGGATCTAATTCTGATTGAAATGCAATATGAAATGCTAAATGAATGCATGAATGAGGGGGGCAAATTTTGGGGTGTTACACTTCTTACTGAGGTAGTAAATAACATATTCTTTCTTTCCAATTTCATCTTGCTGACCCAAAACACAACCCATACTTTCTTCAAGCACAATCAAATATATGATCGATGGTCTTCCTTCAATAGGTGGAGACAAAATCGGAGGTTCAAGCAGATATTCTTTTATACTATCAAAAGCTTTCTGGCAATCCTCGGTCCAATCACAAGACTAATCTTTCTGAAGAAGCTTGAATATAGGCGCACATGTGGCAGTCATATGCGAAATAAATCTTGAGATATAATTCAAGCGGCCGAGAAAGCCTCTGACTTGCTTCTCAGTTTTGGGCGCAGGCATCTCTTGTATTATTTTGACCTTGGCGGGATCAACTTCAATACCCTTCTCGCTGACAATAAAGCCCAACAACTTACCAGAATGAACACCAAATGTACATTTATTGGGATTCAAGCGGAGTTTGTACTTTCTTAAACGCTGGAATAACTTCAACAAATGCTCAACATGTTCTTCTTTATCAATTGATATGGCAATCATATCATCGACATAGACTTCGATCTCTTTATGCATCATATCATTAAAAAGGGTGGTCATAGCTCTCTCGTATGTTGCACCAGCATTCTTTAAACCGAAAGACATCACTCTATAACAAAATGTTTCCCAGGGTGTAATGAATGTGGTCTTCTCCATATCTTTGGGTGTCATCTTGACCCGTCCATAAACGAAAAGACTTTGACTTTAGTTGTATTATCTACCAACATATCAATGTATGGCAAATGGAAATCATCTTTTGGACTAGCTTTGTTCAAATCTCTATAATCAACACACATACGGACCTTTCCGTCCTTCTTCAGAACAGGCATAATATTGGACACCCACTACGGATACTCGACGGTAACAAGGAAACCGACATCTATCTGCTTCTGCACTTCCTCTTTGATCTTCATTGCCATATCAGGATGAGTCCTCCTCAACTTCTGCTTGACTGGCGGGCATTCTGGCTTCAACGGAAATATATGCTCCACAATCTCAGAATCCAAACCAGGCATGTCTTGATAGGACCAAGAAAACACATCTGAATACTCTCAGAGAAGATGAATCAACCCCTTCTTAACCTCTAGACACAGTTGAGACCCAATCTTGACTTCCTTCACATCATCTTCGGAACCCAAGTTGACTAACTCAATCTGTTCTTCAAACGGCTGAATAACTTTTTCCTCATGCTCAAGCAAACGAGATGATTCATCAGGCACTTCTTCATCAATCTCTTCCTCAGCCTCAAACACAGGGAAATCAAAGTGTGGAGAGGGAGTATGATCATTGTATTCAATGGGTTTAGGAACCAACCTGCATAATGATTTGATATTTTGATTTTAGAGAAGTGAATGGTGACCAAATATTATGCAGATGAACAATTATTATTTATTTATTTATGTTTTTTTTTATTACCATTTCCGGAAAAGCAAAAAGTAAAATAAAAACATTATAGATGTGGATGAATAGAATTGCATTTTATTGATGATAATTTGAAAAATGCCAAACAATGTTCACCTCTCCCTTAGGCATATGAGAAGGATTTTTCTTAAAATAATGAAAAAAAGCAAATTACTTAGAACGATGGACAATAGCAAGAACATCAACAACAACCCAATTGTTGCAAGTCTTGCCATGCGTCACAAAATTGGTGTAGTCTTCATCTTCATTGCCTTCGATCACAGTAGTTGAGTGTTGTTCATTACCATGGATGAACCCTCCGCTATGGAAACTTGGTTGCATTTCTTTAGCTTTGACATTAGATGGCCCTTGCTGGAATCCCAATTCGGCTCTATTCTTGTTCTTGCAGACTTCTACCATACGTCCCCACTGATCAGTACTGCCATCTTCAATAGCTTTTTGAGCATCTTTGAAAGAGGACATAGGTGCCCCAGTTTTCTTTACTTCAGCAATAGATAGAGCTTTGAACGAAGTTCCAACCTCCTCTTAAGATTCCACATACATAAAAGATGATAGATGGCTCACCAAAAGTGCTTTCTCCCCACCAACAATGACAACCTTGCCATTCTTCACAAATTTCAGTTTTTGGTGCATAATAGACGTTACAGCTCCAACCTCATGGATCCATGGCCTTCCCAACAAACAGCTATAAGCCGGGTGGATATCCATTACTTGAAAAGTAATTTGAAAATCACTCGGACCTATCTTTACTGGAAGGTCCACTTCTCCTATGACAGTCTTGCGAGAACCATCAAAAGTTTTAACGGTTACACCACTATACCTCATAGGGGCCCCTTGATATGATAGTCTAGACAGAGTTGACTTCGGGAGTACATTCAAAGAAGAATCGGTATCAACCGACACATGTGACAACGTATCGTCCTTGCAATTCATCGATATGTGTAGTTCCATATTGTGATTTCTACCTTCCTCAGGAAGTTCTTCATCACAAAAACTCAAGTTATTGCAGGAAGTAATGTTAGCCACGATATGGTCAAACTGATCCACAGTTACATCATGCTCTACATAGGCTTGCTCCAACACTCTTTGCAATGCTTCTCTGTGCACTTCAGAATTCATTAGCAGAGACAACACTGAAATCTTTGAAGGAGTTTGGAGCAACTACTCCACCATATTAAATTCACTCTTCTTGATTAATTTTAGCACCTCATCATCATCATTAGGCTTCAATTTGCTGGATTCACCAGACTGACACATTGAAGCACTAACTGGGTTCACTGTAGGTACATCAACCTTCTTACCGACTGAAACATCCTCTACCACTTCTTTTGAAAAGACAAGACCAAAAACACGACTGTTAAGGGTCACCTTCGCTATATCGGCTATATTCACAACAAAATTGGTGGTAGGAAACAGAACCTCTTGACCATTCTCCATCATTGTAGCATTATACTGATAAGGAACAACTCTATCGGATGCATAAGGGACGAATCCCGTTAACCATCTCACTAACGACGACACCAATATGTTGTCGTTGTTACTACTACTACTATCAAATTGAATTACTACCCGCTCCTGGGTCTTAAACATTGGAACAATCACATTGACAATGTCACCCAAGTGACGGGACTGAAAAATCTGAATCATACCCTCATCCGTCAGCCTTTGAATATATCTTTTGACAATGATGCACCCTCGAGGTTTTATACTGCAAATTGAACAACCATCATGGTCATGCTCGCACTCACTAACCAGGAAAATATCCTTATGCATCGTTACCAAGGACCTTATGATAAAATGGACGTCATAAATCTTGAACTCTCCCAGACAACCATCTACCATATTTAAAGAGGAATTACCATGGGCGGGCAATGGGTTGTGTAAGACCCTAATTTTGACCCTAAGATCCCTCATGGCATCATATCATTGCTCATTGCATTGCCTTAAGGATCATAGCATGTGTGGCTCCTTAACCCTTGGGTGGGACTTGTGTGAGTGGTTTGAGACCACCAAGCATGCTTGAATTGTATATTATTGTTTTTCTTATTTTGATTACTAATCAAAGGCACAAAAATATGTCACTAACTCTTTTGTTTTGAAGCTCAAGTGATCATGTGCTCCCATGCTCCTAGGAGGCTCCTAAGCTCAATGAAGTGGCCAAATGAAGATGAAATCAAGCATGACAATGGTTCACAAATATCTTAATCATCATATATGTCTCCAAAGTATTTCAATTTTCCAATTTTATCAAGATAACCCAAAGGGCTTGAGGATTGTTTCCCAAGGAAACCCTAATTCAACTATGCTTTGACTGTGCCTTGCTCATGAAGCAACCTCAACCTATGATCAAATTAAATCAAGGTAAGTTCTTTCATTAATTATTTTATGAATATATGAGTCTATGTGAGTATCCTCAATCATTCATTCATCAAAATTTGAGGTTTGGCCTTGAGAAGTTGACCAGTCAAGTCATCTGACTAAACTGAGGATCACTGAGATACAACATGTGATGTGTTTGTCAAATGAAGATGACCCCAAGATAAAATATGTTCCTAAGAACCATATGAACAACTTTTATGTTCATCAAAAATCTATTTGAAACTTGGAAGGTCATCATTCATTTCAAAACATTATAGGTCATTTTGATTGAAACCCTAATTTTGGGTCAACTTCCCAAGGACCTAACTTCTTTAATTTTTATGATTTTGAGGTGATACCAAATTCATTGGAAGGATTAAGATGTATACTTAAAATGTTATGTTGTACAAAATTTCATAATACTAAAATAAATACATGTGATAATACAAAACATTATAGGTCACTTTGGACCAAAGCCATTGAATTTGAAAAATCTCCAACTTCAAGTGCCCATAACTTTCTCATGAAAAATCCAAATCATGCATAATTTAAGTCTAAATTGATCACATTGAAACTATCTACAAATTTTATGTTGGAGGTTTTTCCATTTGAGGCATACATCACTGAAACAGAAGGGCTTGAAGTTGCTTGCTTTTGTCAAAAAATTTCAAAGGGAACCTAGACATGTTTTGTACCCAAAACTTCACATCCATTTTTCATAAATTTCCAAACTCTAAATGAATTTTTGCCCAACATGACTTTTGTTCCTTATTCCAAGAGCCTTCCAACCATTACTCACATGACCATTTTTGGATTTTCCATGTGGGAGTTTCGAAGAGCTTAATGTTTATGCTCATTTTTGCAATTCACATCATAACTTGGAATGCAAGCTTGTGCAGCCTCTTGTGCACGTCCAATTCAACTACATTTGATCTCAGCATGCATTTCCATTCATTCTTGGGCTTTGCACGTGCCTGTACAGGCCCATGCATGAAGGATCCAAGTTTCATGCACACGAGCCAAACACCACCTTGCATCCATTCCAACTATAAATAGAAGCTCATGCTCATTCAAAAATCAACCTGAAGGAGATCTGGAACACTGCTTGATTGAAAACCAAACCCTCACCTAAATGAATTTCAGTTTTCATTTTCAATTTAAAGCTTGAATTTCAACATCCTTAGTTGATCTTCACAACTCTATTCCTTAGCCTTGCATCATCATTACACTTCCAGAGCAAGATTTAATCAAAAGCTTGAAGAACTCGTGCTGTTTGAAGCTGCATTTCAAAGGTAGAACCTCAATTTTTCTTGATCTAGATCTTGATGTATGATGTGAATTTCTTTGGTTTGAACTGTTTTTTGAAGTCCTCAAGTCTGAGGCAGGCCAGTAGTGGTCTCAATTTTGTAAATCGTGCCATTTCAGATCAAGCACCATGATCTTCAAGCTCTTGTTTCTCTTTAAATAGGAACGTTGAGAAGGATCCATGGGTACAGGGGTGATGTACATCACCTCAGCTTCATTTTGATGCCTTGCTTTTTCATTTTCATTAAAGTTGAAATCTCTGCGCGTTGTGGCTGGAATCAGTTGTCTGGCCAGAGAAGATGGTGGTTTCCACCACCATCCCCACGGGGGAGCTTCCAGGCCATTGGATCTTGATGAAACGTTATAATCTCAACCTTTCATTGTTTTGACTTGTTTTAATTCCAAATGTTGCGTGCTTGACCAAGGATCACCATATGACCGCGCCTCTGAACCCTCAGATCATGGCCACGTCATTTAATGAAAGGATCCAAGCGCGCTGGTTTTTTTTTCTCTTTTTCTTATTTTCTGATTAATGCCATTTAATTCACTTTATTTTCAAAAATTCATAAATGTTTTATTTGAAGTCACAAAAATATGAGACCAATGCCAAAAATTTTCTTCAAAAATCTAGTTTCATATTTTGATTTTTAATTATTTTTGTGACTTCATTTAATATTTTTTATGACTTATTTGGTTTTAAATAGTTTTAATTCATTTTAAAATGCTTTTTGATATTTGAAAAATCCAAAAATATTTTCTTAACACATATGGATCATGATAAGTCAATGAAAAATAGTCTCATCAATTTCTTAATTGATTAGAGATTTATTTGAGATTTTAATTCATATTGTGTTATTTTTATTGTTTTTAATTATTTTAACATATAGTTTTTGATTTCAAAAATTATTGAAATTTTTTGTCAAAGTTTGTTTGACCATGTTAGACCTATGAGAATTTAATTGGACTTGTCGAAGTTGATTTGAATTGAATTTGAGGTTTGACCATATTTTGTCCATTTTATTTTACATTTTATTTTAATTCAAATAAATACCCAAAAAATATGTTTGACTTGTTGACTTGTGATCTTCATTTCTCTTCTTTTTGGCATTGGTTGATGATGATTTGATTCACTTTTGACCAATTGTGTTTGATATTTGATTTCTCTTTGTATCCATTTCATCTTCATCCCATTTCTTTTATTTTTGGCCAATGAGTTAATGTCTTATGGCCAGTTGTAGGAGCTTGGTTTACTAGTCATGACCTCTAACTTGTGTTTATTTGCCTATAGTTTTATTGACCGACCTTAGATAGGTGTGACTACTACATTAGTTCACTTACGATTGCTTAACATAGCACTAAATTGTCTTAGGACAAACTAACATAACTCCACTAATTACTAACTTTAATTTGAGCATTTAATTTCTTGCAATTTACTTTAATGCAATTTACTTCTTGCTCATTTATTCATATTGCTTTTCCCTTTGCTCACTTGAGCATACATTTTATGTTTATTCCATTTTACTTTTGCTCATTTGAGCTCATTATTGTATATAAATATATTGTTGTCTTGTGGTTATTTTTTCTTTGTTCGTGTGAACCCAATGCAAAAAGGAGAAAGGACTTAGAATTAGGACTTACCTATGCTTAAAGGAGTTCAATAGCAACTATGCCTCATGCCTTTAGAATGCTAAACTTGTTGAAGAGCAACTAGGCCTCATGCCTTTAGAATGCTAAATGTCAAAGTTGACTTCAAAGGACTTCCTTTCTAAAACTTGTTCTTTGTCCATTCCTCTTATTGTGTTGTGAACCTTTTAATGTTTTCTCTTGTGTGATAGGCATTCCACCTTGAGATAGTAAAGAGGACCATTGTCATGAGTAGCCAAGTTAAGAGAGACAAGCCAAATGGAGATCCTAGGAGCTTGAATCCAAATTTGTGTGATTGCTTGTTTGTTCGCTAAGTCCAAAGGAAATGAGCATCTTGAATCATCTCTATGATTCCAAGAAAAGGAACTCCAAGGGTTTTATCTCTTTCTCTTATCCTTGTATGCTTTAGGACTAGCCCTTCTCTTCTTCTCTCCACTCTAACCCAAGCCAAACTCTTTTTGTGCAAACTTTGACTTTGTTTCAAATTAGAAACCCAGGCCTTATGCCTTTGACTTTTCAAAATTCTTTTCATTAATACTCATTGTGAATAAATGTTAATTCAACTTTGACCTCATTTTGTAAATAAATCTAACTTGTAAATACAACTCAGTTCAAGATGATTTTGTGGTTCCAATTGCCACCTTTGTTAAAACTTTTCATAAACATTAGCCATAGGTTTGAGTTATCATAGTGGTTGATGTAAACCTCACGTTATCCTTAGTGATTGGATCATAAGTCTTCCATACTTATTATAGGGTTAACCCATCACTAATATGTTGAAGATCTCCTCACATGGTGGATTGTTGGTTTAGGTTAAGTTTTTTCCCTTTGATAACAAAAGGCCTTAAGGCTTTTGAAAAATCAATTCACCAATCTTTTGAGATTTTTACCCTGAACTACAAGGTTTTGATCCTACCTTTGTGATGGTACATAGGCAATGGGTTCATCCATTCAAACAACAAAATTGTAAATATAATCTATCCTTTTCTCATCCCTCCAATCGTTTGCACATATTTTCACAAATACCAACCTACAACACATATTTGCAAAAAGAGGTTCCCTTAGAGTACTAAGGATGTTTTGGGTGCGTAAAACATTCCCATTTCATAACCAACCCCCTTACCTAGATCTCTGACATTTTTATTAGTTTTTGATTTGATAAAACTTCTTACTTGGCTTTTGTTCGCTCTTTAGCCTTTCCTTTGGACAAATAAAATTGCGGTGGCAACTCGAATTGTATGTTTACTTTTGGTTTAGTCAATAAACCATAAGGTAACGAATACCCCACTATAGAAAAGTGGTGATTCTGCTGGGGAGGAAACTCTTCCTAGTGGGTGTAGCCTACTTTTTGCTTGTACGTGTTGTATGTTTATATTTATTTGTGACAATTTTTGTGCAAATTTGGGATGACTGTATTGTTTATAATGTATGAATTGCTTGATATACTAATTGCTTGTGTGCTTGGTGGTCTCTTGTGAGATGAGTTCTATACCCGAACTCGAGTGCACTTATGATAGGAGAATGGCATAGCCTTGTTGACTTGTGTGGAGTTATTCCTTAGCAAGTTGACTTGCAAGCCCATTCACTTGGTGGAGGTCTTGTTGGGATCAATAATGTCACACAAGTAGTCGTGGTTAGGAATTACTCTTTCCAATATAAACCTTAGAAGCCAAGGACCTTAGATACCTAGCCCATCTTGGCCTATTTTAGGACGTAGTTTGAAGGTCATTCAAGTGTAAGATTTGATACGATTGTTACGTGATACTAAACTCATAAGAGTCTCTCTTGAGAATATTTTTGGAATAAGAGTAGTCATTTATCCGATAATATCCGAAAGATGAGATGATGACTATGGGGACCTTTTTTGAACATGATTGCTAGGTTTAACCCTAGTACACTCCCACTGGGTGGTTCTTAACCGAGACTCCATGCTCGTGACTTACAACAAACCCTTGATTCGCGGTCGATCCGTTCTCGTATATCCTCAATATCAATGGAACTTGGGTGTTGATAAGGTGTAAACCATAATCCACCAAAATGGATGATTGATATTGAAGATGACTTGAGCCATCCTGTGACCTTTGTGTGGCGTGACTTGCTTGATCCTTGAATGTGGTTGTTGCATCCATGCGTTCATGCATTCATATGCATCCATATCATCAACAATGAAAATTTTCAAGGAACTTAAGAGGTCTATTTGCAAATTTCAGACATGGATAAGCAAAGAAGGAATACGAAGAAGTACAGTTTCAGACAACCCGACTTGAAAGAGTTAAGGAGTTTAACATCTTATGTATTAGAGCCTTCGGAGTTCAAAGCTCGCCATGGGAAGCTTCTATCTATTCTTTCTACCCAGGTGGATGAAGGTCTGATGAGTGTGTTGGTACAGTTCTACGATCCTCTATATCGTTGCTTCACTTTTCCGGATTTCTAGCTTCTGCCTACACTTGAGGAATATGCATATCATGTGGGTATACCTATCCTGGATCAGTTGTCGTTCAGTGGTTTGGAGAGGGTTCCTTCTTCCCAAGAGATTGCTGACATGCTTCATGTAGATGTATCTGATATTGTTGCTCATATGACTACCAAAGGTGGAATTCAAGGTCTCCCATATGATTTTCTCATTGCCCAAGCTACTTTGTTTGGGAAAGCCATGAGTGAGGACGCCTTTGAAGCCATATTTGTACTTCTCATCTATGGGCTAGTGTTATTCCCCAACATCGACAATTTTGTGGATGTGAACGCTATTAGGATTTTCTCTTCTCTTAATCCCGTTCCGACTCTGTTGGGTGACACTTATTTTTCTTTGCATATGAGGAATGCGAAGGGTGGTGGATCCATTGTGTGTTGTCTGCCTCTGTTGCACAAGTGGTTTATTTCGCACTTGCCTCAGACGCTCGCCTTCAAGGAGAACAAGGGATGTCTACAATGGTCTGCGAGACTTATGTCTCTCACTAATGATGATATCTTTTGGTATAACCGTGTTTATGATGGTGTTCAGATTATTGATTCTTGTGGTAAATTCTCCAATGTGCCTCTTCTTGGTACATGTGGTGGAATTAACTACAACCCTATTTTGGCTCGCCGTCAGCTTGGGTTCCCCTTAAAGGATAAACCTAACAACATTTTGTTGGAAGGTGTGTTCTTTCAAGAGGGTAAAGATACCTAGAACTTGAAGGGAAGGATGGTCCGCGCCTGGCGCAAAGTTCATAGGAAGGGAAGGAAAGAGCTTGGTCCGAAGAACTGCATTGCTTTGGAACCCTACACCGCTTGGGTGAGGAAGAGAGCTCTTGAGTACCGCATGGCATATGATTATCCGAGACCTACCCCTATGGTTATGGTTGGGCCATCAACCCTCCCTAATCAAGGAGTATAGGAGTTGAGAGATGAAGACCGGTCGCGTGCTTGGGTTCGTGAGCGAGAGGAACTTCTTCAGCAGCTCAGAGATAAGGATGCAGTGATAGAATTTCTAGAGCATCAGGTTATTGATGAGCCTGATGATGTGGTTACTTCTCTTCTTCCTCAGTCATCTAGGTTCTGGAAGAGAAAGTATGATCGGCTTGCTAAGGAGAAGGCCAACATGGAAGCGACTTATGAGAGAGAGGTGAAGAGGCTTCGTGCAGCTTATCTTCCGATCTCGAAGGCTTTGGACTATTGTTTCTAGGGCTCCATAGGATGTTTATTCTCCTTTTATCTTGTATTGTATTTGGTTACCAAAACTGTACTACTTCATTGGTGTAAAAATTTTCCAAATATTATTGCTATGTGCATTCCATATATGTCTTAAAAGATCAATATTTTCAAGTATTTGCAAATAGATCTCTATAAAGTTCCTCTGATTAATAAAAACAAACCATATGCATAAACATTGCATGCATCATATGCATAAGCAGGTTTTGTTCTGGGCTTTTGATCAGTGGTCTAACTCTTTGCTCTTCATTTATTTTGAAGGCAAGTTGACGCACCGGTATAACACAAGAGCTAATCATCCAAGGATAATGGAGCATTTAGAGCAAGAGAATCGGGAATTGAAAGAAGAGATTGCTAGGTGTAGCGGGGTATTCGTTACCATTAGAGATATTGACTAAATCCAAGGTAAACCATACAAGTCGAGTCGCCACCGCACTTCTATTTATCCAAAGGAATGGTTAGAAAGCGAAAAAAAACCTAAAAGTTTTATCGAATAAAAAACTAGTAAAAATGTCAGAGATCTGGGTAAGGGGGTTAGTTATGCAATGGGAAGGTTTTAAGCACCCAAAACATCCTAGGTACTCCTAGGGAGCCCTTTTCATAAGTGTTGTTCTAGTCTAAAGGGTGTAGGTATATCTAAAGTACTATTTACTAAAAGGAAGGTTAAAAGAAAATTACTCGCAAGGATGTCACATCCACTGCCTACGTATCTCATCTGAGTATGAGAATAAGAGTCTTCGTAGCTCGGCTACCTATGGGTTAAAGAGAAGTGTTCTCGGTAAGACGTCGCGTCTTATGCCTACGTATCTCATCTGGAATGAGAATCATAGCAAAACGTAGTTCGGCTAACTAGGGGTTAAGGATTTCCATCTGAATATGGACTTACAAAAGAGGACACCAGCCGTGTCAAAGGAGGGTGGGCAGTGTGTTCAACGTCCTAGCAGTAGGTGTCACAGCTCGCTGAATCGAGTCTTAGGCAGTTACCTCCTTGCAATAGAATGCACTGACATGCCACAAGATCAGAGACGCACAGAAGGTCTAAAAGTGGGGAAGCTCTGCTCTAGAGTTGTCATGCAATATAGACCTATGTGTTAGGATTTACAAAGGGGAACATTTACCTAATGTTAGCATGCAAAGAATAAGGGAATTCTACCTATGTTATCATACAAAGGATTCTACCTAATGGGTGCTACCTAAACGGAACAAGAGTCGACAAATGGAGCGCGGAGAGGAGTTACGGATAAGGGTAGATGGCGATGTCGGAGGAAATTGACTTACAGGTAGATGGCGATGCCTGAGGCAATCGACTTACAAGAGGATGGATGAATGCGTGTTGGTTCTGTTAAGTTTTGAAAATGATTACTCGACGTTGGATCGAGATTTTGATCTTATTTTGAAATGGTTATCGGATGTTCATTTTAATTCTTGTATTAACAGGTAACTAAAGAAATAAAGAAATAAATATTATACACTTTATGGGGGAGGGGTACATTTGTTATGAATGGGGATTGTTCATGGCAAACAAACAATAAGAATATATGCCTCATACATCATACAAGTAGGCAACAGTTATCAATCAGATCGGATAAATAAACAATATATAATCAAACCAAAGAATCAAATAATGGAGCATTTAAACAATTCATGGGAGTATGAACATGTTAAATAATCAAGCAATAGAAAGCATGAATGAGAGAAACAAGTATAAAAGATAACAGATGAATCAAACAGATGAAAATATGCACACAAAGGGTCCACTAAATAATTTAATCAGGAAATGAGGTAAGGACCAAATAAAATCAAGGTAAAAGGCCTCTAATACATGGAATATGAGATGAATGAGGGAGGATCAAAAGATCTCTTCAATTGCCATAAGCAATCCCTAAGTCAAACATCGATCATAAAGAAGTTAACTGAAAATTCAAGTCAACTTAAAAAATAACAAATAAATAGCAAATTAATCAAGAAAATTATGAAAAATTAAACTAAATAAGGTGGGGTCAGGACATCATCATCCCCCAAAAAGATTTTAAAAATAATGAAAATTGGTACGTGAATCATTTAAAACAAAACATAGGTCAAACCAAAAAACAAATAATAAGAATAGGTTAGAAATAAATCGAGAATAAATAGTAAATTAATCAAGAAAATTATGAAAAATTAAACTAGATAAGGAGGGGACAGGAAATCATCATCCCCCAAAAGGATTTTAAAAATAACGAAAATTGGTACGTGAATTAATTAAAATAAAATAGAAGTCAAATTAAAAGTCAACCAACCAAACTAGGTCAAAAATAAATCCAAAATAAATTGAAAATGTGAAATAAAATTCCAAGAAAATGTCAGGTTGACCATGAGACAGTGGTCAACCTTCATCCCAAAAATTAAATGCTAACAATAATTTTAAGTCATAAAAATAAAATAAAAAAAAAGTGTGTGAAAATGGACCAGTCATAATAAATAATTAAAATAAAATATTAATATTAAAAAAATACGAAAATAAAAATGATATAAAATTAAATAAAACTTTAAGAAAAGCGAAAAAGATTTTTGGGTAATTTTATGGACGAAGAAAATATTTTAAATAAGAAAAAGAAATACGAAAATGGAAGAATTAATGGTGATGAACATGGTAAGCAAGCGTAGATATATCAAAACATGGCCATGGAAGAGATGATTACCTAATGGAAAATAGAAGTGGAATGGAATCTGATATGTGATGAAGCCTTGCCTCCTTTCCACGAAATTCCAATGCTCCTTTAGGGTTAGGGTTTCAGCTTCTTAAATAGGGTGAATTAGGTGTTCTCATGGGCTTTTTAATAAGTGATTTATCCATAAGAATAAAAGTGTGAAGTGAGGTGTAAAATATTGTTATTTTGGGCCAAACTTAAGTGAATGGATGTCCAATGCATGGCCAAAAGAGGTCAAAAACGTGACTGGTTTGTGCAGTATGCTTAGAAAATCTGATTGGGTCAGCCAGGCCCAAAATCTGCCTAGAAAATCAAGTCATGATGCCCACATTAAATGAATGTATCTCTCAAACCATGGATCCAAATGAGATGATTCCGAAAGGATGTGAAAGAGGACATGGAAAGGTACAATTGTTGTGAAGAAAGTATTTTCAAATAATGCCTTGAAGTGCAAGAAAACTGGCCAAGAAGTCTTGACAAATTTTGAAGATTTTGGACTTAGAAATTTTTCTAAGTGTCCTAAAAAAATGTCTCACTTTGACTAAGCATAACTTTCTCAATTCTAATCCAAATGGAGAAAACTTTATATCTCTAGAAAGCTTGGAACAAGAGGAACAACTTTCATGTTGGAGAAATTTTCAAATGGAGCTTTTATCGTGATTCAAAATGGGCTTAAAGTGAGTGCAACGATCATGAAAACTTGCCCTAAACGGAAAGTCAACCATTTCCAAATTAAGTAACTTTTCCAATTCCTGATTAAATGATGAATCCATGATCCAACCTTGATCAAATTTCACATGTAGGATCCCCTAGGCATGGATTTTGAGATTCCACTCTCAAAATGTTAAGAGTTGACTTTTCTGGCCCCACAGTTGACTTTTCCCAAACTGTCTGATTCCTGATTCCAATGATCAATTGAAGCACCTCTGGTTCAAATAAAGAGCTGATTTTTTTGTATGTAGACCCTTGTGGACATATGGAGGGCCATGAAAAAAAGTTTCACCCAAAGAAGCAGAAATAAACTAATTTTATACCAAACCCTAGTTTAGGGCGAAATTGATCAGGAACTGATTGCACTGATTGCCAATGGGTCTTTCTGAGATAATTGTGAATCTTCCTAGGCCAAGATGCCTTTCTAATCATGACATGGATGAGCTCATCTACTTCCAAACAAACATTGTCTGTTGCAGGTAGCCATGAAACCCTAACTTCTGATTAAATCCAGATGAACACTCTGATGGCTCTGAATCCTTCATTGATGAACTGAAGACCATAATAAGATACCTGGACCCCCTTGAGACCCTTGAGACTTGTGTACTTAGAGAATGAAGTCCAATCCTCAATCCTGCTTTGTGCTAGTTCCTTTTGTTAAGGAGTGATCGATCAAAACCTGATCTCCATGTCACTAATGCAGTATGCAATGAGTATGACCTAATATGATGCTAATGAAGTGTAAAACATAATCCCATGCTTCCAGGAAAAATGAAGTGTAAATTTTGGGGTATTACAGCTGCCCCTATTCAATCAACTGGAAACCCGAAAGGAAGATAGCAACGGCTTTCGCACTTTTGAGGTATCAAGTGATTGAATACGATAAAAGCCCGAAAATTTACACTAAAGTGAAAAAATGAAGTAACAATGTCTTTCAGAATCAGCCAAGAGGTGGTCTTGAAAAAGAATCCGTCTGGTACGGTGAGAGTCGGTCTGAACACCGAAACAAGGGATGTTAGCCTGAATTCCAAAATAAATGGTAACACAGAAATAACCATGGCCTGAATGCCGCTCATCAATCTGAATACTGAAAATGACTTTGATCTGAGCATCGAATGATACTTGATTATCAAACATCGGTCTGAACACCGGGAAACTGGCCTGAGTGCCACTTAGGTCTGAATACCGAAAAACTGGCCTAAATGCCACAAGTTGCATCGACCTGAATGTCGGAAACTTCTTTGATCTGAACATCGGAAAACGAGCCTGAATGCCACTTCGATCTGAATACTGGAAAACTGGCCTGAATGCCACAAGTTGCATCGACCTGAACGTCGGAAACTTCTCCGATCTGAACATCGGAAAATTGGCCTGAATGCCACTTCGGTCTGAATACCGGAAACTTGGCCTGAATGCCACAAGTTGCGTCGACCTAAATGTCGGAAACTTCTTCGATCTGAACATCGGAAAACTGGCCGAAATGCCACTTCGGTCTGAATACCGAAAACTTTCATGCCTGTCAGCATCGACAGAAATAGGGAAAATGATAATTAAGGCGGCTCGTGGGCCAACGACTCCTGCTGGGAATAATAAAGATAAGTCATGAACAATCTTAAGTTTGAGTACTAGAAACAACTTCTGGCTTATCACTTAGGATACCGAGAATGCCTTATGCTTTACATGCGTATGTTTGAATTTTTCAATGGCGTAATGCTCCATGAAAATGGAAATGCTACGCAATATGGGAGGATGCAATGCAATATGATTCTACATGCAGGGATGCGAAATGCTTAATTAGAGAGAACGCCAAGCTGAGGCAAGGAATTCTGCTGGGGAATGATCACCATCTTCTGGACCCTGACAAGGCTGTTGGAGATGCATAACACAAAGAACTCTGTGGGGAAATGACCCGCCACACGGTGTTCTGGAAAATAAAAAATACTGAGGCTCTGACTGGGGAGAGAATGACACTGAAAACTTGCTGCTGAGGAAAGCGACAGTGGTTCTGGCAACCATAATCTGCGAGAGAGACGACTCAGCAGGGGAAGCAAAGACCGATACAGTACCAAGATTCTGCTTCAAGGAAAGAGACCATGGGTCTAGCGTCGAGATCATCGATCTGGCATCGAACTCTGAGGAGCAGCCACTTCTGCTGGGAAGATACAGTCTGGCACTGTCAACTCGGCTAGGGATATACAATCTGGCACTGTCGACTCTACTGGGGAATGTATAATCTGAAACAAATGCTTGGGGAAGTACAACAGTGAGAGCCTGCTGGGGATTGAAGAATCCAACGTTCGGACCAACTCTGTAGGGATAAGATACCCAATTCCAACTGTTGAGGAAAAACATCCGCGATCATTTGATGGGGACCTTAAAGAAATACCCCGAGTGTACCTGTTCTGAATAGACGATCCAAAGCACTTAAAATTTACAGCAATTTTCAATGTTTATTAAGCACGTACATGTAAAGCTCTTATGTTTCAAGATGCAATGTTTATAAAAAATTCGGATGTCATTTTTGCAAAAAAAACAGTAAAATGAAAATGAACACAGAGATGTACTGAATAACATGATTTTATTGATTGAGTGGCCTCTAAATAGGTATTTACATCAGGAAGCAATCCCTGGAAAGAGGTAATTGCACAACAGATAAAAACAGAAATTAATCTAATGGCAATGTGAAATGGATTTCTATCGGGTTCCAATTCTGCTATGATTCGCTCGTCTTCAAGATCCTGCAGATGATCAGCTTTCTGAAGAAGCTGATTGGGACTGTTTCCTATCCTTCGAAAGTTTCCAGTTATCGACACGAGATGAGATTCAGAACTACTCAGAACGCAGTCATTCGCTTAATCCATAACTTTTGCCTGGATCACCCTTTCGGGTTTTCAATCCACCGGGATACCCATTTTTGCCTAAGTTGCCTTTTTAGGTTTTCAACTTACCAGGTGTACAATATTTTCATTTTTTAATCCCTAACTTTTGCCCGAACCTTTTTTCATTTTCTTGGTTCGCCGGGATGCCCATTTTTTTGCTTGGACTATTCTTTTTATCGTCCAGCGGGTCTATTTTATGCGAAGTATTTTTTAACTGCGCCTGAGTTCACAGGGGAAGTGAAGTTTTCACCATCCATAGTTGCAAGCATTAAGGCTCCACCATCAAAAACCTTGGTGACAATATACGGTCCATCATAGTTAGGAGTCCACTTGCCCTTGTGATCTGTCTGAGGAGGAAGGATCCTTTTCAACACCAAATCTCCGACTTGGAAGCATCGAGGATGCACTTTCTGATCAAAGGCTCTCTTCATCCGACTCTGATACAATTGCCCATGACAAATGGCTGCCATTCACTTCTCTTCGATAAGACTCAACTCATTGAACCTTGTCTGAATCCATTTAACTTCGTCTAACTTGACATCCAACATGACTCTTAGAGAAGGAATCTCCACTTCAACAGGTAGGACTGCTTCCATACCATACACAAGGGAATAATGGGTTGCCCCGGTCGATGTACGTACTGAAGTACGGTGCCCATGCAAGGCGAAGGGTAGCATCTCATGCCAATCTCTGTACGTAACGACCATCTTCTACACAATCTTCTTTATGTTCTTATTTGCTGCCTCAACAACACCGTTCATCTTAGGACGATAAGGGGAAGAGTTATGATGTTGAATGTTGAAGTTCTTGCACAACTCTTTCATCATTTTGTTATTGAGATTAGAACCATTATCAGTAATGATTCTTTCGGGAATCCCATAACGACAAATGATTTCTTTCTTGATGAATCGGGCAACCACATGTCTGGTGAGCTTCGCAAATGACGCTGCTTCGACCCACTTGGTGAAATAGTAGATGGAAATAAGGATGAAACGATGCCCATTGGAGGCAGTCGGCTCAATCTTTCCAATCATATCGATGCCCCACATAGCAAACGGCCACAGCGAAGACATCACATTCAGAGGATTTGGCAGCACATGCACCTTATCAGCATAAATCTGGCATTTATGACACTTCCGAGCATATTTGAAACAATCAGATTCCATGGTCATCCAGTAATAACCCGCTCTCAACAATTTCTTAGCCATTGCATGTCCGCCGGCATAGTACCGAATGAGCCTTCATGAACTTCTTGCATTAACATGTCCGCTTCGTGTCTATCCACACATCTGAGCAAAACCGTGTCAAAGTTCCTCTTATACAGCACATCATCTTTGTTCAAAAAGAAACTGCCTGCCAATCTTCTCGAAGTCTTTATATCATTGTTGGATGCCCCTGCAGGGTACTCTTGATTCTTTAGAAAGCACTTGATGTCGTGGTACCAGGGCTTGTCATCAACTATCAGTTCAGCAGCAAACACATACGCGGCCCTATCAAGGCGCATAACATCGATCCTGGGAACATGGTTCCACCGAATCACCTTGATCATGGAGGACAGAGTAGCAAGAGCATCTGCCATCTGGTTCTCATCACGAGGTATATGATACAACCTTACTGTTGTGAAGAAAGTTAACAGTCTTCTCGTGTAGTCTCTGTAGGGGACCAGATTAGGCTAGAGAGTATTCCAATCACCATTCACTTGATTGATCACTAGAGCTGAATCTCCGAAGATGTCCAGAGTCTTGATTCTCAAATCAATGGCTTGCTCGATACCCAAGATACAAGCTTCATACTCAGCTTCATTATTGGTGCACTCAAAAGTCAGACGAGCGGTGAAAGGAATGTGGGCACCTTTCGGAGTGGTAATGACAACACCAATTCCACTTCCTTTGGCATTGACGGCCTCATCAAACATTAAAGTCCACTTTTCATTTGGATCAGGTCCCTCCTCAACAACTGGCTCTTCGCAGTCTTTCATCTTGAGGAACATGATGTCTTCATCTAGAAAATCAAACTTCATCGGCTCATAATCATCAATCGGCTGCTGAGCAAGATAGTCTGACTGAATACTCCCTTTGATGGCTTTCTGGGATGTATACTGGATGTCGTACTCTGTTAGTACCATTTGCCAACGAGCAACCCTTCCGGTGAGAGCTGGCTTCTCAAATATATACTTGACTGGATCCATTTTGGAGATCAGTAAGGTTGTGTGAGTCAGCATGTATTGTCTCAATCGCTTAGCAGCCCATGCAAGTGCACAACATGTCTTTTCAAGCATTGAGTATCTCGACTCGCAATCTGTGAATTTTTTACTCAGGTAGTAGATGGAATGCTCTTTCCTACCTGTCTCGTCGTGTTGACCGAGAACACAACCCATGGAATTATCGAGTACTGTCAAATACATAATCAGCGGTCTCCCTGGGACTAGAGGCATAAGGACAGGAGGATTATGCAAATACTCTTTTATTTTTTCGAAATCCCTTTGGCAATCATCATTCCACCTGATAGCCTGATCTTTTCTCAATAATTTAAATATTGGCTCACACGTGGATGTTAGGTGAGAGATGAACCTTGCAATGTAGTTCAACCTTCCTAAGAAACCATAGACTTGTTTTTTTGTTCTTGGCTCAGGCATTTCTTGTATCGCTTTCACTTTGGCCAGATCCACCTTAATCCCTTTTTCACTAACAATAAAACCCAGCAGTTTTCCAGATCTCACCCTGAAAGTACACTTGTTCGGATTAAGCCTCAGCTTGAATTTCCTCAAACGCTCAAACAGTTTCTGCAAATTCACCAGATGTTCTTCTTCCGTCTGAGATTTGGCAATCATATCATCAACATAAACCTCGATTTCATGATGAATCATATCATGGAAAAGAGTTATCATAGCTCGTTGATATGTTGCCCCAGCATTTTTCAGACCAAACGGAATCACCTTGTAGCAGAAGGTGCCCCATGGGGTTATGAAAGTTGTCTTCTCCATGTCTTCTAGTGCCATCTTAATTTGATTATAGCCAGAAAAGCCATCCATGAAGGAGAATACCGAGAACTGAGCCATGTTATCCATCAAAACGTCGATGTGAGGTAATGGGAAATCATCTTTAGGGCTAGCTCTTTTCGGATCCCGGTAGTCGACACACATCCGTACCTTTCCATCCTTCTAAGGTACCGGAACGATATTTGCAACCCATGGCGGATAATTTGTAACCGCTAGAAACCCTGCATCCAACTGTTTTTGCACTTCTTCCTTTATCTTGACAGCCATCTCTGGTCTTGTTCTTCTGAGCTTCTGCTTGACCGGAGGACAATCCTCTTTGAGAAGCAAATGGTGTACCACAATGTCTGTGTCAAGCCCTGGCATGTCCTGATAAGACCAAGCGAAGATGTCAACATACTCGTACAACAATTCAATCAGCCCCTTCTTCACATTATCTTCCAAAGCAACCCCTATCTTGATCTCTCTCTTGACGTCCTCGGTGCCGAGATTAATCACTTCAGTAGACTCTTGATGCGGTTGAATGACCCTTTCTTCCTGTTTTAACAACCTGGCAAGTTCTTCAGGGAGTTCACAGTCTTCATCACCCTCTTCTTCAGCTTGAAAGATTGGATTTTCAAAGTCGAAGCGAGCCATAGCAGAACTGTTATCAATAGGATCCGGTGACGTGCATCTGCATGAGTGATGGTATGTGCTTATGAGTGTGAACAAGAAGTGGAAACTAAACAAAACATTGCCAAATGTATATATATTTTATTTTTGAAAACTGCAAAAATAGAAAGACAGTGAACAAAATATTTGAATGCAAAAAGACGTCCTTTATTTATGATAAAAAATGCAGGTATCCACATAGATGAGCCCTACAATGAGCCATCACGTCCTGGGCGGAACGTAAGACTTGGATATGCATGAATAAACAAAGAAAATTACTCTTTAAGAAGAGTGACTTGGATAATCTCTTCAGAAGACCAGTTGCGGAGAACTTCACCCGGGATCCTTGGGCACCCAGTTGTCAATGTCGCAATCACTATCCCCATCTTCTTTGTTGATTGCAGGGATCTGGCCGTACTGAATGATGCCAGCACTGGAGAAAGTAATTGGCCCCTGACGAGTCTGAGGCGTTGAAGTTATAGAAGTCAATGCCGGCTGATACCCAATCCCAAACTTGTCTTCCTTTATAGGTAAATCCACCAGACGTCCCCAACCGGGAGCAACACCTGAATTTGCCAAGGTCTGTGCCTGCTTGAAGGACGACAAAGATGCACTTGCTTCAACCTCTTCCACTGGAGCTGCACCCTTGACTTGAACTGCCTCAAAGGCCTAACACAGGGTCTCATGAATCTCACCTTCTACCTCTACATACTTGAATATAGACAGGTTACTGGCCAGAATATCCTCCTCACCACAGACAGTGATAATTCTTCCGTTGACCGGGAATTTGATCTTCTGATGCAAGGTCGAGGAGACTGCCCCAACATTGTGGATCCAAGGACGACCTAGCAAACAACTATACGAAGGACTGATATCCATCACATAGAAGACGATGTTGAAGGTTTGTGATCCAATCTGAATTGGCAATTCTACCTCTCCGAACACCGACCTCTTAGAACCATCGAAGGCTCTTACCACAAGATCGGAAGGCTTCAAGACCAAACCTTCTACATCTAACCTTGACAGGGCTCTCTTGGGTAGCACATTGAGAGAGGAACCTGTATCCACTAGAACATGGGATAACACAGTGTCTTTACACTCCATCGAGATGTGCAAAGCCTTATTATGATCGCGTCCAGCTGGCGTCAAGTCAGAATCAGTAAAACCCAACCCGTTGCTTGTATGAACATTTGCAACGATCCCTTCTAGTTGGTTCACTGAGATCTCTTGAGGCACATATGCGGCATTAAGGACCTTCAGGAGTGCCTCCCTGTGTGCCTCCGAACACAGCAGGAGTGAGAGAATAAATATCTTAGATGGCGTCTGAATCAACTGATCGACTACCTTGTAATTGCTTTTCTTTATAATTCTCAACAGTTCGTCCACATCCTTCGCAAAAGAAGGCTTAGAGCCAGCCTGTGGTGCAGAGGTACCCTCATTCACAACTTGCTTGCCTTTGGCCTTCGCCGCGGCGTCAACACAATCAGGTTGGGTAACCGGTGGTGAGAACAGTCTACCACTTCCGATGAATCGCCCGATTCCACCAACATTGTCCACTGCGGGATCTTTTATCTCAATTCCAACTTCAGACTTATGATCCTGCACCTCTTCTACTTTCAGTTGCTGCTCCACTCCATGATCATGCGTGTATACACTCCCCCCGTAATGCCAAGGAATGGCCCTTTCGCTGGTGAAAGGTAAAGGACCAGGGGTCGTGATGGTCATAGTGGATTGATACGGTCGCACTGGTGGTACCGGTTGCGCTACTGGCGCACTGATCTGAGCGGCCGGGTAGAAAATTGTGATAGTGGCAACGTCACAGTCATACTCAGAAATCTTATTTATTGAAGTACAAACATCTGAAACATCGGAATCAAGTTCAGCAAGTACATCAGAATCAAACACCATGTTTGGAATATCAACAACAACATCAAAAAAATTAATTACATCATTGGGAATTACAAAATCAGTTGGAACAACATTTGTAAAATCTTCAACAACATCTTCAAAGACCTCTTCAGCAACCCCTTCATCAGACTTTTGGGCAGATAGGTCTTCAGCTTGGAGGATACCATCGTCAAGCAAGGCCTGGATACCCTGCTGCAGCTTCACACAACCCCCACTCTATGCAACACAACCCAAACAACCGCTCCCACAACCGGGGAAAACATCTTCCTTTAGCAAGTATTCTTTAATTTCTAACAGCGGAGTCTTCAGCTTCAACACCTCCTTGACTAATTTGACTTCTCCTTCAACCATGTTAACATTTGCTCTACCATGCTGCGGCATAGGATTGTTGACAACATTAGGAGCCGGCGCAAAGTTAATGGCCTTTGAATCAATAAGGTCCTAAACTACGTGCTTAAAAGCTTTGCAATTCTCAATAGTGTGGCCAGGTGCCCCAGAGTGGAAATTACACCTAGCATTGGCGTCATAACCCACTGGAAGCCTGCCAACGGGAGGAGCCAAAGTGCGTAACTACACAAGTTGCAAATGTTGAAGATTGGGAAGCAACTGGGCATACGACATCGGAAGAGTGTCGAAACGCCTATCCATCATCCTCTGTCTCTGTTGATAAGCAGGTCTGTTACCCTGTTGTTGTTGGTATTGGTTTTGTTGACGTTGTGGTTGTTGTTGTTGCACTGGTGCTGGAGCCAGAATGGTCACAGCTGCAACATAAGGTTGTTGATGGTAATTCTGAAAGTTATTCCTCCGGATACCCCTGTTCTGATAAGAAGATATGGCATTTGCATCCCCTTCTCTCCTCTTCTGTCCTCCTAAGAACGGCTTCTTTGACCCCGAAGATGATCCAACCCCATTTTGGATCTTACATATCTTCAAGTAGTTCTCCACTCTCTCACCGGTAGAGACCACATCAGCAAAATTGGAGGCGTTGCAACCCACCAGATGCTCCAAGTAAGACCCAGGCAGTGTGTTCATAAACATGTTGGCCATCTCTTTTTCAACATCGGAGGCTGAACACGGGAAGCCAACTCTCTCCAGCGTTGAGCATACTCTTTGAAGCATTCGTTGCTCTTGAGAGACAGATTCTGGAGCTAAGTCCTGTCTGGTGCCATATCCGCATTGTACTGATATTGCTTCACAAAGGCCTCAGCCAAGTCTCTCTAGCAGCGAATATGGGCTCTGTCAAGCCTCATATACCACTCCAAGGATGCTCCAGCTAAGCTGTCCTGGAAGAAGTACATGAGCAGCTTCTCATCATCAGAATACGCGATCATCTTGCAGAAGTAAGCTTGTACATGAGTCTTCGGGCAAGAGTTTCCATTGTACTTATCAAACACGGGGACTTTGAATTTTGGCGGAACTCTCACGCCTGGGACCAGCCCCAAGTCAGCAACATCCACACCAAGAGCATTATGCCCTTCCACAACTTTCAACCTCTCTTTCAGTCTCCGAAACATAGGGTCCATACCATGGCCCATGCTAAAGTCCTCCTGAAGCTGGGGGAATTGATCCTCCTAATCATCATGGATGGGTTGTTGACCAAGGTTGCCATGTGGGATTGGGATAGGCCCCGGTCCATTGGGTCCATTAGCCTCTCCAGCGGGAGGATCAGCCACAACCTCCAGTTGAGTAGTAGAGGGATTCCCCTGTACCAACAATCTAATCTCCTGTTGTCCCTGAGCCACTCCTTGGACCACTTCCATGAATTGATTCATGCGAATCCTCATCTCAATGAGCTCTTCTTGTAAACCTTCCATTGATCTCTGTTGATTCCTTCGAGTACTGTATCGGTGAATGCCTGAGTCAGCTATCCTAATAATGGAATACCAAACAAGATGAGAACATTGCGGCGGTACCTATTATGCAAGACATGCTAATGAATATGCAGATGCAATGACATGTTTATCAATTTCAAAGGGTATTCTACCCCTTGATTCCAGTCTCACATTAGATAAACAGTGTAAGAAAACCCCAACTAGAATCAAGAAGAAGATATAAACCCCTAGGAATAGATAAGCATGATGCATGCAATGCTTATGATTTAATTTTTATATCAGAGGAACTTTAGAATCTTATTTGCAAATTTTGGAAATATTAAACGTTTATCACAAACGGAAATATCACGTCAATTAATATTTGGAAATGTTTTTACGCCAAAGAAGTACAGTCTTGGTAACCAAATACAATACAAGAGAGAAGGAAAATGAACATCCTATGGATCCCTAGAAGCAATCGTCCAAATCCCTCGAGACCGGAAGATAAGCTGCACGAAGCCTCTTCACCTCCCTCTCATAGGCTGCCTCCATATTTGCCTTCTCTTTGGCGAGTCGGTCATACTTCCTCTTCCAAAACTTGGAAGACTGAGGAAGTAGAGAAGTCAATGCGTCATTAGGATCATCAATAACCTGGTGCTCAAGGAACTCTATCAAAGCATCCTTCTCTCTGATCTGCTAAAGCAACTCCTCTCGTTCACGGATCCAAGCACGTGAACGGTCTTTATCTCTCAACTCCTCTACTCCTTGGCTAGGGAGGGTTGAAGGCCCAACCACAACCAAAGGTGTGGGTCTTGGATACTCATAAGGCATGAGGTACTCGGAAGCTCTCCTCCTAACCCAAGAGGTATAGGGTTCCAAAGCGATACAGTTCTTCGGACCTAGCTCCTTCCTTCCTTTCTTATGGATCTTGCGCCAAACGCGGACCATCCTGCCCTTCAAGCCTTGGGGATCTTTACCCTCCGGAAAGAACACACCCTCTAACAGAATGTTATTCGATTTATCCTTTAGGGGGAACCCAAGCTGACGACGTGCCAAAATAGGGTTGTAGTTAATTCCACCGCATGTACCAAGAAGAGGTACATTGGAGAATTCACCACAAGAGTCGATAATCTGCACACCATCATATACACGGTTGTACCAAAAGATATCATCATTATTGAGAGACATAAGTCTCGTGGACCACCGTAGACATCCTTTGTTCTCCTTGAAGGCGAGTGTCTGAGGCAAGTGCGAAATAAATCACTTGTACAACAGAGGCAAACAGCACACAATGGTACCACCGCCCTTTGCATTCCTCATATGCAAAGAGAAATAAGTGTCACCCAACAGAGTAGGAACGAGATTAAGAGTAGAGAAAATCCTAATGGCGTTCACATCCACAAACTTGTCGATGTTGGGGAATAACACTAGCCCATAGATGAGAAGTACAAATATGGCCTCAAAGGCGTCCTCACTCATGGTAGCTTGATCAATGAGGAAATCAGACGGGAGACCTTGAATTCCACCTTTGGTAGTCATATGAGCACCAATAATAGATTCATCTATACGCAATAGATCAACAATCTCTTGAGAAGAAGGAACACTCTCCAAGCCACTGAACGACAACTGGTCTAGGATAGGTATGCCCACAAGATAGGCATACTCCTCAAGCGTGGGCAAAAGCTGGAAATCCGGAAAAGTGAAGCAACGGTACAAGGGATCATATAACTGCACCAACACACTCATTACACCTTTATCCACTTGAGTAGCCATAATAGATAGAAACTTCCCATAACGAGTCTTGAATTCCAAGGGATCTAATACATAGGATGTCAAACTCCTTAACTCTTTCAAGTCGGGTTGTCTGAAACTTTACTTCTTCGTATTCCTTCTTTGCTTATCCATGTCTGAAAATTTGCAAAGAGACCTCTTAAGTTCCTTGAAAGTTTTCTCATTGTTGATGATTTGAATGTGTATGAATGCATGAATGCATGGATGCAACAATCACACTCAAGGATCAAGCAAATCACACCACACAAAGGTCATGGGATGGATCAAGCCATCCTTAATATCAATCATCCATTTTGGTGGATTATGGTTTACACCTTATCAACACCCAAGTTCCATTGATATTAAGGATACACAAGAACGAATCAACCACGAATCAAGGGTTTGTTGCGAGTCGCGAGCATGGAGTCTTGGTTAAGAACCACCCAAAGGGAGTGTACTATGGTTAAGCCTGACAATCATGTTCTACAAGAGGTTCCCATAGTCATCATCCCATCTTTCAGATATTATCGGATAAACGACTACTCGTATTCCAAAAATATTCTCAAGAGAGACTCTTATGAGTGTAGTATCGCGTAACAATCATATCAAATCTTACACTTGAACGATCTTCGCACTACATCTTAAAAATAGGCCAAGATGGGCGTGGTAAACTAAGGTCCTTGGCTTCTAAGGCATATATTGGAAAGAGTAATGCCTAACCACGACTACTCGTGTGACATTATTGATCCCAACATAACCTCCACCAAGTGAATGTGCTTGTAAGTCAACTTTCTAAGGAATAACTCCACACAAGTCAACAAAACTATACCATTCTCCTATCCTAAATGCACTCGAGTTCGAGTATAGAACTCATCTCACGAAGATCACCAAGCATACAAGGAATTAATATTCAAACAATTCAATCATTACATACAATACAGTAATCCCAAATTACACAAAAATATGTCACAAAGCAATATACCATACAATACAACAAATATGAAAAGTAGGCAAAACCCACTAGGCAAATGATATTCCTCAGCAGAGTCGCCACTTTTCTGTAGCGGGGTATTCGTTACCATTAGAGATATTGACTAAATCCAAGGTAAACCATACAAGTCGAGTTGCCACCGCACTTCTATTTATCCAAAGGAATGGTTAGAAAGCGAACAAAAACCTAAAAGTTTTATCGAATCAAAAACTAGTAAAAATATCAGAGATCTGGGTAAAGGGGTTGGTTATGCAATGGGAAGGTTTTAAGCTCCCAAAACATCCTAGGTACTCCTAGGGAGCCCTTTTCATAAGTGTTGTTCTAGTCTAAAGGGTGTAGGTATATCTAAAGTACTATTTACTAAAAGGAAGGTTAAAAGAAAATCACTCGCAAGGATGTCGCATCCACTTCCTACGTATCTCATATGAGTATGAGAATCAGAGTCTTCGTAGCTCGGCTACCTATGGGTTAAAGAGAAGTGTGCTCGGTAAGACGTTGCGTCTTATGCCTACGTATCTCATCTGGAATGAGAATTAGAGCAAAATGTAGTTCGGCTAACTAGGGGTTAAGGATTGCCATCTGAACATGGACTTACAAAAGAGGACACCAGTTGTGCCAAAGGAGGGTGGGCAGTGTGTTCAACGTCCTAGCACTAGGTGTCGCAGCTCGCTGAATCGAGTCTTAGGCAGTTACCTCCTTGCAATAGAACAGACTGACATGCCACAAGATCAGAGACGCACGGAAGGTCTAAAAATGGGGAAGATCTGCTCTAGAGTTGTCATGCAATATGGACCTATGTGTTAGGATTTACAAAGGGGAACATTTACCTAATGTTAGCATGCAAAGAATAAGGGAATTCTACCTATGTTATCATACAAAGGGTTCTACCTAATGGGTGCTACCTAAACGGAACAAGAGTCAACGGATGGAGCGCGGAGAGGAGTTACGGATAAGGGTAGATGGCGATGCCGGAGGCAATCGACTTACAGGTAGATGGAGATGCCTGAGGCAATCGACTTACAAGAGGATGAATGAATGCGTGCTAGTTCTGTTAAGTTTTGAAAATGATTACTCGACGTTGGATCGAGCTTTTGATCTTATTTTGAAATGGTTATCGGATGCTCGTTTTAATTCTTGTATTAACAAGTGACTAAAGAAATAAAGAAATAAATATTATACACTTTATGGGGGAGGGGTACATTTGTTATGAATGGGGATTGTTCATGGCAAACAAACAATAAGAATATATGCCTCATACATCATACAAGTAGGCAACAATTATCAATCAGATCGGATAAATAAACAATATATAATCAAACCAAAGAATCAAATAATGGAGCATTTAAACAATTCATGGGAGTATGAACATGTTAAATAATCAAGCAATAGAAAGCATGAATGAGAGAAACAAGTATAAAAGATAACAGATGAATCAAACAGATGAAAATATGCACACGAAGGGTCCACTGAATAATTTAATCAGGAAATGAGGTAAGGACCAAATAAAATCAAGGTAAAAGGCCTCTAATACATGGAATATGAGATGAACGAGGGAGGATCAAAAGATCTCTTCAATTGCCATAAGCAATCCCTAAGTCAAACATCGATCATAAAGAAGTCAATTAAAAATTCAAGTCAACTTAAAAAATAAAAAATAAATAGAAAATTAATCAAGAAATTTATGAAAAATTAAACTAAATAAGGTGGAGTCAGGATATCATCATCCCCCAAAAAGATTTTAAAAATAATGAAAATTGGTACGTGAATTAATTAAAACAAAACATAGGTCAAACCAAAAGTCAATTAATAAGAATAGGTTAGAAATAAATCGAGAATAAATAGTAAATTAATCAAGAAAATTATGAAAAATTAAACTAAAAAAGATGGGGTTAGGACATCATCGTCCCTCAAAAATATTTTAGAAATAACGAAAATTGGTACGTGAATTAATTAAAATAAAACAGAAGTCAAATTAAAAGTCAACTAACCAAACTAGGTCAAAAATAAATCCAAAATAAATTGAAAATGTGAAATAAAATTCCAATAAAAGGTCAGGGTTACCATGAGACAGTGGTCAACCTTCATCCTAAAAATCAAATGCTAACAATAATTTTAAGTCATAAAAATAAAATCAATAAAAAAAGTGTGTTAAAATGGACCAGTCAGAATAAATAATTAAAATAAAATATTAATATTAAAAAAATACGAAAATAAAAATTATTAAAAATTAAATAAAACATTAAGAAAAGCGAAAAAGATTTTTGGGTAATTTTATGGACGAAGAAAATATTTTAAATAAGAAAAAGAAATACGAAAATGGAAGGATTAATGGTGATGAACATGGTAAGCAAGCGTAGATATATCAAAGCATGGCCATGTAAAAGATGATTACCTAATGGAAAATAGAAGTGGAATAGAATCGGATATGTGATGAAGCTTTGCCTCCTTGCCACTAAATTCCAATGCTCCTTTAGGGTTAGGGTTTCAACTTCTTAAATAGGATGGATTAGGTGTTCTCATGGGCTTTTTAATAAGTTATTCATCCATAAGAATAAAAGTGTGAAGTGAGGTGCAAAATGTTGTTTTTTTGGGCCAAACTTAAGTGAATGGATGTCCAATGGATGGCCAAAAGAGGTCAAAAACGTGACTGGTTTGTGCAGTATGCTTAGAAAATCTGATTGGGTCAGCCAGACCCAAAATCTGCCTAGAAAATCAAGTCATGGTGCCCACATTAAATGAATTTATCTCTCAAACAATGGATCCAAATGAGATGATTCCAAAAGGATGTGAAAGAGGACATGTCAAGGTACAATTGTTGTGAAGAAAGTATTTTCAAATAATGCCTTGAAGTGCAAGAAAACTGGCCAAGAAGTCTTGACAAAATTTGAAGATTTTGGACTTAGAAATTTTTCTAAGTGTCCTAAAAAAATGTCTCACTTTAACTAAGCATAACTTTCTCAATTCTAATCCAAATGGAGAAAACTTTATGTCTCTAGAAAGCTTGGAACAAGAGGAACAACTTTCATGTTGGAGAAATTTTCAAATGGAGCTTTTATCGTGATTCAAAATGGGCTTAAAGTGAGTGCAACGATCATGAAAACTTGCCCTAAACGGAAAGTCAACCATTTCCAAATTAAGTAACTTTTTCAATTCCTGATTAAATGATGAATCCATGATCCAACCTGGATCAAATTTCACATGTAGGATCCCCTAGGCATGGATTTTGAGATTCCACTCTCAAAATGTCAGGAGTTGACTTTTCTGGCCCCACAGTTGACTTTTCTCAAACTGTCTGATTCCTGATTCCAATGATCAATTGAAGCACCTCTGGTTCAAATAAAGAGCTGATTTTTTTGTATGTAGACCCTTGTGGACATATGGAGGGCCACGGAAAAGAGTTTCACCCAAAGAATCAGAAATAAACTAATTTTATACCAAACCCTAGTTTAGGGCAAAATTGATCAGGAACTGGTTGCACTGATTGCCAATGGATCTTTCTGAGATAATTGTGAATCTTCCTAGGCCAAGATGCCTCTCTAATCATGACATGGATGAGCTCCTATACTTCCAACCAAACATTTCCTGTTGCAGGTAGCCATGAAACCCTAATTTTTGATTAAATCCAGATGAACACTCTGATGGCTCTGAATCCTTCACTGATTGAAGACCATAATAAGATACCTGGACCCCCTTGAGACCCTTGAGACTTATGTACTTAGAGAATGAAGTCGAATTCTCAATCCTGCTTTGTGCGGGTTCCTTCTGTTAAGGAGGGATCGATCAAAACCTGATCTCCATGTCACTAATGCAGTATGCAATGAGTATGACCTAATATGATGCTAATGAAGTGTAAAACTTAATCCCATGCTTCCATGAAAAATGAAGGGTAAATTTTAGGGTATTACACTAGGCTGACTGCCATGATGGGGTTAGTTTTGGTCGCCCAAAGCCAAGCTTCACCAACTCCTGCAACTCCTCCCTAGAGGTCTGTCATTTCTAAGGTTTCTACCTCGACTGTGCCTGCTGCAATGGCCCACTTCGCGCCATCTATGCCATCCGGGTTCTCGTGGGGAATGCCTGCTAATTTTGTGCCCAAGGGTTTTGCTCTTACTCTCGCTTCTTTACCAGCATCTAGCCCGGTCCTTTCTGTGCCACCTCCCATTGTGCACACCTTACCACGAGTTGAAAACACCATCTATCATTCCTAGCCATCTGAGGGCCCGGATGTTTATGAAAAGATGGACGAGATGAAAGACCAATTCCTTGAGTTGCGCAAGGAACTGAAGACTCTGAGGGGTAAGAACCTCTTTGGTAAAAGTGCTGCTGAGTTGTGCCTAGTGCCCAACGTGAAGATCCCTGTTAAATTCAAAGTGCCTGACTTTGAGAAATACAAGGGAAACACTTGCCCGCTCAGCCATCTTGTGATGTATGCTCGGAATATGTCAACATAGACTGATAATGACCAACTTCTCATCCACTACTTCCAGGGTAGTCTATCAGGTGCTACGCTCCGGTGGTATATGGTGTTGGAGAGTGCTACCATCCACTCTTTCAACGATCTTGGCGAGGCCTTCGTCAAGCAATATAAATATAATGTGGATATGGCTCCGGATAGGGACCAGTTGAGGGCGATATCACAGAAGGACAAGGAGACCTTCAAGGAGTACGCCCAGAGATGGCGAGAATTGGCAGCTCAGATAGGGCCACCCCTAGAAGAGAAAGAGGTGACAAAGATCTTTTTGAAGACTTTGAGCTCTTTCTACTATGAAAGAATGATTTCCAGTGCTCCCTCAGACTTCACTGAGATGGTGAATATAGGGATGAGATTGGAGGAAGGGGTCCGTGATGGACGTTTGTCTAGGGATGACAGCTCTTCAGCAAAGAGGTATGGGGGCTTTGCTAAGAAGAAGGAGGGAGAGACACATGTTGTGTCCTCTCATATCAAAAGAAGACCCTATGTAAGGAGAAAGGATGTGCGCCCCGCCGTCAACCAACACCAGGTGGCTCATATAACACCGGCTTTTCGAGAAGTTCATTATCAATAACAATAACAACATTGTCAACAACAACAGGCCTACCATCCTTGAAACAATAATAACAACAACACCAGCAACTACGAGAGGAAGAGGGTAACTTTTGACCCGATTCCGATGACATATGCTGAGCTTTATCCTTCTCTGATAGACAGAAAATTGACCACTCCGCGAGATCCTCCTGCTGTACCAACCAACCCTCAGTGGTGGTATAAGCCTGAACTACATTGTGTATATCATTCCGGTGCTCCCGGATATGACGTGGAGAATTGTTACCCGCTGAAGACCAAGGTGCAAGACCTTGTAAGAAGTGGTATTTTGTTTTTCGAGGACGTAGGTCCTAATGTGAAAAGAACCCATTGCCCGAGCATGGGAAGGCTGTTGTTAACATGGTCCAGGGATGTCCTTGTAAATACAAAGTCCTGTATGTTAATGACATAAGGAAATCTTTGGTTGAGATGCATAAGTTGTTGTGTGAACACAACCATTATGAGCATGACCATGATAGGTGCCAGATGTGCACTACCAATGAGAGAGGATGCCGACAAGTTAGAAAGGACATCCAAGAGATGCTGGATCAGGGAATGATCGAAATATAGAATCGTAATGAGGAAGAAGTTGATGTTATCACCCTAGTGTTTAGAATTCCTGAGCCTGTTGTTGTCAAATATGATGGCATCAAGAAGAAGGTATCACCAGCTCTTGTGATCAAGCCAGCGGGTCCTGTCCCGTATTCATCAGACAAGGCTGTTCCCTACAGATATAACGCAATTATACTGGAGGATGGAAAGGAGGTGTCGTTGCCCTCAACTTCCGTAGTGAGCATTTCTGACGTCAGTGGTGTGACCCGTAACGGTCGTGTTTTCTCGGCTCCGCCGAAACCCCATGAAGATGTCATGAAGAGAACTGTTGTTAATCCTTCCAGTCCTGTGGGGACTTCTTCTGCAAATAATTATGTTCCTGCTGTGAAGGGCGTTGACCCTGTTGTTGTCAAGAATAATAACACTCCTATCCTGGTTGGCCAGTCTGGCATTTTGAGAGAGGATAGTGATGAGATGCTGAGGCTCATCAAAAGCAGTGAATACAATGGTTTTGATCAATTGCTACAAACTCCATCAAAGATATCTGTCTTATCTTTGTTGATGAATTCCGAGCCACACCACGAAGCTTTGTAGAGGGTGTTGGACGTGGCATACATGGACCACGATGTCACAATAGAGCAGTTTGATAGCATTGTTGCAAACATAACCGCTTGCAACAATTTGAGCTTCTGTGATGCTGATCTTCCCGAGGAGGGAAAAGACCACAATTTGGCTCTACACATATCAATGAACTGTAAGGATGATGCATTGTCCAATGTGTTGGTGGACATTGGATCATCACTTAATGTGTTGCCAAAATCCACTCTGGCTAAACATTCATACTAGGGGCCTCCCATGAGGCAAAGTGGAGTGGTTGTTAAGGTGTTTGATGGATTGCGCAAAACCGTGATCGGTGAATTAGAACTCCCGGTCAAGATTGGACCTAGTGATTTCCAGATCACTTTCCAGGTCATGGATATTCATCCATCTTACAGCTGTTTTCTTGGCAGACCATGGATTCACGAGGCAGGCGCTGTGACATCCACCCTACACCAAAAGTTGAAGTTTGTAAAAAACAAGAAGTTGGTGGTGATAGGGGGAGAGAAGGCTCTCTTGGTCAGTCATTTATCTTCCTTATCCTATATTGATGCTGAGGATGAGGTTGGGACTCCGTTCCAAGCCTTGTCTATTGCTGAGCCTTCAAGGAAAGGACTTTCTTCCTTTGTCTCCTACAACGATGCAAAGTTGGCCATTGGGCATGGTGTAACTACTGGTTTGGGGAAAATGATCAAGTTGTAAGATAACAAATCCCGAGCTGGCACAGGGTACTCTTCTTGTGTTTCCAATAAGCGTGGGTTGTTCTATAATGGAGGTTTCATCCACACTGTTGAAGATCAGGAAGCTGCTACCATTGTTGAAGATGATGAAGAGGAAGACCTTGGCAACTTTGTCATCCCTGGCGGAATCTGCAATAATTGGGTCGCTGTTGATGTTCCAACAGTTATCCACAAGTCAGCGTAATATGTTCATTTTGATTAAAAACCCTTCTCCCATGCCAAAAGGAGAAGTAATGACATTGTTGGCACAAGTTTGATTAATACAATGATATTCATTCGATAATCACATGTTAAATGTTTGTTTTTCCAAATTATTTTTGCTTTTTGCTTTTTGCATGAAATTGGTGATCACCATAAAACCCTAAAAAAGAGAATAAAATCAATCTTTTCATCTGCATAATGATTTGCCTTGCTTGAATTCTGAAATCTCTTTTATACTCAAAATCATTATACAGGTTGATCAAACCCATTGAACATAATGATCCAACACCATCTCCCAATTTTAAGTTCCCTGTATTTGAGGCCGAAGAAGATGATGTTGAAGATATTCCTGATGAGATTACCCGTCTGCTTGAGCACGAGGAGAAGATCATTCAGTCATATCTTGAGAATCTGGAAACAGTCAACTTAGGGTCTGAGGATTGCATTCGTGAAGTAAAGATTGGGGCACTCCTTGAAGAGTCTGTGAAGAAGGGGTTGATTGAGTTGCTACGAGAATATGTCGACGTCTTTGCCTGGTCGTATGAAGACATGCCTGGTCTAGATACTGATATCGTGCAACATTTCTTGCCATTGAAGCCTGAGTGTGTACCTGCGAAGCAAAAGCTCAGAAGAACTCATCCAGATATGGCAGTGAAGATTAAAGAAGACGTTCAGAAGCAAATTGATGCGGGGTTTCTGGTGACTTCTACATATCCTCAATGGGTGGCCAATATTGTGCTTGTGCCTAAGAAAGATGGAAAAGTCCGAATGTGTGTGGATTACCGTGACTTGAATAAATCTAGTCCGAAATATGATTTCCCTTTACCACACATTGATATGTTGGTAGACAATATAACTAAATTCAACGTCTTCTCATTTATGGACGGATCTTCGGGTTATAATCAGATTAAAATGGCACCCGAGGATATGGAGAAAATAACATTCATCACACCTTGGGGAACATTCTGTTATCGAGTGATGCCCTTCGGTTTGAAGAACGTCGGAGCCACGTATCAACGCGCTATGACTACCTTGTTTCATGATATGATGCACAAGAAGATTGAGGTGTATGTTGATGATATGATTGCGAAGTCGAAAACGGAAGTTGAACATGTAGAACACTTGTTGAAGCTTTTCCAGCATTTGAGGAAGTACAAACTCCGCCTGAATCCGAACAAGTGTACATTTGGAGTTCGTTCCGGCAATTGGGCTTTATTGTCAGTGAGAGAGGTATTGAAGTTGATCCTGCTAAGGTCAAAGCAATACAGGAGATGCCTACGCCCAAAACTGAGAAGCAAGTCCGAGGTTTTCTTGGCCGCTTGAATTATATTTCGAGATTTATATCCCACATGACTGCCACATGTGCACCTATATTCAAGCTCCTTCAGAAAGATCAGCGTCATGATTGGACCGAGGATTGCTAAAAGGCCTTTGACAGTATCAAATAGTATTTGTCCGAGCCCTCGATTCTGTATCCGCCTATTGAAGGGAGACCATTGATTATGTACTTGACAGTGCTTGATGATTCCATGGGTTGTGTATTGGGTCAGCAAGATGAATTAGGGAAGAAAGAATATGCGATATACTACTTAAGTAAGAAGTTTACTGATTGTGAGTCTCGATACTCAATGCTTGAGAAGACATGATGTGCTTTGGCTTGGGCCGCTAAACGCTTACGCCAGTATATGTTGAATCATACGTCTTGGTTGATATCCAAAATGGATCCAATCAAGTATATCTTTGAGAAGCCTGCTTTAACTGGGAGGATTGCCCGTTGGCAGATGTTGCTATCTGAGTATGATATTGAGTATCGAGCCCAGAAGGCTATTAAGGGTAGTATCTTGGCTGACCACTTGGCACATCAACCAATTGAAGATTATAAGTCTGTGCAGTATGACTTCCCTGATGAGGAGATTCTGTATTTGAAAATGAAAGATTGTGATGAGCCTACGCTCGATGAAGGGCCAGAACCTGGTTCCCGATGGGGTATGGTGTTCGATGGCGCTGTTAATCAGTATGGAAATGGTATTGGGGCAGTGATTATTACTCCTCAGGGCACACATTTTCCTTTTATAGCAAGGCTAACTTTCAAATGCACAATTAATATGGCGGAATATGAGGCCTGTATTATGGGTTTGGAAGAGTGTATTGATCTTAGGATCAAACATCTTAATGTTTGTGGTGATTCAGCCCTTGTTGTTAATCGGATTAAGGGTGAATGGGAAACGAATCAACCTGGCCTCATCCCATACAGAGATTATGCGAGGAGGATTTCAACTTTCTTTATTGAGGTTGACTTCCATCATATTCCTCGAGATGAGAATCGGATGGCAGATGCTCTTGCTACGCTTGCTTCAATGATTATGGTGAAATATTGGAATGAAGTTCCTAATATCATTATGATGCGCTTGAATAGACCATCTCATGTGTTTGCAGTTGAAGAAGTGAAAGATGATAAGCCATGGTATTATGATATCAAGTGCTTTCTCCAAAGTCAGACTTACCCACCTGGGGCATCTGTTAAAGATAAGAAGACTTTGAGGAGATTATCTGGCAGTTTCTACCTTAATGGTGATGTGCTTTACAAGAGGGTTGATGACTGAAGTCCATGAGGGTTCATTTGGAACTCATTCCAGTGGACATGTTATGGCAAAGAAGATGTTGAGAGCAAGCTACTATTGGCTGACAATGGAGTCTGACTGCTACAAATATGTGAAGAAATGCCACAAGTGTCAGATTTATGCGGATAAGATTCATATTCCCCCGACACTTATGAATTTTATTTCCTCACCATGGCCTTTCTCCATGTGGGGAATTGACATGATTGGCATGATTGAACCAAGGGCGTCAAACGGACACCGTTTTATTCTTGTAGCTATTGATTACTTCACCAAGTGGGTTGAAGCGGCATCATATGCAAATGTGACCAGGAAGGTGGTTGTGAAGTTTATCAAGAACCAACTCATATGTCGATATGGTGTGCCAGATAAGATAATTACTGATAATGGATCTAACTTGAACAACAAGATGATGAAAGAGTTGTGGAGTGAGTTCAAGATTGCGCATCATAATTCTTCTCCTTACAGACCCAAGATGAATGGGGTTGTTGAAGCTGCTAACAAGAACATCAAGAAGATTATTCAGAAGATGGTTGTTACATATAAAGATTGGCATGAGATTCTGCCATTTGCTTTACATGGTTATCGCACATCAGTTCACACTTCAACAGGGGCAACCCCTTTTTCTCTTGTATATGGCATGAAGGTTGTGCTCCCCATAGAGGTTGAGATCCCATCAATGAGAGTCTTGATGGAAGCCAAGTTGACTGAGGCTGAATGGGTTCAGAGTCGTTATGACCAACTGAATTTAATCGAAGAGAAGAGATTAACTGCCATGTGCCATGGTCAGTTATATCAGCAAAGGATGAAGAAAGCCTTTGATAAGAAGGTCAAGCCTCATATGTTCCAAGAAGGTGACCTTGTGCTCAAGAAAGTCTTGTCTTTCGCGCCCGATTCCAGGGGCAAGTGGACTCCAAACTATGAAGTTCCATATGTCGCTAAGAGAGTCTTTTCAGGCGGTGCTTTGTTGCTTACCACTATGGATGGGGAGAATTTCACTCGTCCTGTGAATTCAGATGCAGTCAAGAAATACTTTGCCTAAAAATAAAAACAAAATAGCTCGCTAAGTTGAAAACCCGAAAGGTCGGCTTAGGCAAAAACGAGCGTCTCGGTGGATTGAAAACCCGAAGGGGCAATCTAGGCAAAAATTAAGGATTTGGCAAGTAACTGCATCCTGACAAGACTTTGTTCTACAACGGTCATCTGTCAAAGATTCTGGCTCAGTCATCGTCAACTGAAGCTTGAAATACATTGGATTCAGAGTTGGTGGACAAACGGCCATTATGTTCAATGTAGCCCTTTTTCCAATATATATCACCAATTTCAAATTTGTAAAGATCTATGGAATCTCGCCATTTGCGGATTACCATTCTATTAAATAAATTTGAGCCTTTATCTAATTCTTGGCACTCTTATTTGTTTCTGTTTAACAAATTTTTGCATATTTTAATTGATAAATATCATTGTTTTAAATGATTAAAGTTTTTGTAAACTGTTTTAAACAAAATGAACATTCACAATGACTAAAAGGATAGTTGGAACGTCTTCAGTGCTCTCCCAAGGATAGTACGATCTCCAAAAGGTAAGACATTTGTTCATATTTCTGGCATTCTTATATCCTCTTCATCATCTTTCAAGTTGTCTCCTCAGCGAGCGCAGAGAAGAGTGATACATCATCAGCTTCCCAAGAGTCTGACACTAGCATTTGTGTTCTATCAATTATATGGTTATCATCCCTTGTGTGGACTGACCTAAAATCCCTTATAGATTGATAAAAGTTGATATGCTATCTATTCACGAGGAAGTTTGTCTTTCCCCAATATGAGTAGAAGTCTCCAGTAGAGCAAGCATGTGTCTCCTGCATAGCTACCTTTCCAGATAAGTTGTTTCCTCAGCAGGAAGTTGTTTAGAGCAGTGGTTGAAGGGCTTGTTTCCCTTTTCATCCCCAGCTTGGCACGCAGGATTAGTTTCTGTTTCCCTCCGCCAGGACAGTTCCTCCGAGAATGCTTGCAGTTCATCCCCAGTAGGGTTGTTGCAGTTTATCCCCAGTATGGTCACCTATAGTCCATCCCTAATGGAGTTTCCTAATCCAAGCTTGATAATTTGTATCCCCTCTGAGTCTTAAGATTTCTTCCAGTATTGGACGGTGATGAGGAAGATGTGTTATTTCCTTCCCCAGCGGAGCAATTGTTCTTTCTCCCTTAGTAGAGATGTCTCTCCAACAGTTAGAAGGGAGTGTTTTGATTGATGCGTATATGTTTGGTGGTTGTTCCCAACAGAGTTGCACCTCATCCCTTGATAAGATCCCCATTAGAGTTTCTTCTACGACAGATCTTATTGATATCCAGTCACCTGTTCCCGAGAATCGTTGGAAGATCCCTGGTAGTTGGAAGCTATGACTTTGCCTATCCCCAGTGGTGATTGGGGTCTCCTGGTATTAGGTCATCCCCACCAGAACTGATTTCTCCTATGGGCCTAGCCTTTCTCTTTTGAGATGTTATGTCGGATGTCCGTTCGTGGCTCTTAAGCTTGTTTGTGTTAGATATGTCTGTTTGTCAGCATTAATCATACATAAACCACGCACATACATGCATAATTATAGCATTCAGATATTCATGTTGCCTACTTTTCCATATATCTTTGCTTGTTATATTCTACTATTGGTGAAATGTTCTTCCCCAAGCAGACGTTTGTGTCTGATCTCTCCATATAGAGTCAGCCCCATAGGCAGAAAGTGTCTATCTTTCCTTCTTTATTCCCCACCAAGTTATGTCCTCGTGGATGATTATTATTTCAGTTTCCTCCCCAGTCGTGTATTGGGATGGAATTACTCCCCTGAGTTATATCCTCATCGAGTTGAGTCTTGTTTGATTGTGTCTTTCTAGTTTGTTCCTAGACTGACTCCTTTCTTGTTATCCCTTGCAGTTCCCCGTGGTTTAGTTGTTCAATTGCTCAGTAACTAGTAATTGTTCATTCTTTTTCCCAGTGGACTTTGTGGCTTTCTACCCAGTAACCGGTCGTTGTAAGTCCTATTTTTGTGGCTTTCTACCCAGTAACCGGTAGTTGTAAGTCCTATTTTTGTGGCTTTCTACCCAGTAACCGGTAGTTGTAAGTCCTATTTTTGTGGCCTTCTACCCAGTAACCGGTAGTTATAAGTCATTTTTCTGTGGTTTTCTGCCCAGTAACCGGTAGATGTAATCCCCTCTTTGTTGGTTATCTTTACTCAATATTCGGTATTGATATTCCTTCGTTTTTGAGTATACCACCCAGTAACCGGTGATATATCTCTTGGATGATTGCTTTTATCAAGCAATTTATCCCCCGTGAGCCATCTTTCATTTGGTAATGATTGTTTCTCCTTCTGATTGGTCATCATTTTATACCCAGTAACCGGTATCCCGATGTCCTTTCTTTTCGGTTGATTTATCCTTTATTAACCCAGTAACCGGTTGTGGATAATCTTCCATGCGAGTATGTTATCTACGTTATGACGGTAATAGATAATATATCTCATGCGCTCTTCAGTCTAAGTCTTTTTCTTCCCCAGTCGAGTAGGATTCATACTTCCTTGTGGAATCAAATGTCCATCCTATAAGTTGAGTTTGCTTTTTCAGCCCTCCTTTCGGATGATGAGTGTCTTGGATATTGTTCCCAATTCACGCCTGGTTGGTCACCTATTATATGCCCAGTAACCGGTATCCCTGGTGTTCCTTCCTTCTGCTCCCTATTATGACTTTTTGTCCCCTATGGAGTCAGATTTTCCTGAGAAGAGATGTGCCTTTCAGGTCCTCCTCAGATGTTTCGGATGATTGATATCTTTCACCCTTATACCGGTCTTAGATATTCTTTCTCCCTGAGCTTGTTGTTCTCTCACCCAGTAACCGGTGTTTTGAAAACATGTCTCTCTGTGATTTTATTACCCAGTAGTCGGTAATATCTCGTTGTTTCTTCCTCAGCTGAGTCCTTTGTGGACATCCCCGTATGAGTCCGGATTTTTACCCGAGTTTTCCTTTGTGGATAGTTTTACTGTATTGGCATATTCCCCAATACATGCATCTTTGCGTCAGCTCGAGTCTTTTCATTGATTTATTTTCATGGAATCCCTTCGTGTCTCCCAGCAAGTTTTCAAGTCGTGACCTGCTCACGCATTCCTACCTTTTTCCCCAGAGTCTCTGTCTCCTTAGTGAGCATGTTGCTACTATGGATTTTTCAATTTCTCCTAATTTCTTTTCCTTCGTGGCAATTATTCACCATGAAGATTTTATTTTTCATGCATACATTTGCATCATGGGGTCTCTTAGGGACCAAAATTCGTCTATTTGTTATTATTTAAGCCCATTTTACCTCGTCGAGACGGAGATTTTAACCTTCATATCTCCGGCTAGAATGACCTTAAATAGAGGAATCTATAAGATCCTAATTTTGACCCTAAGATCCCTCATGGCATCATATCATTGCTCATTGTATTGCCTCAATGATCATAGCATGTATGGCTCCTTAACCCTTGGGTGGGACTTGTGTGAGTCGTTTGAGACCACCAAGCATGCTTGAAATTTTATATTATTGCTTTTCTTATTTTGATTACTAACCTAAAGCACAAAAATATGTCACTAACTCTTTTGTTTTGAAGCTCAAGTGATCATGTGCTCCCATGCTCCTAGGAGGCTCCTAAGCTCAATGAAGTGGCCAGATGAAGATCAAAGCAAGCATGACAATGATTCACAAATATCTTAATCATGATATATGTCTCCCAAGCATTTCAATTTTCCAATTTGATCAAGATAACCCGAAGGGCTTGAGGATTGTTTCCCAAGGAAACCCTAATTTAACTATGCATTGATTGTGCCTTGATCATGAAGCAACCTCAACCTATGATCAAATTCAATCAAGGGAAGTTCTTTCATTCATTATTTTATGCATATATGATGCTATGTGAGTATCCTCAATCATTCATTCAACAAAATTTGAGGTTTGGCCTTGAGAAGTTGACCAGTCAAGTCATCTGACTAAACTGAGGATCACTGAGACACAACTTGTGATTGTTTGTCAAATGAAGCTGACCCCAAGATCAAACATGTTCTTAAGAACCATATGAACAACTTTAATGTTCATAAAAAATCCATTTGAAACTTGGAAGGTCATCATTAATTTTAAAACATTATAGGTCATTTTGACCGAAACCCTAATTTTGGGTCAACTTCCCAAGGACCTAACTTCTTTAATTTTTATGATTTTGAGGTGAGACAAAATGCATTGGAAGGCTTAACATGTATACTTAAAATGTTATGTTGGACAAAATTTCATAATCCTAAAATAAATACATATGATAATACAAAACATTATAGGTCACTTGGACCAAAGCCATTGAATTTGAAAAATGTCCAACTTCAAGTGCCCATAACTTTCTCATGAAAAATCCAAATGATTCAAATTTTAAGTCTAAATTTATCAACTTGAAACTATATACAACTTTTATGTTGGAGGGTTTTCCATTTGAGGCTTGCATCATTGAAATATAAGGGCTTGAAGTTGCTTGCTTTTGGCAAAAAATTTCAAAGGGAACCTAGACATATTTTGTACCCAAAACTTCACATCCAGTTTTCATAAATTTCCAAACTCCAAATGAATTTTTTCCCAACATGACTTTTGTTACTTATTCTAAGAGCTTTCCAACCATTACTCACATGACCATTTTTGGATTTTCCATGTGGGAGTTTCGAAGAGCTTAATGTTTATGCTCATTTTTGCAATTCACATCATAACTTGGAATGCAAGCTTGTGCAACCTCTTGTGCACGTCCAATTCAACTACATTTGATCTCAACATGCATTTCCATTCATTCTTGGGCTTTGCATGCGCCTGTATAGGCTCATGCATGAAGGATCCAAGTTTCATGCACACGAGCCAAACACCACCTTGCATTCATTCCAGCTATAAATAGAAGCTCGTGCTCATTCAAAAATTAACCTAAAGGAGATCTGAAACGCTGCTGGATTGAAAACCAAACCCTCACCTAAAGGAATTTTAGTTTTCATTTTCAATTTCAAGCTTGAATTTCAACATCCTTAGTTGATCTTCACAGCTCTATTCCTTAGCCTTGCATCACATTACACTTCCAGAGCAAGATTGGATCAAAAACTTGAAGAACTCGTGATGTTTGAAGCTGCATTTCAAAGGTAGAACCTCAATTTTTCTTGATCTAGATCTTGCTCTATGATGTGAATTTCTTTGGTTTGAACTGTTTTCTGAAGTCCTCAAGTCTGAGGCAGGCCAGTGGTGGTCTCAATTTTGTAAATCATGCCATTTCAGATCAAGCACCATGATCTTCAAGCTCTTGTTTCTCTCTAAATAGGAACATTGAGAAGGATCCATGGTTACAGGGGTGATGTACACCACCTCAGCTTCATTTTGATGCCTTGCTTTTTCATTTTCATTAAAGTTGAAATCCATGCGCGTGGTGGCCGGAATCAGTTGTTTGGCCGGAGAAGATGGTGGTTTCCACCACCATCCCTACGTGGGAGCTTCCAAGCCATTGGATCTTGATGAAACATTATAATCTCAGCCTTTCATTGTTTTGACTTGTTTTAATTTCAAATGTTGCGCGCTTGACCAAGGATCACCATATGACCGCGCCTCTGAACCCTCAGATCATGGCCACATCATTTAATGAAAGGATCCAAGCGCGCTGGTTTTTTCTCTTTTTCTTATTTTCTGATTAATTTCATTTTATTCACTTTATTTTCAAAAATTCATAAATATTTTGAATTCACAAAAATATGAGACCAATGCCAAAAAATTTCTTGAAAAATCTAGTTTCATATTTTGATTTTTAATTATTTTTGTGACTTCATTTAATATTTTTTGTGAATTATTTGGTTTTTAATAATTTTAATTCATTTTAAAATGGGTTTTGATATTTGAAAAATCCAAAAATATTTTCTTAACAAATATGGATCATGATAAGTCAAGGAAAAATAGTCTCATCAATTTCTTAATTGATTTGAGATTTATTTGAGATTTTAATTCATATTGTGTTATTTTTATTGTTTTTAATTGTTTTAAAATAGTTTCTGATTTCAAAAATTATTGAAAAAATTTATCAAAGTTTGTTTGACCATGTTAGACCTATGAGAATTTAATTGGACTTGTCGAAGTTGATTTGAATTGGATTTGAGGTTTGACCATATTTTGTCCCTTTTATTTTAATTCAAAAAAATACCAAAAAAATATGTTTGACTTGTTGACTTGTGATCTTCATTTCTCTTCTGTTTGGCATTGGTTGATGATGGTTTGATTCACGTTTGACCAATTGTGTTTGATATTTGATTTCTCTTTGTATCCATTTCATCTTCATCCCATTTCTTTTATTTTTGGCCAATGAGTTAATGTCTTATGGTTGGTCTTAACATATAAGAGGTTTAACCTTCTTTGATGCAAATCAAACTCAACTTGATCCAAGATCAAGTGAGTTGCTTTGTGTCCAAGATAGGTTGCTTCTTGGTCAAGCAAAAAAACCTAAAGTCCATACAAGGCCTTTCTCTTTTCTTTTGGCATGGCAAGTTGTAGGAGCTTGGTTTACTAGTCATGACCTCTAACTTGTGTTTATTTGCCTATAGTTTTATTGACCGACCTCAGATAGGTGTGACTACTACATTAGTCCACTTACGATTGGTTAACATAGCGCTAAATTGTCTTATGACAAACTAACATAACTCCACTAATTACTAACTTTAATTTGAGCATTTAATTGCTTGCAATTTACTTTAATGCAATTTACTTCTTACTCATTTATTCATATTGCTTTTCCCTTTGCTCACTTGAGCACATATTTTATGTTTATGTCATTTTCCTTTTGCTCATTTGAGCTCATTATTGTATATAAATATATTGTTGTCTTGTGGTTGTTTTTTCTTTGTTTGTGTGAACCCAATGCAAAAAGGAGAAAGGACTTAGAATTAGGACTTACCTATGCTTAAAGGAGTTCAAGAGCAACTAGGCCTCATGCCTTTAGAATGCTAAACTTGTTGAAGAGCAACTAGGCCTCATGCCTTTAGAATGCTAAATGTCAAAGTTGACTCCAAATGACTTCCTTTCCAAAACTTGTTCTTTGTCCATTCCTCTTATTGTGTTGTGAACCTTTTGATGTTTGCTCTTGTGTGATAGAGATTCCACCTTGAGATAGTAAAGAGGACCATTGTCATGAGTAACCAAGTTAAGAGAGACAAGCCAAATGGAGATCCTAGGAGCTTGAATCCAAATTTGTGTGATTGCTTGTTTGTTTGCTAAGTCCAAAGGAAATGAGCATCTTGAATCATCTCTATGATTCCAAGAAAAGAAACTCCAAGGGTTTTATCTCTTTCTCTTATCCTTGTATGCTTTAGGACTAGCCCTTTTCTTCTTCTCTCCACTCTAACCCAAGCCAAACTCTTTTTGTGCAAACCATGACTTTGTTTCAAATTAGAAACCTAGGCCTTATGCCTTTGACTTTTCAAAAATCTTTTCATTAATACTCATTGTGAATAAATGCTAATTCAACTTTGACCTCATTTTGTAAATAAATCTAACTTGTAAATACAACTCACTTAAAGTTGATTTTGTGGTTGCAATGGCCACCTTTGTTAAAACTTTTCATAAACATTAGCCATAGGTTTAAGTTATCATAGTGGTTGATGTAAACCTCACCTTATCCTTAGTGATTGGATCATAAGTCTTCCATACTTATTATAGGGTTAACCCCTCACTAGTATGTTGAAGCTCTCCTCACATGGTGGATTGTTGGTTTAGGTTGAGTTTTCTCCCTTTGATAACAAAAGACCTTAAGGCTTTTGACAAATCAATTCACCAATCTTTTGTGATTTTTACCCCGAACTACGAGGTTTTGATCCTACCTTTGTGATGGTACGTAGGAAATGGGTTCTTCCATTCAAACAACAAAATTGTAAATATAATCTATCCTTTTCTCATCCCCCAAATCCTTTGCACATATTTTCACAAATACCAACCTACAACACATATTTGCAAAAAGAGGTTCTCTTAGAGTACTAAGGATGTTTTGGATGCGTAAAACCTTCCCATTTTATAACCAACCCCCTTACCTAGATCTCTGACATTTTTATTAGTTTTTGATTTGATAAAACTTCTTACTTGGCTTTTGTTCGCTTTTTAGCCTTTCCTTTGGACAAATAAAAGTGAGGTGGTGACTCGAATTGTATGTTTACTTTTGTTTTAATCAATAAACTATAAGGTAACGAATACCCCGCTACATTGGAACAATCACATTGACATTGTCACCCAAGTGACGGGACTGAAAATTTTGAATCATACCCTCATCCATCAGCCTTTGAATATATCTTTTGACAATAACGCACCCTCGAGGTTTTATACTGCAAATTGCACAACCATCATGGTCATGCTCGCACTCACTAACTAGGAAAATGTCCTTATGCATCGTTACCAAGGACCTTATGATAAAGTGGACGTCATAAATCTTGAACTCTCCCGAATAACCATCTACCATATTGATAGAGGAATTACCATGGGCGGGCAATGGGTTGGCTGTCACATTTGGCGCACGGTCCTCAAAGGACACCATCCCACTTTTCACTAGTTTTTGTACCTCATACTTCAATGGATAACAATTCTCGATATCATGGCCGAGAGCTCCTTGATAAAAGGCACAATAGATTTCGGGCTTATACCACCATGGAAGTGGTTCTGGAATTTGCGGCGGATTTCTTGGCTGTAGTAGGTTCTTGAGAACCAAAGATGGGCAGAGTTCGGCATATGACATAAGAATAGGGTTGAAAGAGACATTCTTCCTCTCAAGTTTTGGTTGTTGTTGATTATTGTTGGTGTTGTTATAGTTGTTGGTTCTTTCTTGCGGTTGTTCTTGACGTTGTTGTTGAACTGGCATTGATTGATTGTTGGAAAACATTGGAATGACTGATGAAACTTGATGTTTATGCTGACGCGGTTGCGAATTTCTTTTGACATGAGGCCTCCTCTGCCTCCCTATAGACACTGCATTGGTTTCCCCTTCCTTCTTTCTGACAAAACAACTTCCATATTTCTTACTAGATGATACCTCTTCCTTAGACAAACGTCCCTCTCGGACTCCTTCCTCTAACCTCAACCCAATGTTCACTATTTCGGTAAAGTCACTGGGGGCACTAGCAATCATTCGTTTGTAATAAAATGAACTCAGGGTCTTAAGGAAAATCTTGGTCATCATCTTCTCTTCCAACGGATGACTAATCTGAGCAGTAAGCTCTCTCCACCTCTGGGCATACTCTTTGAATGCCTCATTGTCCTTCTGAGCATAGACCTCAACTAGTCTCTATCGGGTGCCATGTCCACATTATACTTATACTGTTTCACAAAAGCTTCACCCAAATCATTAAACATGCGAATACTTGCAGTGTCTAGCCCCATGTACCATCTCAAAGCGGCACCAGTCAGACTATCTTGGAAGTAGTGAATCAATAACTGATCATTATCAATTTGAGTTGACATTTTTCTGGCATACATAACAAGGTGGCCAAGTGGACAAGTATTTCCCTTGTAATTTTCAAAGTCATGGACTTTGAACTTCATTGGGATCTTAACATTTGGTACCAAGCAGAGTTTAGTAGCACTGTTACCGAACATATCATTTCGTCTCAACGTTTTCAATTCCCTATGTAGCTCAAGGAACTGATCATTCATCTCATCAATCTTCTCATAAACATTTAGGCCCTCAGACGGCTCAGAATGGTAGATGGTGCCCTTAACACGAGGCAGAGTATGAACAACTGTAGGCGGTACAGACATGACCGGGCTAGATGTCGGTATAGAATCAAATGTGGGTGCAAACCCTTCAAGCATAAAATTTGATGGCATCCCCCATGGGAATCCAACAGGCATAGACGGACCAGATTGAGTGGCAACAACAGGAATAGTTGAGGTAGCAACCTCTGAGATGACAATCCTCTAAGGAGGATGAGTTGCAGAAGTTGGAGAAGACTGATTCTGAGCAGCTAAAAGAGACTCCATCATAGCAGTTAGACGAGCAATCTCATCCTTTAACTCTCGCTTCTCTTGCTCTAAGTGCTTCATGATTCTGGGTTGATTGGCGCGAGTGTTGTATCAATGAGTCAGCTTGGCTGAAGCACAGAAGAATAACTGATAAGACATCCGGCAGAAGAAAACTTCAAATGATGCATGAAATGCAATGTTTTGTTTGTTTTTATTTTCAAGGAACATACTATTTTATTTGCAAATATATAATAACAATAGTAACAATTTGATTGACCATAATAATCTCTTTTATTCAGATAGTTTGGAAGGATTACACTGAGTACAATTTCATAAACCTAAATACAAATACAAGAGAAAAGGAATCTAATCATCCTAAGGATCCCCTAACAACAGTGTCAAATGATCTGGCTGCAGGAGCGTACTTCCTTCGGATCCGTCGGATCTCGAACTCAAAGAATGTCTTCATCTGAGACTTCTCGAGGACAAGTTGGTCAACAATCTTCTTCCAAGCACCGGAAGGATGAGGCATACTAGCGGGAGATAGACCCCCTGGCTCTCTCTGTCTCTTCACTACTCGGTCTTCAAGATGTTCAATAAGTGCATCTTTGTCCTTAGACTCAAGCTGCAACTCCTCATGCTTTTGGCTCAAAGCATGGAACCGCTTTTCCCACATATCCCTCTCTTGCTTCATCTTGGCGAGTGCGTCTTCCAACTCCTCTACATCTTGGTTTGGGAATGTTAATGGCTCAACCATAACCATAGACATAGCTCTTTCACAAGCATATGGAATCTTCAACTCCAAAGCTCTCTTCTTCACCCAAGTAGTGTAAGCTTCCAAAGCTACACAGTTGCATGGACCAAGCTCGGATCTTCCTTTCCTATGCACATTATGCCAAGAATGTATCATCTTCTACTTCAAATTTTGGGGATATTTACCCTCTTGATAGAAAAGGCCTTCTAATTGAGTGTTATTAGGTTTGTCTCTCAAGGGGAACCCAAGTTGACGACGAGCCAAAGAAGGGTTGTAGTTGATTCCTCTTTGTGTACCAATAAGGTGCACATTAGAGAATTCACCACAATTGTCATCATTAGTGAGAGACATAAGAGTCTGAGACCACCATAGACATTGCTTGTTCTCCAAAAAAGCAGGCGTCTGAGGCAAGTGCGAAATAAACCACTTGTATAGAAGAGGAACACAACACACAATAGTCCCACCACCTTTAGAATTCCTCAAATGCAAAGAGAAATACATGTCACCCAACAGAGTAGGAACAAGATTCCCAATCAAGAAGATTCTAATGGCATTAACATCAACAAAACTGTCAATGATAGGGAACAAGGCTAAACCATAGATGAGCAATGTAACACCCCAATAAAATGAAATAATTATTTAAATTGAGTTAATAGTATATTATTAATTTAATTAAATAATTGGATTAATATTATTGGATTATTAATATTATTATTGGGATAATATTATTGGGTTTTATTATTGGAGTATATAAGTTGGAATAATAAAAAGTCCCAATTTTTGGAAAAAAGGTTTTCACGTGAAAAAGGAAAACAGAGCAAGCGGCTGAAAGAGAGAAAGGGCAAAGAGGCAGAGCAAGAGAAGAGGAAAAGCTTGAAGCTAACGGAATTGCCGGATTAACTCAGGTAAGGGGGGTTTATCATCGTTTGATGGGTCTTATGGGATAGCATGTAATGGGTAGTGATAGACCTCTGATTTTGACTCTGATTGAAAATGACATGTGATGAATTTGTGAAATATTGATGAACGAAATTGGATGATAATTGATGAAAATTCGTAAGGATTAGATGTAGTAAGGTTAGCGATTTGAAAAGTTGAATGTGTCTGATCTGTAATTGATAAAACGAACGAATGTGAATGAAAATTGGACTGTGGAAGGTTGAATCGGACAGATTTCGTAGCAGAGAAAGCCATTGCAGATCTGGAAAAATTCTGGTTCTGGTCATACGCGTATGGCACTAGGCAATACGCGTATGAGAGGGCTGGTACGCGTATGGATGAGGCCTTACGCGTATGGGTGAAAAAGATGATATTTTGAACGTAAATTGGTCTCTGTTGGTACGCGTAATGGGAGATTGTTACGCGTAGCATACGCGTATGAGACAGGTAATACGCGTATGAGTTGAGCGAGGAAATGCGCAATACGCGTATGAGAGTGGGTAGTACGCGTATGGACTTGGTCAGGTTTGGGCAATACGCGTATGGGCGTAGGCAATACGCGTATGGGCAGAATTGTGGTTTTTCTGAACTGTTGCTGTGCAGTTTTTGGTTGTTTAGGCTGAGTGATGTACTTGGCTGAGGTAGGATGTTGTAGGGATCATTTCCCGTTATTTTGAATAGTATAGGTATTAGTAGAGTGTGTTAATACTATGATTGATTATGTGGCATGATATGATATTGCTTTTGTTGATGATATGTGATGGTATACATGATGATGTGAATGTATGCATTTGTGAATAGACTATTTTATGGCTTAGAGTGTGAGCATGTGTCTATTCTTGAATTGTTGTTGATGTTGCATTGCTAGGTGATTAGCATGCATATTGTGGCCTTTAAGGTGGTAGCTAATTTCCATGGTGAGGAATTAGTGAGTAAATCATTTTGGTTGTTGTTGTTGATGTTGCATGCTAGGTGATTAGCGTGCATAGCATGGCCCATTTGGGGTGGTAGCTAATTCCCACGGTGAGGAATTAGTGAGTGAGTCACTATGTCTCAAATGAGTGGGACTAGTGAGCTTGGTAGCCGTGCCTGGATTTGGACGGTGAGGTTGAACTATATGTTCACAAAATAGTCGGTACCGCATGCATGGAGTCTCATTGCATAATATATGTATGGCGTGTAATATGAATGGATGTATTCCAATATTACACGTGTGTTTGTGTTGGTATTGTTGTGTTGTTATTAAGTATGATGTTGGAGTTAATATGCTGTTCCTGAATGGGTGTTTTGATTAGGGTGATGAAGTGTGTTGAATCACTTAACATAACATGATATTTTATAATACTCATTATATTGATTGAGGAACTCACCCTTACAACTGTTTTTCAGGTAACGAGCCGTGATTGAGTAGGAGCTAGTACTTGGAGTCTAGAAGTAGTTCCTTAGGGGGTCATGCTCTGATAGATGTAACATCGGGACGGGATGTTCTACTTGTTTTCATTGATGATTGTTGAATAAACTTACATGTATTGTGTTGCATGTTTTGTATTGATATTGGATTCTATTCCGCTGCGAAGTATGCAAATGTTTTATTTGATTAAATAAATGAGCATGACAGGATATTTTGGAACATGGTGTGAAAATGTTGTGTGACACCCTTCGGGGCATAATTACTCTGATTGATATTTTTTTTAATTAAATATTTGGGGTATTTTAGAAGGGTGTTACATTAGTGGTATCAGAGCATAGTCGATCGAGTCGAGTCGTAATTATTCTGTTTCCCCTGTACGGGATAGGTGTTGTGTAACCCTATCAGTACTTATTGTTTTAACTTGTTGGGTTTTCAGAATAGAGATGGCTGGAAGAGGTAGAGATGATGCTGCAATTGCTGAGGCCCTGGGTATGCTAGCTGGAGTACTTGGAGGAAATCCGAATGTTGTGGGAATGGGAGCTGCTCGTCAACTGAGTGAGTTCCAGAAGAACAATCCTCCAATGTTCAAGGGAGCATACGATCCAGATGGTGCTCAGAAGTGGTTGAAGGAGATCGAGAGAATCTTCCGAGTAACTGAGTGTGCCGATAACCAGAAGGTCAGGTTCGGTACGCATATGCTGTCAGAGGAAGCAGATGATTGGTGGGTTGCTACCCGCACTGAGTTGGAAACTGCTGGGAATGCTGAGATCACTTGGGCTGTGTTCAGAGAGAGATTCCTGAGGAAGTACTTTCCAGAGGATGTTAGAGGAAAGAAAGAGATAGAGTTCTTGGAATTGAAGCAGGGTAACAAGTCGGTTACTGAGTATGCTGCTAAGTTCACAGAGCTGTCAAAGTATTACACTCCCTATAATGAGGCTGCTGGGGAATTTTCGAAATGTGTGAAGTTTGAGAACGGGTTGCGTCCCGAGATCAAACAAGCTATTGGATATCAGCGGATCAGAGTGTTTTCTGACTTGGTTGACTGTTGCAGGATTTTTGAACAGGATTCCAAGGCTAGAGCAGAGAGCTATCAGCAAAGGGTTGATAGGAAAGGCAAGAATCAGAATGACCGTGGAAAACCGTATGCAGCTGGCAGAGGTTTTCAGAAGCAGAGTGGGATGAAGAGGCCTAGTGGGGGAGACTCTAGTGCCCCTGCTAAGTGTTATAGATGTGGTCAGGCTGGACATCGTATCCATGAGTGTACCAGTAATGAGAAGAAGTGTTTCAAATGTGGAAAAGGTGGTCATTTGGCTGCAGATTGCCGGTTGAAGACTGTGACTTGTTTCAACTGTGGAGAGGTGGGTCATATCAGTCCACAGTGTCCTAAGCCGAAGAAAGAGAATCAGTCGGGAGGAAGGGTCTTTGCTTTATCGGGTTCTGAGACTTCTGCAGATGATCGTTTGATCAGAGGTACGTGTTATATTAATGGCTTTCCTCTTGTAGCTATTATTGACACCGATGCTACTCATTCCTTTATATCTTTGGATTGTGCTGTGAAACTTAAGTTAGAGATATCTGAGATGCATGGAAGTATGGTGATTGATACTCCTGCGAAGGGTTCGGTGACTACTACTTCAGTTTGTTTAAATTGTCCTTTGAGTATTTTTGGTAGAGACTTTGGAATGGACCTTGTGTGTCTTCCACTAGTGCAGATTGACGTTATTCTGGGTATGAACTGGTTGGTGTTTAACCGAGTTTCTATCAACTGTTTTGATAAGACTGTGATCTTTCCTGAGATTGAGGAAGGAAAGGATTTGTTTCTATCAGCAAGGCAGGTGAATGAGGAAGTGGCAGATGGGGCAGAGTTGTTTATGCTGTTAGCGACTTTAGAGGCTAAAGATAAACTGGCGATTGGCGATCTAGCCGTAGTGTGTGATTTTCCTGAGGTGTTTCCGGAAGAAGTGAATGAATTGCCGCCAGAGCGTGAAGTTGAGTTCTCGATTGATTTGGTACCTGGTACTAGACCGATATCGATGGCTCCGTACCGTATGTCTGCTGTTGAGTTAGCTGAATTGAAGAGTTAGCTGGAAGATCTGTTGGATAAGAAATTTATTCGTCCGAGTGTGTCACCGTGGGGTGCACCAGTGTTATTGGTTAAGAAGAAAGAAGGTACTATGAGGTTATGTGTGGATTACAGACAATTGAATAAAGTGACGATCAAGAATCGGTATCCTTTGCCAAGGATCGATGATTTGATGGATCAGTTGGTTGGTGCGAGTGTGTTCAGCAAGATAGATTTGAGATCTGGGTATCATCAGATACGTGTGAAAACTGAGGATATTCAGAAGACTGCGTTCAGAACAAGGTATGGACATTATGAGTATTCTGTAATGCCTTTTGGTGTGACTAATGCGCCTGGAGTATTTATGGAGTATATGAATAGGATTTTCCATCCGTACCTAGATAAGTTTGTTGTAGTGTTTATTGATGATATTTTGGTGTATTCGAAATCTGAAGAAGAGCATGCTGAGCATTTGAGAGTGGTTTTAGAAGTTCTCCGAGAAAAGAAGTTATTTGCTAAACTCTCTAAATGTGAATTTTGGTTAGAAGAGGTTAGTTTTCTTGGTCATGTGATTTCAAGAGGTGGTGTTGCTGTTGACCCTTCTAAGATAGAAGCGGTAGCTAAGTGGGAAGCTCCGAAGTCTGCTGCTGAGATTCGAAGTTTTCTTGGTTTGGCTGGTTATTATAGGAAGTTCATTGAGGGATTTTCTAAGTTGGCGTTACCGTTGACGATGTTGACCAGAAAGGGGCAAGCGTTTGTTTGGGACTCAAAATGTGAAGAAGGTTTCCAAGAGTTAAAGAGAAGGTTGACTACTGCTCCTATTCTGATATTACCGAGTTCGTCGGAACCGTTTGAGGTTTACTGTGATGCTTCATTGTTGGGTTTGGGAGGTGTGTTGATGCAGAATAAGCAGGTTATAGCTTATGCTTCGAGACAACTGAGGATTCATGAAAGGAACTATCCGACACACGATTTAGAGTTAGCAGCCGTGGTTTTTGTTCTGAAGTTATGGAGGCATTACTTATACGGGTCAAGATTTGAAGTGTTCAGTGATCATAAAAGTTTAAAGTATTTGTTTGATCAGAAAGAGCTGAATATGAGACAGAGGAGATGGTTGGAGTTTCTGAAGGATTATGACTTTGGGTTGAATTACCATCCGGGTAAAGCAAACGTAGTAGCTGATGCATTGAGTCGGAAATCATTGCATATGTCTATGTTAATGGTTAAGGAATTGGATTTAATTGAGCAGTTTAGAGACTTGAGTTTGGTGTGTGAGAGTACTCACAATAGTGTTAAATTGGGAATGTTGAAGTTGACAAGTGGTATACTGGATGAGATCAGAGAGGGTCAGAAATCCGATGTGCTTTTGGTTGATAAGTTGACTTTAGTGAATCAAGGTCAAGGTGGTGAATTCAGAGTTGATGAGAATGGTGTTTTGAAATTTGGTAATCGGGTGTGTATTCCGGATGTTATCGAACTTAAGAAGAGTATTCTTGAAGAAGGACATCGTAGTGGCTTGAGTATTCATCCTGGAGCTACGAAGATGTATCATGATTTGAAAAAGTTATTTTGGTGGCCGGGAATGAAGAGAGAAATTGCGAGTTTTGTTTATTCCTGTTTGACTTGTCAGAAGTCAAAGATTGAGCATCAGAAGCCGTCTGGGTTAATGCAACCGTTGGCTATTCCAGAGTGGAAGTGGGATAGTATCAGTATGGATTTTGTTTCTGGGTTACCGAGAACAAGTAAGAATTTTGAAGCCATTTGGGTGATTGTGGATAGATTGACGAAGTCGGCTCATTTCATTCCGATCAGAATGGATTATCCGTTGGAGAGATTGGCTGAGTTGTATATTGAGAAGATTGTCAGTTTGCATGGTATTCCGTCTAGTATTGTTTCGGACAGAGATCCTAGATTTACATCGAAGTTCTGGGAAGGTTTGCAGAGGGCTTTGGGAACTAAGCTGAGATTGAGTTCTGCATATCATCCGCAGACTGATGGTCAGACCGAGAGGACGATTCAGTCACTAGAGGACCTTTTGAGGGCTTGTGTTTTGGAAAAGGGAGGTGCTTGGGATTGTTACTTACCTTTGATTGAGTTTACCTACAACAATAGTTTTCATTCGAGCATTGGTATGGCACCGTTTGAAGCTCTGTATGGTAGGAGATGTCGGACACCTTTATGTTGGTATGAGTCCGGTGAGAGTGCTGTGGTTGGACCGGAGATTGTTCAACAGACTACGGAAAAGATTAAGATGATTCAGGAGAAGATGAGGATTGCTCAGAGTCGTCAGAAGAGTTATCACGACAAGAGAAGGAAGTCACTTGAGTTTCAAGAGGGAGATCATGTGTTTCTTCGTGTTACTCCGATAACTGGTGTTGGTCGAGCTTTGAAGTCGAAGAAGTTGACACCTCGATTTATTGGTCCTTATCAGATTTTGGAAAGGATAGGGGAAGTAGCCTATCGTATCGCTTTACCGCCGTCGCTTGCGAATTTGCATGAGGTTTTTCATGTGTCTCAGCTGAGGAGGTACATTCATGATCCGTCACATGTAGTCCAAATAGATGATGTACAGGTGAGAGATAACCTGACTGTTGAAACATCACCTATGAGGATTGAGGATCGAGAGTTGAAGCAGTTGCGGGGTAAAGAGATTGCCTTGGTGAAGGTAGCTTGGGGAGGACCAGCAGGTGGCAGTGTAACTTGGGAACTTGAGAGTAAGATGAAGGAGTCTTATCCAGAGTTGTTCGCTTGAGGTATGTTTTCGAGGACGAAAACTCTTTTAGTGGGGGAGAGTCGTAACACCCCAATAAAATGAAATAATTATTTAAATTGAGTTAATAGTATATTATTAATTTAATTAAATAATTGGATTAATATTATTGGATTATTAATATTATTATTGGGATAATATTATTGGGTTTTATTATTGGAGTATATAAGTTGGAATAATAAAAAGTCCCAATTTTTGGAAAAAAGGTTTTCACGTGAAAAAGGAAAACAGAGCAAGCGGCTGAAAGAGAGAAAGGGCAAAGAGGCAGAGCAAGAGAAGAGGAAAAGCTTGAAGCTAACGGAATTGCCGGATTAACTCAGGTAAGGGGGGTTTATCATCGTTTGATGGGTCTTATGGGATAGCATGTAATGGGTAGTGATAGACCTCTGATTTTGACTCTGATTGAAAATGACATGTGATGAATTTGTGAAATATTGATGAACGAAATTGGATGATAATTGATGAAAATTCGTAAGGATTAGATGTAGTAAGGTTAGCGATTTGAAAAGTTGAATGTGTCTGATCTGTAATTGATAAAACGAACGAATGTGAATGAAAATTGGACTGTGGAAGGTTGAATCGGACAGATTTCGTAGCAGAGAAAGCCATTGCAGATCTGGAAAAATTCTGGTTCTGGTCATACGCGTATGGCACTAGGCAATACGCGTATGAGAGGGCTGGTACGCGTATGGGTGAAAAAGATGATATTTTGAACGTAAATTGGTCTCTGTTGGTACGCGTAATGGGAGATTGTTACGCGTAGCATACGCGTATGAGACAGGTAATACGCGTATGAGTTGAGCGAGGAAATGCGCAATACGCGTATGAGAGTGGGCAGTACGCGTATGGACTTGGTCAGGTTTGGGCAATACGCGTATGGGCGTAGGCAATACGCGTATGGGCAGAATTGTGGTTTTTCTGAACTGTTGCTGTGCAGTTTTTGGTTGTTTAGGCTGAGTGATGTACTTGGCTGAGGTAGGATGTTGTAGGGATCATTTCCCGTTATTTTGAATAGTATAGGTATTAGTAGAGTGTGTTAATACTATGATTGATTATGTGGCATGATATGATATTGCTTTTGTTGATGATATGTGATGGTATACATGATGATGTGAATGTATGCATTTGTGAATAGACTATTTTATGGCTTAGAGTGTGAGCATGTGTCTATTCTTGAATTGTTGTTGATGTTGCATTGCTAGGTGATTAGCATGCATATTGTGGCCTTTAAGGTGGTAGCTAATTTCCATGGTGAGGAATTAGTGAGTAAATCATTTTGGTTGTTGTTGTTGATGTTGCATGCTAGGTGATTAGCGTGCATAGCATGGCCCATTTGGGGTGGTAGCTAATTCCCACGGTGAGGAATTAGTGAGTGAGTCACTATGTCTCAAATGAGTGGGACTAGTGAGCTTGGTAGCCGTGCCTGGATTTGGACGGTGAGGTTGAACTATATGTTCACAAAATAGTCGGTACCGCATGCATGGAGTCTCATTGCATAATATATGTATGGCGTGTAATATGAATGGATGTATTCCAATATTACACGTGTGTTTGTGTTGGTATTGTTGTGTTGTTATTAAGTATGATGTTGGAGTTAATATGCTGTTCCTGAATGGGTGTTTTGATTAGGGTGATGAAGTGTGTTGAATCACTTAACATAACATGATATTTTATAATACTCATTATATTGATTGAGGAACTCACCCTTACAACTGTTTTTCAGGTAACGAGCCGTGATTGAGTAGGAGCTAGTACTTGGAGTCTAGAAGTAGTTCCTTAGGGGGTCATGCTCTGATAGATGTAACATCGGGACGGGATGTTCTACTTGTTTTCATTGATGATTGTTGAATAAACTTACATGTATTGTGTTGCATGTTTTGTATTGATATTGGATTCTATTCCGCTGCGAAGTATGCAAATGTTTTATTTGATTAAATAAATGAGCATGACAGGATATTTTGGAACATGGTGTGAAAATGTTGTGTGACACCCTTCGGGGCATAATTACTCTGATTGATATTTTTTTAATTAAATATTTGGGGTATTTTAGAAGGGTGTTACAAGCAATACAAAGATGGCTTCAAAAGCGTCCACACTACCGCCTTGAGCAAAGGTAGCAGCTTTCCCTATGAGAAATTTTGAAGTCAATCCAAACATTCCTCCTTTCTTCACCCAATGAGCCTCAATCTCAGACTTATTCAAATGAAGAACTTCAGCTATAAGATGAGATCTGGGAATCTCCTCCAATCCACTAAAGGGATACTTTGTCAAAAACAGATATTCCCAAGAGATGGGCATACTCTTCTAACATATGCATAAGCTAATAATCAGGAAAAGTGAAGCAACGGTAGAGAGGATCATATAGCTGAACCAAAACACTCAGAAGTCCTTCAACCACATCAGCAGATAACATAAATAATAGCTTCCCATGACGTTGCTTGAAATCCAAGGGATCTAATATAAAAGATTATAGCTTCCTTAGCTCTTTTAAATCAGGATATCTGAAACTGTACTTCTTAGTGTTCCTTCGTCCACAATCCATGGTCTGAAAATATTTGCAAAATAAAACCTCAATTCCTTGAAGTCATTTTTCGTGTGATGAATGTCATGATGCGCATGGATGCATGAATGCAACAATCATAAATAAGGGATCACACACAAGGCAAACAAACAAAGGTCAAGGGATGAATCAAGTCATTGTCAAGATGAATCATCCATTTTGGTGGATTATGGTTTTCACCTCATCAACACCCAAGTTCCATTGATATTGACAAGACTTGATTGGATTAACCAAGAATCAAAGGGTTTGTTACGAGTCACGAGCATGGAGTCAGGTTAAGAACCATCCCAGAGGAGTGTACTAAGGATAAAACCTGTAGATCATGTTCTAAAAAGTTCCCAGAGTCTTAATTCCATCTATCGGATATTATAGGTTAGGATGACTGACTCACCAACCCATAATATTCTCAAGAGAAACTTGTCTGAGTGTAGTATCACGTAACAACTGTTATCAAGTCTACACTTGAACAATCTTTGCACTACGTCCTAAATAGGCCAAGTTAGGTTAAATGTTCTATGATCCTCAGCTTCTCGGACCCCAAATCAGGGAAAGTAATGCCTAACCACAAATAACTTGTGTGACATCAATAACTCCAAAAGGGTCTCCGCTGAGTAGATGGGTCTCAAGCCAACTTGTTAAGGACTACTCCACATAAGTCGAACATGACTATACCATCCTCCTATATTAATTGCACTCAAGTTCAGGTTAGAACTTATCTCACCACTTAGAGATCACCAAGCACAACAAGCAAATTATATCACACACAAAAAATATACAAACATCAAATATACAATTATATACATATAAAAAAGTAGGCTAAACCCACTGAGGACTACTCCCCAGCAAAGTCGCCACTTAATTTATGTAGCGGTAAATTCATGACCATTAAGCTATGGATACACTTAACGTCAATAAAACCAGAGTCGCCACCGCACTTTTATTATTTCCAAAGGAAAAGGGAAAAGTACGAACAAAACCCAAAAATAAGAAGTTTTCAAATCAAAACTAATAAAATGCTAGAGATTACAGGTAAGGGGGTTGGTTACACAGAGGAAGGTGTTAGCACCCAAAGTGTCCTAGGTACTCCTTGGGAGCCCTTTTTATGTGAGTATGTGTTTTGGTATAAAATTATATTTGAATAAAATAGAGTGTAGGGATGAGAAAAGAATTCATTAATTATATTTTTGTGTTTGACAAGTGTAGCAGGAAATTCACGATCATTAAGCTATTGACAAGCTAGAGATCAATTAACAAGAGTCACCACCGCGCTCTTTTTGTTTCCAAGGGAAAAGGGAAAAGTACGAACAAAACCCAATAAGTAAGAAGTTTTCAACTAAAAACTAATAAAAATCAGAGATCACAGGTAAGGGGTTAGTTACATAGAGGGAAGGTGTTAGTGCCCAAAGTGTCCTAGGTACTTCTAGAGAGCCCTTTTTGTGTGCATATGTATTTTTGTACAAAGTGATATTTACAAACAAATAGAATGGGGGGGGATGAGAAAAGAATTCATTAATTATATTTTTTGTGTTTGACAAGACTTTCGGACTTGTGCCTACGTACCAACATAAAAATGAGGGATCAAAACCTCGTAGTTCGTGATATAAATTTCAAAGTGGATGCATTGTTTTTAACAAAAATTAAGTTTGAAAGGCACAAAGGCCCAAAAATGGTTTGAATGAGTTAGTTCTTTTTGGCTTTTTGAAAGTTTAAGTCAAGTATATTTAAGTTTATTTACAAGTTTGATTTAAGAAAAGAAGCTTGAAAATGCAATGGCATAAGGCCAAAGTTTCTATCTTTTTGCAAAAGTGGTCAAAGTTTAGAACAAAAATAGTTCACACAAAGAAGATTTAAAAAAAATAGAGGGAGAGATTTTGAAATTAAAGAAATAGGGAGAAGATGAAGAGACTATCCTATGTACAAAATTAAAAGTTTAGAGTTGAAAAGATCTGACCAAGTGGGTAGCAATCCAATAGACAAGAATGTCAATAGAAACCCAGAATTCCCTTGGACTTTTAGAATCAAGCAACACACAAATTCACAATTATATTATCTTGAAGAGCAAGGCATCAAATAAATATGGCCACATCCAAGCTTATCCATTCCATGATCTTCTCCAAAATAGCCCATGCAACAAATGAATTCCACAAGTCACAGGTTCAAAATAACAGCTTCACGATGATCATGTTGCAGATGGACTTAGAGAGATCTTGAATGATGTATCAGATGAATTTCAAATTGCAAGCACTTGGTTCTTCACAAATTGGCATTGGCCAAGTCCTTTAGCTTAGGGAGGTTGCCTATATTCTAAGTCCATTTGTCCAAGATCAAGCCAACAGTCCACTCAAAAGTTTTTTTATGGTTTTTATGATTATTATGTACATTAATGGTCAAAGACCACACAAACAAACAAAGTATATACAAACAAAATATATCACACAATATGGTCCAAATGAACATAGTGAAAATTGCTTTAACATAAACAATTAGAATGATATGTGCAGTGGCAAATGAAATAAAGTGCAAAAAGTAAATTACATCAAAGTAAAAGCTTGAAATTAAAAGTCAATAGTTAGTAGGTTAGAGGTTAATTTTGTTTTGCTTTTGCTTTTTCAAGACATTCTTTGGAGAACACTCAACCCACTTAACACAAGCATGGATCCTTGAACCAAAATATCTTCCAAAGAAAGGAAAGAAGGTCAAGTTTCCACACAATACCATGAAAGAGGGGAGACTTACAATCTCACTAACTAGAATGCTTATGCCTTTTGTGTAAAAAATTTAGCGCTATGTTAAGCAATCGTAATTGGACTTATGGAGAAGTCACAACTATTTGAGGCCGGGCAATAGAATTTTGGTGTTAATGCATGTTAGAGATATAGTATAATGAATTATGCTCATGAAACATACCACACACAAAAAAGAATATGCAAAAGGCGTGGCCTAATCTCATCCATACTCATGTCAATTTTTCAATCAACTAGCATTAGGACTTTGAGATGTCATGGGCCAAATGGAATGAATGAATTGAGAAGAGGAATAAGATGAAGTGGGAAGGGGATGAATGAGATCACAAATTGGTCAAAGGAAGACTTTTATTAAATTAATATCATTCATTCATTTTGGGAGATGGAATATAACTTCCAGCAATCCCCTAAATCCAATGATATTAACTTGACAAAGTCAAATCAACCTTGACCAAGGCCCAACAACAATAAGCAAGCTCATACAAGTCAATACAAATGGTCAACAAAATTTAATTGGCATTTATTCAATTAAAAAAAATTGTGCATTTAATTCAAATATGTTTTGTCTAATTCCTACAATCTCATCAAAACACCAAAGAAATGGCCATGAGATTTATCATAGGTCAAACAAGGTCAAAGGACCTTGGAGAAAAAATTTCATAATTTTTGGACATTTAAAAATATTTTTAAGCAATTAAAAACAAATGCAAAATTAATTAATTCATGAAAAATATTAATAATGATCCAAAAAATAATTTTAATTCATAATATGAAAGAGAAAAATATTTGAAATTTTAGAAAATGCAAATAAAACAAAAATTTAGGTGGCAGATCTGATGATCCAAAGCGTGCAGATCTGAAAGAAAAATATTTGAAAAATAATAATACGAATTATTGAAGAAAATGCAAATAAAACAAAAATTTAGAAAATCAAAAATACGTGGACCATCAGATCTCCCTCATTAATTGAGGTGGCAGATCTGATGATCCAAAGCGTACATTCCACATGTGCCTTAGTCAACTGCGCTGCATAATTGGTATTTAAAAGCGATGATCAAGATTAAAATGTAACATATGGATTTTATGATTCTCAGCCTTGCCAAGTCATCGCCAGAGCCAGAGCTCCGGTCATCTTCTCCGGTGGACCTCACCAGACTGGTCCAACATGAACCATCACCATAATGAAAAACAAGGACATGTTCTTGAAGAAAAAATGGCACTGAGCTCGAATTTGGCCTCCATTCACTCCAATTCCAAATATATTAAGAGATATGTGGAATTGAAATTTGAGGTACATGAACTGAGTTGCTTCGATTTGGCCTCAAAGTAACTAAATCTTCTTGCCTACATTGGTAGAACTTCAGACAACCAAAGAATCAATAGAATTGAGCAAGAATTTGAGAGAATCGAAGAGTTCAAAATTTCTGAAAATTACCTTTAATGTAGGTCTAGATTCGATGGATCTTGATCTTGCTTGTGCTTGGACTCACTCCACTTGCTTGCAGGAGAAGGATTGAATGATTTAGAAGCAATGGATTCCTGGAGAATTGAATTCCAAAACAATGGAGATTCAAGCTCAAATTCAAACGAATTAACAGGCTTATCCTTTGAGAATTGAGGGTTTGCAATGGGGGATCAAAGTTGGCGCAATTGTGTGTGAATTTCTGAGCAATTGAAGCTCTATTTATAGCTGAATCATGTGATATTTGTACACTCACTTTCACTTTCCAAATTTGGAAAATGTGATGTAATGTGGCATGGGCGCGCATAGGCCCATGAAATGATGGATTGAAGTCCATAATTGAAGATCAGATGTGTTGAAGTAGGCTTGGATTGCAAGGCACATGTACATTGATGTTTGAAGATTGATCCATGCCAAATAATATCATCATGTTTAAGCCATGTGCAACCTATGCATTTCTCATCCAAAATGGATGAATTTGAGCTCTTTAGAAAGGTGAGATCAAGAGGAACAACTTTGATGTTCAACAATTTTTCATTTGGAGCATGGAACTTGGAGAAATTTGAGGTGGAAGTTTGGAAATTTTTGACATATCAAATTTTTTCTAAGTGCCAAGCCATATGTCTCAATATTCCACCTTACTTAACTTTTTATATGAGCTTCAAATGGGAAAAGTGTCTTCATCAAAGTTGTATCTCTCTGAAAGACCTTCAAAGTGGTTACAAATTTCATGTCATTTGGATTTGAAATGATAGAGTTATGCATTTTTGAAGTTTGGAAAAATCACTTGATCAATGGTATAGGTCAAAAGTGACCTATAATGTAGCCTCATATCAAATGCTCAAAAAAGTTGAATTAGCTCCCACTCCAAACATCAAAGTTGAAGTAGATACATTGAATTTGATTGTGAAACTTGTAAATATTTCATCTCATAAAAATTGAGCACGTTATGGCTTTGGGAAGTTGACTTTCAAATTAGAGTTTAGACAAAATGACCTATAATGTTTCAACATAGAAAATGATTTTCCAAGAAAAACTATCTCTAGGTATCAACATGAAAGTTATTTATAATGTAATTTAGAGTAAGTTTTCTCTTGGAAAAAATTTCATATGGTGAAAATTGTAGGAGATAGGTGTCGCATTACGCGAAAAACCGGCGGGAAAAGAAGAAACAACAGAGCCGCCACCGTGCGTTATTTATCCCAAAAGAGGGAAAGGAAACGCTCAGAGTAAACCTGGAAAAGAACATGGTCTCGCGACCAAAGAGAATGGGTTCGGGAGTCGGTTATGCAAAGGGAAGGTATTAGCACCCCTACGCATCCGTCGTACTCGACGGGATCCACGCACACTAGAAAGGAATATGGTTGCAATGAGTCCAAAATGTGGTTTAGATGATGAATCGAGCAAGGCAAGGCTCAGTTCTTTGGAGTATTTTTGCAGATTTTGGAAAATGGCAAGGAAATGAAATTTGAGAGAATGAATGGATTCTGTGTTTGGAGGCCGCTAGGGTTCACAAATTGACAGAAAATGTGTTATATACCATCTGTTTTAGCATTGGTAATGAAGTGTTAATCCACATTATCTCCAATCAAGCAATTTGCCATTTTGCTAATTTTCCATCAAATGCACATGGGGTGTGTATGCTGCACGATTTTGGGCCTTTGGCAAGTCAGAAATGATGTCTTAAGTCAATCCCAATTGGCCACTTGGATGTAAAATGTTTAATTCAAAAATCCAAATTCGCACCTCACTTGAAATTAAGCATGCTAGGTTCAAAAGTGCCATTTTGATTGGCAATGTTTTGGCACATGAAATTTACATTTTTGGAAAGAGGAGGTTAAATGTGGTTTTTAGGAAAAAAACCTCACCAATTTTGGCCAAATGGTTTGAGAGATATGGCCTTTTGAAGTTCAAGAATTTGTGAAAATGATTGGATTATATCTTGCCAACCATACATGGGAATTGAGAGTTCTTGGACTTTTTGGAAATGGGAGAACAAGATCTTCAACTTTCATGTTGGGCAAAAATTCATTTGAAGCTTGTATCATGATGTAAGTTTGGGATCAAGAAGTTTCCATTTTTGGCAGTTAAAATTACAGGTCCAGTTTCTATTTTTGGAAATTTTCTAATTTGGCTTCAAATTCTTCAATGATATTGTTTGCCATGATATATGAGGCATATTGGGACATGAATAAGCTCTCTCAAACCAAATCCATCCATCAAAACCATAAAATCAACCACAGTTGACCAAGGTTGACTTTCTAGGGTTTCTGACTGATTGTGCATGGACTGAGGACCTCTGAGCCTTCAATCTTTGACCTAATCACTTCAAATGGATCCCCAAGTCATGTGAACATGTTGGACCAAACCTAGGGCCTTGGCTCCTTGAGAAACACACTTGCTTGCTTGGTTGACTGATCTCCTGATCAGTTTGACCTAATTCTCTTGATGATCTTGCACTTGAGGCAAATGGAACAATGCAATGCTATGCAGTGGACCATGATATGCTATGACCTAATATGAGAATGTATGTACAATGACAGGTGCAAATTTGAGGTGCTACAGCTGCCCCTATTCAATCAGCTGGGGACCCGAACGGATGATAGCAGCGGCTGTCAGACTTTCAGGGTAAACAGGGATTGAATACTAAGAACCGTAGAATTTGCACAATACAGGAATCCACCAATGGAAACGTCCACTGGGATTTGATCTTTATTACTGGGTATTTTTTGGTTTTTGTTTTCAAAGGGTACGGCCACATCCAGACATCACAACGATGATGAATGGGAAAAGAAACCACAACTAGATGCCAACGGACAACTAGGAAAAACTCAGCGTTTACCGGAACCAACGGAGAGGTAACCAGTCATTAATGAATGACTGGAAGGGATACAACCATACGTCAACGGACGAAATGGGAAAAACTCAACGTTTACCAAGACCAACGGAGAGGTAACCAAACATTAATGAATGAATGGAAGGGATACAACCATACGTCAATGGACGAAATGGGAAAAACTCAACGTTTACCAAGACCAACGGAGAGGTAAATCCACATGGGGACAGGTACAACTAGACGTCATGGGACGAATAGGAAAAACTCGACGTTTACCAAGACCAACGGAGAGGTAACCAGACATTAATGAATGACTGGAAGAGATACAACCATACGTCAACGGACGAAATGGGAAAAACTCAACGTTTACCAAGACCAACGGAGAGGTAAATCCACATGGGGACAGGTACAACTAGACGTCATGGGACGAATAGGAAAAACTCGACGTTTACCGACACCAACGGAGAGGAGGAATACTTCACTAGGGAAGAAGGACACAACCAAATCATCAACGGATGATCGGGAAAAACTCGACGTTTATCGAAACCAACGGAGAGGTAACTCTGCATGGAGAGGGGTACAACTAGACATCATCGGATGACTAGGAAAAACTCAACGTTTATCGACACCAACGGAGAGGAGGAAACTCTACTGGGGAGAGTGAACACAACCAAATCATCAACGGATGATTGGGAAAAACTCGACGTTTATCGACACCAACGGAGAGGAGGAATACTTCTTCGATTTGAAAATCGGAAATTGGCCTGAACGCCACTTCGGTCTGAATACCGGAAAATTGGCCTGAGTGCCATGAGTGCATCGACCTGATCGTCGGAAACTCCTTCGGTCTGAATACCGGAAAATTGGCCTGAGTGCCATGAGTGCATCGACCTGATCGTCGGAAACTCCTTCGGTCTGAATACCGGAAAATTGGCCTGAGTGCCATGAGTGCATCGACCTGATCGTCGGAAACTCCTTCGGTCTGAATACCGGAAAATTGGCCTGAGTGCCATGAGTACATCGACCTGATCGTCGGAAACTCCTTCGGTCTGAATACCGGAAAAACATAAGTACATCGACCTGATCGTCGGAAACTTCTTCGGTCTGAATACCGGAAAAACATAAGTACATCGACCTGATCGTCGGAAACTTCTTCGGTCTGAATACCGGAAAAACATAAGTACATCGACCTGATCGTCGGAAACTTCTTCGGTCTGAATACCGGAAAAATTGGCCTGAGTGCCAAAGCGTGAATTGGTTTGTGTTCCAAAACACTCAATATCCTGAAGAGGGCTAGAAAAGCAGTCTTGTTAAAGGATGGACATTCAATTCCACAAGGAATACGAATCTTTTATACTGCTGGAGATAACAATCGAAAGATTGACCAAAAGGAGCATGAGACATTTTATCTACAGCCATCAAAACGTAGATAATACACTCGCATGGAAGATTATCCATAACCGGGTTGTAGGTTGTTAAATGGATAAACGACCGAAAAGAAAGGCATCAGGGTACCAGGACTAGGTATGCAAAAGATGACTAATCAAAAGAGGATAAAGTTGCTTACTCGGAGCAAGTATCCAAAAAGAAGGGGAAGACCCAATGGGGACAATACTGCTTGATCAAGGCAAGTATCCAGAGGGGAAAGAATATCAATATCACAAACCGGATACTGATAACTGCAAAGAGGGGATTACATCTACCGGTTAGTAGGCAGAAAACCACGGAAAAGTAACCAGTCATCGATAGGATGAGCACAAAGGGTTAACTCCGACGAGGGGATGAAAGTGGGATTTTACAACTACCAGCTAGTAGGTAGAAAACCACGACGATAGGACTTACAACTACCGGTTCGTAGGTAGAGGCCCACAAACAGAATGAACCACAAAGGTTACCTCTGCTAGGGGGTGAAAGTGGGATTTTACAACTACCAGCTTGTAGGTAGAAAACCACGACAATAGGACTTACAACTACCGGTTTGTAGGTAGAGGCCCACAAATTCCGCTGAGGATAAGATGAATGAGTGCCGGTTAGTGATCGACTATTCATTTATGCCCCAGGGAAGCACAAGAAACAGTCGACGGGGAGCCAGTTTAGGATCGATCCAAAAAGGTAGACGGAAACAAGACTCATCCTAATGAGGAAAGAACTCAATAGGGAAAACCCATCCCGTGTAGGGAGGGAACGGAAGCAACCGTCATCCACGAGGATGTATCTCAGTGGGGAAATGGCAGGAAAGGATAGACACTTTCTGCTTAAGGGTTGGCTCTACATGGAGAGATCAGACACACCCATATCTGCTTAAGGAAAATCTACTGGAGAGATCTGTATCAACAAATAGCAGGAGGTAACAATCAACAGATACCCGGCAACAGCTGCAACATGAGTATCTGAATGCTATGATTATGCATGTATGCATTCTACCTAAAATGTATGATGAATGCTTACAAACAGAAATGCTCAACACGCAGGTCCAGGAATCAACCACCCGGTACTACTCTTCTTCCATAGGGAAGGCCAAAAACACCAGAGAGCAAACGCGATCTGCTGGAAACCGGGATATCAGGGAACAACACCATCCTGCGGGGAGAGGAGAAGACTGCTCTGCTGGAGAGAGGAACGCTAACGTCTTCAGTAAACGCTCTGCTTAGGGGAGCTGCCCCACAAAATATTTCCACAGTAACCTTGCTGGAAATGCCCCACGGTAGGGCTCAAACAAACCTATACTGAAGATGCCCCACAATAGGGCTAACAGGGACTTGGAGGAAGAATGTTGTACTGCCGGGTAACTTCAACCAACACTGCACTGAGCAACCTCGCTGAGGAGAAACCATGAAAATGTTCTGCAGGACAAAGATACAGTCATGCTCGAGATACGAACAATTATCTTACCTGTTGGTAATCATACCACCCTCGGGAGAGCACTGCGGATCTCCTAAGTATCCTTCCATCATCGTGAATGTTCGCTTTGTTTAAGAACAATTTTTTTAAAAAAATTTGTTTATTTTGAAAACAATGATACTTTATCAGTTAAAACGTGCAAAACATTTGTTGAGTTGAAAACAAATAAGAGTGCAAATAATGGGATAAAAGCTCAAATAGATGTAATGGAATGGTAGTCTGCAAAGGGCGAGACTCCATAGATCTGTACAAGTTTGAAATCGGTGATATATATTGGAGAGGGCTACATTGAACATAATGACCTTTCCTCTACCATTCCGAACTTTCGATGTATTCGGAGCTTCAGTCGACGACGAATCGAGAATTCCTGACGGATGACAGATGTACAGCACAGTCTTGTCAGGATGCAGTTACTTGCCAAATCCCTAATTTTTGCCTAGATTGCCCCAGTGTGAGGTGCTCAATCTAGCGGGATGCGAATTCTCTTTTTTTTTCAATGTCTCTAACTTTTGCCTGGATCGCCCTTTCGGGTTTTCAATCCACCGAGACGCTCCTTTTTTTCCTAAGTCGCCCTTTGGGGTGTTCGACTTAGCGAGCTATTCTGTTTTTTCTTTTTTGTTTGTTTGTTTTAGGCGAAGTATTTCTTGACTGTATCGGAATTCACAGGACGAGTGAACTTCTTCAACCATTGTAGTAAGTGTCAGAACGCTGCCTGAAAAGGCTCTCTTGACAACACATGGACTTTCATAGCTTAGAGTTCACTTGCCCCTGGAATCGGGCACGAAAGACAAGACTTTCTTGAGCACAAGGTCACCTTCTCGGAACACACGAGGCTTGACCTTCTTTTTCACTCTCTGCTAATATGACTGATCATGACACATGGCAGCTGATCTCTTCTTTTCGATCGAATTCAGCATCAGTCAACTTGGGACTTCGAGGGTGCTATTTTCTTTTATTTCTTTCTTTCTTTTTCTTTCTTTTGATTTCTTTTGATTTCTTTTGATTTCTTTTGATTTCTTTTGATTTCTTTTGATTTTGCACCCTCCTCTTTCTTTTTTCTTTTTTTTTCTTCTTTTTTTTTTTTGATGCCCCAGTTGGCTGTTCTGCTGATTCTCGAGATGCAGCTGAGTGATCTTCTTTTCTTGCTCAAGAAGTCGGGAAATCTCGTCAGGAATTCCTTCAACATCATCTTCGTCTGCTTCGAATACAGGGAATTCAAAATTGGGAGATGACGTCTGATCATTATGTTCAATGGGTTTGAGAAACAACCTGCATAAAGATTTTGAGCATAAAAAAGCACTTTGAAAATCAAACAAGACAATCGTTATGCAGATGAAAAGATTGTTTTTATTCCTGTTTTTTAAGGTTTTTTTTTATCACCAATTTCATGCAAAAAGTGAAAAGGGAAAACAAATGGAAAAACAAATGTTTTAACATGAATTTATTTGAATGAAAATATCATTGCACAAAATGTTGCCAACAATGTCATCACTTCTCCTTTTGGCATGGGAGAAGGGTTTTTAAACAAAGTGATTATTACAAAGACTTATGAACAACCGTAGGAACGCCCACAGTGACCCAATTGTGATAGATCCCCCCAGGGATGACAACTGTCAATATCTTTTGCATCAGCAGCTTCTGCTTTTGAACAACCTTCTTTATTGAAGACCTCAGAAGAAAAGTCAATGTCGGCCCGGGACTTGTTACCTTCAAACTTGATTAGCATTGGGACCTAAGTCCTCCAAAATCAGAATACCTGACCTCACAAGGTCCTGAACCTTCATCTTCAGCTGGAAACAACTATCCACATCGTGACCAGGAGCTCCCGAATGATACACACAATGCTGTTCAGGCCTATACCACCACCGAGGGTTGACGGGTATGGGTGGCGGGTCTCTGGGAGTAATCAAGTTCCGCTCTAACAGAGAGGGATACAGTTCGGCGTAGGATGTGGGGATTGGATCAAAAGTGATCTTCTTCCTCTCATTACTCGTACTGGCTTGATTTCCATTGTGAGGCTGGGAAGCCTGCTGTTGAGGACGATGTTGTTAACGCTGATGCTGCTGAGTTGGTCTTCTCGGCTGTTGGGGTTGAGTAGCTGGAATAGTCACAGCAGCAGCCTGACGATACTGTCCTCTGTTTGCGCTCCTCCGACGGTGCACAGCATTTGTTTCAATCTCTCCCCTTCTGGGTGCCCCAGAGTATAGCTTCTTAGAATTTGAAGAGTTTGAAGAGCCAGGATGGCGGACCGGAGCGAGGGTTGCTCTGACATTAACAGTCTCTGCAGCAAGAGGCTGTTCACTGATTCTGATCCCCTTCAATTCATCACCCACGGCATAATCATCGACGAGAATAGTGACAGCAGCATTCTCATGAACGGGTACATCCACTGGTGGAGCACGGTGGACTGGTGGAATCACGGCTTCCAGTCTCTGGGCTAAGGCACGCAGCTCCTCTTGCCCCTGAACGACCCCTTGCATCATGTTCATGAACTGGGCCATGTTCGCCCTCATCTCAGCTAGCTCAGCTTGAACCTGGTCCATACTCCTCTATTGATTTAGTCTGGTTGCGGTGCGGACGATGATCGACAATCCTGTCTCAGTCAAAACCCAAAGTGAGAAGTCACGTCCCCAAACATGTCTATACTGCAAGGATGATATGTACATGATATGCGTATGATGCGGATGCTATTTTGTCATGAATGATCCTGATAAAGGATATGCGCATGCAAGTTAACTTTTTTCATGCATTATTATTTTTTTTTAAAATAAATATGCTATGATGCAAATGATGCAACATGACTGGTCAGGCTGTGCATCTCGGAGCACAGGATCGAAGCTTCAGCTGGAACTCGGAGTCACAATCCATCTGAAACCCAAAGCCAACTGATACTGTCATCTGAAACCAATCTGAGGAACCAAGTCACCATAAATCCGACTTGGGGAGTTCCGAAATAAACGAAACTGGAGATTACATCACTATCATCACAGGAACATCCACTGAACGGATGACAGCCAGCTCCTCTGAACAGGTACTCTCAAATTCAACCCGGGGATCCGAAATAAACGGAACCCGCTGATAAACCACGGACAGAACTCCGACGTCCCAGAAATAAATGTCCATAATTCACAGTCACCGTCAGTACCGAGAGTCACCAACTGTACCTGTTAAAATGATCAAACCCGCCCCGCTCACGGGTGTAGTCTAGGCCAGGGTAAAGGCTGAGAGAAACGCAGCATAAATAACCTTTCGCAGAATACCATCATATACACACCCGAAGTATGTAACGACAATATCCCACCAGGGTCTGAACTGCTCGTGATATCAATGTTCCGCTAAGTGGCGCAATACCACCCGCTTCCCATGAATCACTCTATTCCTAATCATCCTATATTTCACTCATGGTCTGGGTATTGGACCTTTTACCTCAAGTAACTCCCACCCCAAACAGAGAAACACAGACAGCACAGCAGATGATAATGAATGAATGCAAACATTGATGCAAACAATAAATGCAAATAATAAATGCACATATATACAATGAATGCAATAAATAACAGCACAAAGCAACCAAAGCCCTAACCTAGAGAGCGCTAGGAGAGACTCGCTCAGGGAAGATGGACCAGCATAGGTCAACTTCTTTATCATCCCCAGTGGAGTCGCCAGCTGTCGCATTACGCGAAAAACCGACGGGAAAAGAAGAAACAACAGAGCCGCCACCGTGCGTTATTTATCCCAAAAGAGGGAAAGGAAACGCTCAGAGTAAACCTGGAAAAGAACATGGTCTCGCGACCAAAGAGAATGGGTTCGGGAGTCGGTTATGCGAAGGGAAGGTATTAGCACCCCTACGCATCCGTCGTACTCGACGGGATCCACGCACACTAGAAAGGAATATGGTTGCAATGAGTCCAAAATGTGGTTTAGATGATGAATCGAGCAAGGCAAGGCTCAGTTCTTTGGAGTATTTTTGCAGATTTTGGAAAATGGCAAGGAAATGAAATTTGAGAGAATGAATGAATTCTGTGTTTGGAGGCCGCTAGGGTTCACAAATTGACAGAAAATGTGTTATATACCATCTGTTTTAGCATTGGTAATGAAGTGTTAATCCACATTATCTCCAATCAAGCAATTTGCCATTTTGCTAATTTTCCATCAAATGCACATGGGGTGTGTATGCTGCACGATTTTGGGCCTTTGGCAAGTCAGAAATGATGTCTTAAGTCAATCCCAATTGGCCACTTGGATGTAAAATGTTTAATTCAAAAATCCAAATTTGCACCTCACTTGAAATTAAGCATGCTAGGTTCAAAAGTGCCATTTTGATTGGCAATGTTTTGGCACATGAAATTTACATTTTTGGAAAGAGGAGGTTAAATGTGGTTTGTAGGAAAAAACCTCACCAATTTTGGCCAAATGGTTTGAGAGATATGGCCTTTTGAAGTTCAAGAATTTGTGAAAATGATTGGATCATATCTTGCCAACCATACATGGGAATTGAGAGTTCTTAGACTTTTTGGAAATGGGAGAACAAGATCTTCAACTTTCATGTTGGGCAAAAATTCATTTGAAGCTTGTATCATGATGTAAGTTTGGGATCAAGAAGTTTCCATTTTTGGCAGTTAAAATTACAGGTCCAGTTTCTATTTTTGGAAATTTTCTGATTGGCTTCAAATTCTTCAATGATATTGTTTGCCATGATATATGAGGCCTATTGGGACATGAATAAGCTCTCTCAAACCAAATCCATCCATCAAAACCATAAAATCAACCACAGTTGACCAAGGTTGACTTTCTAGGGTTTCTGACTGATTGTGCATGGACTGAGGACCTCTGAGCCTTCAATCTTTGACCTAATCACTTCAAATGGATCCCCAAGTCATGTGAACATGTTGGACCAAACCTAGGGCCTTGGCTCCTTGAGAAACACACTTGCTTGCTTGGTTGACTGATCTCCTGATCAGTTTGACCTAATTCTCTTGATGATCTTGCACTTGAGGCAAATGGAACAATGCAATGCTATGCAGTGGACCATGATATGCTATGACCTAATATGAGAATGTATGTACAATGACAGGTGCAAATTTGAGGTGCTACAATAGGGTCTAGGGAGACCCAGTTTTGATCAGATGAATTCATCTGGCCAACCACCATCAACCAACTTGCTAATTTCCAAATCCCTTGACTTTATTGGCTCATGGTAGATCATATATGCATAATATGATGAAATTTGAAGTATCCCTTGAAATATTTGATCAATTGGTGAGATAGCTTGTTGGAGAAGTTACTCAAGATACCTAGTTAAACTAGGGTTTCCAAGGCAAATCAACCTCAAACTCTTGAAGAAAACTTGATCAATATATCATGTAGAGGTAATTGGGACTCATATATGATACTTATAACCATTCTTGAATCAATTATTGGTTGTGCTCTTTGTTCATGAGGGTCTCAAACCCTAGATGTGATCTTGATGAATCAATGACATCATGCCCTACCTACAAAAGAGTTAGACAAATGCAAAGGCATATTTTTGGTATTTTGGTTAGTGAAATGATAAAATTCAAGTATGATATAATCACAAAATGCTTGGTGATCTCTCCTAAAACAAACCCAATGAAGGAGGGGTAAGGAGGATTCCAAGGCATGATCCCAATGCTAATGCTTATGATGGAATTGCATGAGGGATCTTAGGGTAAAAATTGGGGTCTTACAACAAGACCTTTGGACTTGTGCCTACGTACCAACATAAAAATGAGGGATCAAAACCTTGTAGTTCGTGGTATCAATTTCAAAATGAGTAGATTGTTTTTAATAAAAGTTTAAATTTAAAAAGACACCAAGGGGCCTAAAAGAGTTTGAATGAGTGTTAGTTCTTTTTGTCTTTTGAAATTTTAAGTCAATATTGTTAGATTCATTTACAAGTTTGATTTAAGAAAAGAGTTTATCAATATAATGGCATAAGTCCAAAGTTTCTAATATGCAAAAGAGTCTAAGTTTAGAAATCACAAGCAAAGAAGATTTTGAAAAAGGGGTAGAGATTTTGAAATTTAAGAAATGGGAGGAGATGAAGAGACTAATCCTAAGCATAAAAATTAAAAGTCAAGAATTGAAAAGATCTGACCAATGGGATGCAATCCAATAGACAAGAATGTCATATAGAAACCCATTTTCCCTTTGGACTTTAGAATCAAGCAATATCAATAAGCAAGTAGTAATATGAAGAGCAAGGCATCAAATAAAGATAGCCACATCCAAGCAAGCAACTTCACTGTCTTCTTCTTAATCTTCCCATGTATCAGATAACATACTCCTTGATTGGCTCAGAATAAGGCATTAGACACAGGTTCAAAGTAACATTTGCATCAAGACCATGTAGCAGATGAACTTAAGTCCTTTTGCATATGGAATATTGTCTAATTCTAAGTCCAAAGCACATATCAAATCCAACAGCCTAGACAAACATTTTTTAGGTTTTTTGTTGTTTATTAAGTATTTTAAGGTCTTAAGACCATAAATACAAACAAAATATACAAAAAAATATATACAATCACAATATATGGCTCAAGTGAGCAAAATGAAAATGACATAAACGTAAACAAGTTAAATGATATGTAAATGGAAAATGAAATGGTAAATGGCTTGAATTTTAAATTGCATAAAGTAAATGACTTGAAAATAAAAGCAAGATTAATAAAAAATTAGTCAGATGTTAGTTGATTATGTTGGTTCTTGTGTTGGCAACAATTTTGGTAAAACCTAGAGTGTTCACAAGATGTCACATGTGTTGTCTTGACATAAGATATCATGTACCTGCTGGATGTTTAAAAAGTAATTATGCAGGATTTTACTGAGATGTCAGACCCGATGTCATGACATATGTATACAGAACATTCAGTCGGAATGTTATGTATTATGTGATTGCGTTTTTAATGCAAATCTATGTTTGATTGATGAGATGATTAAACACGCTATCAATTAGTAATTACAACGAGATTAACTTATTTTCCAAAGAGATCTAATCAACTGTCATGAGAAGATTTAAATGGAAAATAGTTTTAGGGTTTTATGATGTCCAAGCCCAGCCAAACGCTTCTATAAAAAGGACATGGAAAACCTGATTTGATACACAAGAAATAACAAACGAAATATTGAGAGAGAATAAGGGTTTTAGTCTTGTGTGGTCGTGTGAATTGTAAGCCATTCAATTCATCCATAGAAGATTGAATTAGTCTGATTTTTGAGTTGTAATTTGTCACTCAAAGCTTTTAAGCATGAATGTGTGTTTACTTGATTGAAGTTGTTAGGTAAGATCAAGTGTGTGTCTTTGAAGAGTGTCTTCTTTTCATCGTAATTCTTGTTTTATATCACTAGTGTGATTGAGGGGGAGTGAGTGGAATCTCATATCTAAGAGTTCTTAGGTAGAAGTCACACGGGTAGAGATTAAGTGAGAAGACTGTAACTTGTGTTGTTTACTAAGAGTCTTTGAACTTATTCTATTTAGTGGATTTCCTTCCTGGCTTGGTAGCCCCCAGACGTAGGTGAGTTTGCACCGAACTGGGTTAACAATTGCTTGTGTCTCTTGCATTACTGTTCTTTATCTTTTATCCTGTTTGTATTGTTCAGATATTAGTGTCGTGACATTACCTTCGACATCTCATATCTGATACCAGAATTTCAATTGGTATCAGAGCAGGCATCCTGCTCTAGTTCTGGGTGAGATCTAGGGACGATACTTTTTGGTATTATGGAGAGAGATGGAGGATATGTTCACAGACCACCTATTCTAGATGGATCCAACTATGACTACTAGAAACCTCGAATGCTAGCCTTCCTAAAATCTCTGGATAATAAGGCTTGGAAGGTTGTTTTAACAGGCTGGGAACATCCAGTTATTACTAAGGATGGAGAAGCTACTACTGACAAGAAGGCTGAAGAATAATGGACCAAGGAAGAAGATGATTTAGCCCTTGGGAACTATAAAGAATTTAATTCTATATTCAATGGAGTAGATAAGAATATATTCAGATTGGTAAATAACTGTGAGGTGGCTAAAGATGCTTGGGACATTCTCAAAACCACTCATGAAGCACCTTTAGAGTGAAGATGTCTAGACTACAACTGTTCACTACCAAGTTTGAAAATTTAAGGATGAAAGAAGAGGAAAATATTCATGAATTTCATATGAGTATCCTTGATATTGCTAATGCCTCAGGAGCCCTGGGTGAGAAGATGTCAGATGAAAAATTAGTGAGGAAAATACTCAGGTCACTCCCTAAGAGATTTGCCATGAAAGTCACAGCCATAGAAGAGTCTCAAGACATTTCCAATATGAGAGTTGATAAGCTAATTGGATCCCTCCAAACATTTGAGATGGGAATGTGTAAGACCCCAATTTTGGCCCTAAGATCCCTTATGGTATCATAACATTGCATTTGCAAAGCCTCAAGGATCATAAGCATCTTGGTTCCCTTTGCCTTTGGGTGATACCTCTTGTGAATGGTTTGAGATCACCAAGCATGCTTTTCTCATTTTGTTTACTAATCAAAAGCACAAAAATATGTCACTAACATCTTTTGTTTGTAGCTTGAGCAGTCACAAGATCTAAAAGCTTCTAGGTGATCCTTTGTGCAAAGATATGGCCAAGAGAAGATGAAGGCAAGCATGGAAATGGTTCCCAAAGCTATCATCCATCAAATATGCCTCCCTAGTATCTCAATTCATCATTTTGATCAAAGCAAATCAAAGGGTTTGAGGTTTGTGTCCCAAGGAAACCCTAATTCATCTGTGTACCAAGTGTGCCTTGCTCATGAAGCAACCTCAGCCCATGGTCAAATACAATCAAGGGAAGTTCTTTAATTCATTATTTCATGCATATTTAAACTTATTTGAGTACCCTCAATCATCAATTAATCAAGATATGAGTTGTGGACTTGAGAAGTTGATCAGTCAATTCATCTAACTATTTTGAAATGCACTGAGACCTAACGTTTTGTGTGTTGGTCAAATGGAGATGATCCCAAGAGAAAAAATGTTATTAAGGATAATATGAACAACTTTAATGTTCATAAAATTTTGATTTGAATCTTGGAAGGTCATCTCCCATTCCAAGACATTATAGGTCATTTTGACTGAAACGCTAATTTTGGGTCAACTTCCCAAGGACATAACTCATCCATTTTTTATGATTTTAAGGTGGGACCAAATTCATTGGAAAGCTTATTGTGTCTACATAAAATGTTATGTTGAACAAAATTTCAAAATCTCAAAATAAATATACGTGATAATGCAAAACATTATAGGTCACCTTGGGCCAAATGCATTGAAATGGAAAAAAAAGTCTAACTTCAAGTGCCCTTAATGTCTTCATCAAAAATCCAAATGATGCAAAATTTAAGTTCAAATTGATTGTGTTGAAGAGATATACAACTTTGATGTTGGAGGTTTTTCCGTTTGAAGCTTTCATCATCAAAACAGAAAGGCTTGAAGTTGGTGCATTTTGACAAATTTCTCAAAAGGCATATTTTGTGCATTGAACTTCATGGTCTGTTTTCATAAATTTCCACATTCCAATTGAGTTTTTGTTCAACATAACATTTGTTCCTTATGTCAAGACCTTTCCAACCATTACCCACATGCTTATGTTTGGATTTTTCACAAGGGACTTTCAAAGACTTGAAGTTTTGTGAACAATTATGCATTTCATGTTAAAACTCCATGCACAAGCTAATGCCTTGCAAGTTGCACGTCCAAATCAGTTTGGTTGATGTTCAGAACTCATTTGCAATTGCTTTTGGGCCTCACATGCGCCTGTACAGGCCCATGCATGGAGGACCCAAGCTCATGCACACACGGATTCTTCATGACTTTGCATCAGCTGTGGCTATAAATAGAAGGCATTGCTCACTTCAAATGGCAACCTGAAGGCGCCTGAACCCCTGCTGAATTGATTCCCCAACCTCTCACTAAAGGAACAATCTCAATTTTCTCTCAAATTTCAGATCTAAATTTTGATCTCCTCGATTGAAATTTCAGATCTAAAGTTCTTTAGCTTTCATCCACTCCATCCAGAGATCACACTGCAAGCTTGAACATCAAGAATTCGTGCTCCTAAGTTCTCCATTTTAGAGGTTTACTTCAAACTTTGATCTCTTCCAATCTCATCATACATTGCTTATTTCTTGTTCTTGTTGTGTTGTCTGAAGTCCTCTTCATAGAGGCAGTTGTTCTGAGCATTGAATTGTTGAAATCCATCAAGTTTCCAGTTGGACACCATAGAATTCAAGCTCTGATTCCTCTTGATATGGAAGTCTAGAGCTGAATTGGATGGTACAGGGGTGATGTACATCACCCCAGCTTTCCAATAATATGAGGATCGCTCGTTTTCATCAAGATTTTATGACCTGCAACTCTGGCCAGAATCTCCATGCTCGCCGGAAAAGACGGTGGTGTACACCATCGTCCGTTTGCCAGTTTGAATCCCAGCCGTTGATGATGATTTCCAGATTGAATCATGGCTCTTGGATCTTATGACTTTATTTAATGCATTGTGTGACTCAGTTGACTTTGTCCTATGATGCACGTGCATGCCACTGCCTTCAGATCATCCACGTCATTTAATGAAAGGAGATCTAACGCGCCAGGATTTTTAGCATTTTCTAATTTCTGATTTTTATTTTCTTTATTCCCTTTTATTTCAAAAATTCCTAACTCTCTCATTTTAATTCCAAAAAATATGGGACCAATTTCATTATTTCTCTTTTTAATTCTAGTTTCTAAAAATGATTTTTAATATTTTTTATTTTATCATTTGATATTTTTTGTGAATTTTCTCTTTTCTGGTTATTTTTAATTCATTTTAAATAGTTTTTGATATTCAAAAAATACAAAAATATTTTCTCAACCTATTTGAATGATGATGGATCTATGAAAAATATTCTCATCAATTTTTTAATTGATTTGAGGTTTATTTGAGATTTTAGTTCAATTAGGTTATTTTTATTCATTTTTAATTGATTAAAAATAGTTTATGACTTTTAAAAATGCTGAAATTTTTTGTCAAACTTTGTTTGACCTTGTTGAACTTGGGATAAATCACTTGGACTTTTCAAAGTTGATTTGAAGTGATTTTGAAGTTTGACCTTTCTTTATTATTTTAATTCAAGTTTATTTTCAAATATTAAAATGCCAAAAATATTTTTTTTATTTCTTGACTGCCAATCTTCATCCCACTTCTGTTTTTGATTGTTTGACCATGATCCTTAATGTCATTGGTCAACACTTGTTGATTGGTACGTTCCATTTCATTTAATGCACTTTATTGTTTTCATTTCTATTATCCTTCTTCTTCTTCTTCTTCTTTTCTTTTTTTTGATCAATGAGTTAAAGGTTGGTAAGTTAGCAATGATTAGGGAGGTTTAATCTTCCTTGATTCAAATCTAATTCATCTTGATCAATTGATCAAGTGAATGGCTTTGCATTAAGGATAGGTTGCTTCCTAAATCATGCAAAGGACTTAAACCAATACAAGATCATTTCCCATTTTCTTTTTGGCATGACAAGTTGTTGGAACTTGGTTCACTAATCAAGACTTCTAACTTGTGTTTGTTGCCTACATTATTATTGACCGTCCTCAGATAGTTGTGACTTCTACATAAGTCCAATTACGATTGCTTAACATAGCGCTAAATTTGCCTTATGGCACACTAACTACTAACCATTAACCATTAACATTTACTTTTTGCACTTTACTTTTATGCAATTTACTATTCCTGTACATATTATTCATTTGCTTTTTCCTTTTGCTCATTGGAGCACATGTTTATGCTAATGTAATTTTCCTTTTGCTCACTTGAGCACATAATTGTGTATATACTATTGTGTTTGTGTTTTGTTTGATTGTTGTTGACCAAAATGCAAAGAAATGGACAAATGGACTTAGACTTTAGGACTTTCCCTATGCAAATTTGGAGTCAAAGAGAAACTAGGCATTGGGCCTTTAGAATGCTATAAAAGTCAAAGAGCAACTAGGCATTGGGCCTTTAGAATGCTACAAATGTTGAAGAGGACTTTGAAAGGACCAAATCTCTAAAACTCCTTCTTGTCCATTCTTGATTGTTTAATGGAACTTTTTAATGTGTGTGCTCTTGTGATAGGGATTCCAACATTGAGCCTAAGTGAGGAACCATTGTCATGAGCTTCCAAGAGAGAGAGATCCAAAAGCCATTGGAAGATTCCTAGAAGCTTGTTGTGATTATGTGCTTGATTGCTTGAGTATTGTTTTATCTTGCTTGCATATTCCAAAGGATGGGAGCTACTTGGATCATCAATATGATCTCAAGAGAGGAACTCCATTTGTGGTCTTACTTCTTATCCCTCACTTCTTGTATGATTAGGACTTTAGCCTTTCTTCTTTTTCCCTCCACTCTAACCCAAGCCAAATATTTTGTGCAAACATTTAACACTTGTTTTCAACATTAGAAACCTAAGCCTTATGCTTTTGATTTTCAAACTTTCTTTTCATAACACTTATTTTGAATTGAACTCTTAAATCAACTTTGACCATATTTTGTAAATACTTTTCATTGGTAAATATAACCCATTCAAATATTTTTGTGGTTTCAATGGCCACTTCCTTAATCAAATTTTTTATAACCTTTAGCTATTAGGTTTGAGTTATCCTTGAGGTAGATATAATACTCACCTATATCCTTAGTGATGGACAATGAGTCTTCCATGCTTATTATAGGGTTAACCCTTCACTAGCATGTTGAAGTTATCCTCACATGGTGGATTTGTGGTTTTAGGTTGAGTTTTCTCCCTTGGATAACAAAAGACCTTAAGGCTTTTGGACCAATCAATTCACCCACTCATTTTGATATTTTTACCCCGAACTACGAGGTTTTGATCCTAATCTTTTTAAGATGGTACGTAGGCAATGGGTTTATCCATCCAAACACAAAAATGTAAATAATTTGTATATTCTCTTCTCATCTCTTCAATCATGTTTGCACAAATTTTTTTTCACAAAATACCAACCTTACAACAAGTATGAAAAGGGATCCCTAGGAGTACCTAGGATGTTTTGGGTGCTTAAAACCTTCCCATTGCATAACCAACCCCCTTACCCAGATCTCTGACATTTTTACTAGTTTTTGATTCGATAAAACTTTTAGGTTTTTGTTCGCTTTCTAACCATTCCTTTGGATAAATAGAAGCGCGGTGGCGACTCGACTTGTATGGTTTACCTTGGATTTAGTCAATATCTCTAATGGTAACGAATACCCCGCTACAGAATGTGTGATGGATCTGAAAAGAAAGTCAAAAGCATGGCCTTCATGTCAAACACTGAGGAGACAGAGGAGGAAAGTGGTCAAGATATTGATGAAGATCTGGAAAATGATGTAGCAATGCCGGGAAGACAGTTCAACAGACTTCTGAAAAAGATGGATGTAAGATCTAAGGCTAATGTCAAGAATATCTCATCTGACATCAGTAAATCCAACAATGCTGGAAGAAGAACAAGGTCAGATGAAAAGCCCAAATAAGGAAAAGGAGTTCAGTGTCATGAATGTGATGGGTATTGACACATTAGAACTGAATGTGGAACCTACCTCAAGAAACAGAAGAGGAGTTTTGCTGCCACTTGGTCTGATGAAAGTGAAACAGAAGAATCTGCAAATCTTGTGACTGCCTTGACTGGAAGATGGGGTTCTGATGAAGACTCAAGTGATGATGAAGTAACTTTTGAATAATTGACCACTACCTACAGAAAGTTGTGTCACAGAAGTACAGAAGTGTGTCAACAAGTGGAAAGCCAGAAGAAAGTGATAGCATAGTTGGAGAATGAGAAGGCAGAACATTTGGGAACCATCTCCAAGTTGAAGACTGAAGCAGTATTCTTGAATTCTAAACTAGATGAGATAACCAAGTATGTAAGAATGCTAAACAATGGATCTGACACCCTAGACAAAATTCTCCAGACTGGACAAATAACAGGAAATAAGTCTGGCATTGGGTTCATTGAATCTAAAGCTGAGTGCAGTCACACTGGTAGCAAACCAAAGTCCAAACCCAAGTGCAGTCACACTGGGAGCAAACCAGAGATGTCACATCATATGTCACAACATCATAAAGGAAGACAACAGAAAGGGAAACATCAAAGATGGAGATGTCATTACTGTGGAAAATTTGGCCACATAAAACCATTACGCTATAAGTTGTATGGCTATCCTAGTCCCTCTCATCATCAACCTAAACCCAAACATCACAGACCTGTCAACAAAAAGCAATGGGTACCTAGGACTGATGTTACAAGTTTGATAGCTCACACTTCCTTCAGACTTTCAGCCAAAGAAGATTGGTATTCTGATAGTGGGTATTCCAGACACATGACTGGAAACAAAAACCTGCTAACTGGCCTTCATCCTCATGCCACCAGCTATGTAACCTTTGGTGATGGAGTAAAGGGTGAAATCAAGGGGATTGGTAAGCTTGATTGCCCTGGAGTTCCTGACCTTGACAATATCCTACTTGTTAAGGGATTGACTGCAAATCTAATAAGCATCAGTCAACTGTGTGACCAAGGTCTAAATGTAAACTTCACTAAAACTGAATGTTTGATTACTAACAAAGAAAATGAAGTGATCATGAAAGGAGTCAGGTCTAAAGACAACTGTTACATGTGGAGTTCTCAAGAAACTGGTTATTCTTCAATATGTACTTTAGCCAAAGAAGAAGAAGTGAAGATATGGCATCAAAGATTGGGCCATCTGCATCTTAAAGGTATGAAGAGGGTTATATATGTTGAAGCTGTTAGAGGAATTCCCAACTTGAAGATTGATGAAGGAAAAGTCTGTGGGGAATGTCAGATTGGAAAACAGACAAGGATGTCACACCCGAAGCTCAGACATGACACCACTTCCAAAGTACTGGAACTCCTCCATATGGATTTGATGGGACCCATGCAGGTGGAAAGCCTTGGTGGGAAGAAGTATGCGTATGTAGTGGTGGATGACTTCTCTAGATACACCTGGATCAATTTTATAAGAGAAAAATCTGATGTTTTTGAAGTCTTCAAAGATCTTTGTCTAAAACTTCAAAGAGAAAAGGAAAGTCAAGTTATCAAAATTATAAGTGATCATGGGAAGGAATTTGAGAACAACAAATTTGCTGAATTTTGTTCTTCAGAAGGAATTCATCATGAGTTCTCATCTCCCATTACTCCCCACCAAAATGGTGTGGTGGAAAGCAAAAATAGAACCCTTCAAGAATCAGCCAGAGCTATGATTCATGCTAAGAAATTGCCCTACCACTTTTGGGCTGAAGCTATGAACACAGCCTGCTATGTTCACAATAGAGTGACCTTGAAGAAAAGGACTCCTACAACCCTATATGAAGTCTGGAAAGGGAGAAGACCTACAGTCAAATACGTCCATGTGTTTGGTAGTAAATGCTATATCTTGACTGATCGTGAACAAAGAAGGAGGATGGATCCCAAAAGTGATGAAGGAATATTTCTGGGCTACTCAACAAACAACAGAGCTTATAGAGTCTTTAATTCCAGAACAAAAGTAATGATGGAATTTATCAATGTTGTGGTTGATGACCAACAGACTAATGTCACAGACGATGTTGAGACATTTCCAAATGATCCCCCAGCTGATTTCTCAGACAGAAATAATGAGAGTGAACCTCCTTAAGATGAACCTGCAGATGACAAAATCAACAAGGGACCCTCCATCAGAATTCAGAAGGATCATCCCAAAGATCTCATTATAGGAGACCTAAATAAAGGGGTCACAACTAGATCAAGGGAAGTGATCTCACAAGGCTGCTTTGTATCCAAGATTGAGCCTAGGAATGTCAAGGAAGCCTTGACTAATGAGTTAGGGATTAATGCCATGTAGGAGGAGTTAGGTCAATTCAAGAGGAATGAAGTATGGGAACTGGTTCCTAGACCAGAAGGTATAAAGTGGGTGTATAAGAATAAATCTGATGAACAAGGGGTGGTTACTAAAAACAAAGCAAGATTAGTAGCACAAGGATATACTCAAGTTGAAGGAGTGGATTTTGAGGAAACATTTTCTCTTCTAGCTCGCCTTGAGTCCATTAGACTATTGCTTGGAGTGGCATGTATTCTGAAGTTCAAATTGTTCCAAATGAATGTAAAAAGTGCCTTCTTGAATGGCTACTTAAATGAGGAAGTATATGTTGAACAACCTAAAGGATTCACAGATCCAAATCTTCCAAAGCATGTGTACAGATTGAAGAAAGCCCTCTATGGTTTGAAACAAACTCCTAGGGCTTGGTATGAGAGACTCACAGTGTTCCTCACTAACAATGTGAAATTCTAGTATCAGATATGAGATGTCGAATGTAATGTCACGACATTAATATCTGAAGTACACTAACAGAAGAAAGATATAGAAAGGTAAAGCAAAAGACACAAACAATTGTTAACCTAGTTCGGTCCAACTCACCTACATCTGGGGGCTACCAAGCCAGGAAGGAAATTCACTAAAATAGAATCAGTTCAAAGACTCTCCGTACACTTCAATAAGTTACAGTCTTTCTCACCTAATCTCTACCCGTACAATTTCTACCTAAGCACTCTTAGATATGAGAACCCACTCACTTCCTTACAATCACACTTGTGATCTTAAACAACAATCCCTTGAGAAAAGAAAACACTTTTCAATAACACACTCTTGATTTTACTTCACAGTTTCAATCAAGAAGACACACTCTTGATCTTGCTTCACAGCTTTGATCAAGAAGACACACACTTGATCTTACTTCACAGCTTTGATCAAGTAGGCACACACTCTTGCTTAACAGCTTTAAAGTGACAAATTACAACCACAAATCAGTCCAATTCAATCATCAAAAGATGACTTGAATGGCTTACAAGTCTTACGACTAAATAGACACAAACCCTAGCTCTCTCTCTATATTTCGCTCAGTATTGGTTGTGTTGTAAAACAGGTTTTCTAAGTCCCTTTTTATAGAAGCTTTCAGCTGGGCTTGGACATCTCGAAAACCCTAAATCTATTTTCCAATTAAATCTTTTTATGACAGCTGGTTAGATCTCCTTGGAAAATAAGTAAATCAGGTTGTAATCAATGATTGAATGCGCCTGCAAATCAGATCTTCAATCATACATAGATTGCCATTAATTGTGCAATCACAAAACACCAGACATTCACACTGAATGTTTTGTGTACAGGATGTCATGACATCGGGTCTGACATCCTTGAAAAATCCTGCATAATTCCATAATTCCTTTTATAACTTCCAGCAGGTACAACCATATCAGATGCCATGACCTTATGTATGACATCTTGAAACAATCATGCATGAACATGTCTTTCATTTAAGCTCCAGCAGGTACACATATATCAGATGCCATGACCTTGTGTATGACATTCTGAAATAATCCTGCATGATCATGTTCTTGAACTCCAGCAGGTACATAGGATATCTCATGTTAAGACATCACACATAACATCTTGTGAACACTCTCTATTTTACCAAAATTTTTGCCAACACTAAGAATCAACAAACTCCCCCTTTGGGAAATTTTGGCTAAAACATATATTTGTCCTTTTTGTTCACAAGTAAACTATCAGCAGTTAAACAACAGTTTAAACAGCAGCAGAAGCAACACAATTACTAGCTAGTTGCTAGTAATACACACATGCACAAGGGTACTTCTCCTCCCCCTAAATTTGTGCAACAAAAACAGAATTACTAGTTATGTACGCAACTAGTAAGACACCCAAATGCACAAAGGTACTACTTCTCCCCCTAAATCTTGCATTCATCTCCATGAAAATAACAGCACCTGTACACCACAGCACCTATAACAATCAGACTGTCATTCTGACATCTGCTTCAACATCTACACCTGTGCACCACATCAGACATCCCCTTTGACATCTGTAAACAGAACAACATTTTGTTTAACAATAGTTGTCCATCTGTCCACTGTCCATCTGTCCAGCCACATACATCTCCTCACAACTCTAGTTCCACATAAACACTTCTCCCCCTTTTTAGTCAAAATTGACCAAAGGTGACCAATTAGACAAAATAAATGTCAATTAGCCTAGCAGAGAATGTCAGCACAGATGTTATAACATTAAAAATGTAAAAACATAATTGTTCAGGAGAAACAAACCATCATCATACACAACTGTGATAGCTGAGATAATGAACAAATCCATGATTAAGAGCCCAAAATATTACAAATAGGCATCAATGAGGACTGCCACAAATTACACATTTTTCAAAAAAACAATAAAACTGCAGCATCTAAACAGCAGCACCAGAGCAACTTCAAAATGTCATCCACCACAATCTTCACATCACACTTCACACCATCTTCAGTCTTCAACACACAGGGGGGGAAACATCAATCAGAGGAAAAAATATCACCTTCACCTTTGGAGCCTTCAGAGCTTTCAGAGCTGCCACTGGATTGGGCTTTTGTATCTGAATCCTTACCAGCCTTCTCCATTTCTTCCTTTTCCAGGCTACAAATAAGAATCTCCAAAGCTTCTTTTCTTGCCTTGGCCACCCTTATACCATTATCCAATTCCTTGCAGGTATCTTTTAGTTGATCAATTAAGCTCCCTTGAGATGCAGGCTCCCTTCTGGCAGATGTCATGACAACATCATTGACATGACTTCCCTCAAACAACTTATAATGAATGGACAGTGGGGGATTTCTCCTGCTTGGCATGTCACTTCTATTAAGAATGCCTGGTTGTTGACTCAAGACAATACCACAAATAATGGATAGGAAGGCAATGGGCAACTTCACAACATTTGTGGAGGCATGTCTGATGGTTTGATCAAATATAAACTTTCCAAAGTCATAGTTTATCTTGGTTCCAATTGCATGAATGATTCTTCCAAGACCAATGGAGATGGTAGAGATATGATTAGTAGGCACCCAGTTGGCTGAACCAATCTTGTGTAAGATGGCATATTTGACAGTGAGCTTTCCAGCTGATAAGTGATTCCTACTAGGTCATTCCTTAACTTGGCAAGCTGTGATAATCCTATAGACCTCATTGTCTGTAGTCTCTAGGTCCATTCCTCCATCAGTTCCTCTTCCTAGAAACTTGTTGATAATGCTTGGTGAGAATTTCACACATTTTCCCCTTACAAACACCTTGCAGAACTCCCTGCTGCTCTTTTCATAAATATCCTCAGGGATATTCACAATAAACTCTTTTACCAACACCTCATAACATTGGGGTAGAGCTACCACAGTCTTCATCAGTCCAACATTTTTGATCAAATCCATTACTTCCTTTACCTCTACAGCCTCTTTTCCAAGCTCTCTTTCAACAACTATCCTCCTCTGAATGATAAATTTCCATTTTGCAGCACCATCTTCTAAATGAAAGGAGATATTGTCTAGGTGCACTGCAGCAACTTTTCCAGGAAACTTCTGAACAACCTGCCTTTTTGCAGGGGAGATGTCTGGGACATCGTCTTTGACATCCTCATCAAAGTCAGAACTGTCTCTTTCTTTCCTTTTCCTTACCTCAACTTTACTCCAGGATTTTGAGGGTCATATACCAGCAGTCTTTTTCACTCTTCTTGTTGTTCTCATTTTAGCCACACTTTTCCCTTTTCTAGTCCTTAGTTTCTCAGCTACACTAGGTTTTATAAGATGGACCAAAGAATCATCCTCTTCTTTAGAGCTTTCTTCCTCTAGGTCAATAACATTCTCCTTAGACATATTTGTTGGTTTCTTGCTAGGTAGGGTTTTACCTAGAGAACATAGCCCCTCAGCAGCCACTTCCTTTTCTGATCTAGATGAGTCATCATCTTTCTCAGCTTGGGGTTCCTCCTCAAGAGAGGGGTCCCTTCTGGACAGAGGGGTAGAAACCCCCTTTACTTCATGCCCTTCACTTAGAATCCTAGTAACTAGGTTCCTAATGGCACGATCAGCATAATGCATGTCTTTTGGAAGAGGAGATTTATCAGGGATATTACCTTGTTGGTTTCCAGCCATGGAGGAGGGACCTGGGGCGTCACCTGGTATTACACAAATGGGAGTAACGTCCAGCACGTCTTCATCTAGAAACTCCACGGAGGGAGTCTTTGCATGGTGAGAAGGTTTTGAACCAGATGATGATGGATGTTGAGACATGTTATAGAACTTTTGAGAGAATTTTCTTTTCCCTAGCTGAGTTTCTCTGAGAAGTTGAATGGAGATGGAAATTGTTGTGTTTAGGTAGCGTGTGCTGATGGCATAAATATTATTTTCAATGCTAGGGAGTGATTTATTATTAATGTGGCTCTTTCTTTTAAGAGGGAAGACACTATTTTTATTTCCTTTTCTTTTGCATATTAGTTGCCATAATTTCACAAAAGTCCAAATCCCTAATTTCCCTCCCTCATATTCAATTTGAATTTCACCCAAATTCCTTGCAACCTTATCTGCTAGTTCCAGTCCATGCTTTAGACCTATGAATTTGTCTTCCACGAATTTTCTAATGGAGTGATGATAGCAAAAACAATACTTAGTCCATCTGTGCTGAATCTGACTGTTGGACCTAGTTTCAGCATTCAGGTTGTCATAATACAATGTCATGACATCGTGTGTGACATTGTATGCAATCATCAGTAGTTTCATCCAACCCGGTTGAGCCCAACTGCTTCCATCTTCTATATGAACACCATTTTTACCTTTCACATGTGTAGGAGCAGGTGTCATCCCAATCTTCTCCACATTGGCATTTTTCCTTTGAGATAAACCCATAGTCCCTTGTGGCCTAGTTCCAACAATGCTTTTTCCAGTTCCAGACTGCCTATCTATACCACTTTCACACTCAACCTCAGCACAACCACTTTCATCTTCATCAAACTGTATCGACCATCTCTGCTAGGGTAACAAAAATTATTTCACAAGTTCAACAAAATGTCACAACATCCTTCATCTTCTAGTTCAAAACCCACTCACAAAGCAAGAACTCCCTCCATGGATTTTCTGGATGAAGATGTTTTGGAAGTTATTCCTCTTTTAGTAATCCCAGGCGACGCCCCTGGTCCTTCTTCCACTACAGGAAACACTCAAGGTAACAGTTCTGACAACCTTCCTCCTAAGGATGACATGCATTATACTGATCGTGTCATTAGGAATCTGGTCACAAGGATCCTAAATGAAGGATACTCAGTCAAGGGAGTTTCGACTCCTCTGTCTAGAAGGGACCCCTCACCTGAGGTGGAACCTCAAACTGAGAAAGATGATGATTCATCTAGGTCAGAGAAAGATATTGTTGCAGAAGGACTATGTTCTTTAGGAAAAACCATGCCTAGTAAGAAACCTATAAATGCTTCTCAGTCTAAGAAGCATGACACTGCTGAGAAGGTGATCGATTTGGAAGAAGAAAGCTCAGATGAGGAAGATGACATCTTGGTTCATCACTTGAAGCCAAGTGTTGCAAAGAGAATGAAGACCAGGAAAGGCAGGTTTGTGGCTGAGATGATGACAGCCAGAACTAGTAAGAAGGCTGTTGTTGTAGGTTCTTCAAAATCATGGAGTAAAGTGGAAGTCAAGAAGAGAAAGGTCAGAGAAAGTTCTGATTCTGAAGATGATGTCGAAGACGATGTCCCAGACATCTCTCCTGTTAAAAAGCAAACTGTTAGAAAATCTCCAGCTAAGGTTGCTGCTGTGCATTTGGATAACATTTCCTTCCATCTGGAAGATGGTGCAGCCAAGTGGAAATTTGTGATACAGAGGAGAGTTGTTGTGAAAAAGGAGCTAGGGAAGGAGGCTGTGGAAGTGAAGGAGGTTATGGAGTTGATCAAGTCTGCTGGTTTAATGAAGACAGTTAGTGAACTACCCCAATGTTTTGAAGGTCTTGTGAAGGAGTTTGTGGTGAACATCCCGGAGGATATTGCTGACAAGAACAGCAAAGAGTTCTGCAAAGTGTTTGTTAGAGGAAGGTGTGTAAGGTTCTCCCCAACTGTAATCAATAAGTTCCTAGGAAGAGGAACAGAAAGAGCTGTTGAATTAGAGGCCACAGATAATGAAGTCTGTAGGACAATCACTACTGGTCAAGTCAAGGAATGGCCAAGCAAAAAGCATCTCTCTGCTGGCAAATTAACTGTAAAATATGCTATCTTGCATAAGATAGGTTCAGCCAACTAGGTGCCAACAAACCACTTCTCAACAATATCTAATACTCTTGGAAGGATAATATAAGCTATTGGAACCAAGCTCAACTTTGATTATGGAAGGTTCATGTTTGAACAAATTGCTAGACATGCTTCCACTAATGTAGTGAAGCTGCCAATTGCCTTTCCCTCAATTATTTGTGGAATTATTCTAAGCCAGCAACCTGGTATTTTAAGCACAAGTGATATCCCCAGTAGAAGGAAGCCTCCATTGTCAATTCATTACAAGTTATTTGAAGGCAGTCATGTCAATGACATTGTCATAACATCTGCAATGAAGAAGCCAGCCTCTCAAGGTGGCCTAATTGCTGAATTGAAAGAAACATGTAAGGAGTTGGAAACTGGGATTAGGGTGGCTAAGGCTAAGAAAGAGGCTTTAGAGGTTCTAATTAGTAGCTTGGAGCAAGGAGAGATGGATAATATTGGTGAAGCCAAGGAAACAGATGCCCACACCTCAAGTGAGAGGTCTGATTGTCAAGATAAATCTAGTGGCAGTTTTGGATCTGAAGGTGAAGAAGATGCTAGCTCCTCAGATTGAGTTGTGGTGATGATGGTCCCCCTGTTTTAATGTTGTGTTCTAGATGCTTGGGTGCTTGGATGCTTTGATGTTTTCTGTTTGATATTTGTAGTTTTTTTTTTGCAGTCTTTTTGATGCCATGATGTAATTTTTGGGCTCTTTATGAGTTCTCTGGATTTCTGATTATCTCAGCTAATGCAGCTGTGTATAATTACGGTTATGTACCACCTGACATTTATGTTTTAACATTTTATATGTTATCACATCCTTTGTGACATTCTCTGCTGGACTGATTGACATTTATTTTGTCTAATTGATCACTTTGGTCTATTTTGACTAAAAAGGGGGAGAAGTTAATATGTGGAGAGCTGCAGTTAATGTGTGGAGATGTGGAGAGTTGTAGTTAATATGTGCTGAAGTAGCTAGCTAGGCTAAACAAGTGACAGCGGATGTTGAACAGAATAATGTTCTGTGTTGTGCAGGTGATGTTGAAGGAGATGTCAGAAGGAGGTTCTGAATGTTCAGGTGTAGTTGTTGTTGAAGGAGATGTCTGTGTTGAACAGGCTTAGGGGGAGAAGAAGCACCCATGTGTTTAATGTGTGTTTATTACTAGTTGTTATTATAGCTAGTAATTGTGTGTTTATTGCTTCTGTTGCTGCTTAACTACTGATATGCGTTTACTCTTGTGAACAAATGGACTGATATATGTTTTAGCCAAAATTTGCCAAAGGGGGGGGGGGGGGGGGGTTTGTTGGTTCTTGTGTTGGCAGCAATTTTGGTAAAACCTAGAGTGTTCACAAGATGTCACATGTGTTGTCTTGACATAAGATATCATGTACCTGCTGGATGTTTAAAAAGTAATTATGCAGGATTTTACTGAGATGTCAGACCCGATGTCATGACATTTGTATACAGAACATTCAGTATGAATGTTATGTATTATGTGATTGCATTTTTAATGCAAATCTATGTTTGATTGATGAGATGATTAAACACGCTATCAATCAGTAATTATAACGAGATTAACTTATTTTCCAAAGAGATCTAATCAACTGTCATGAGAAGATTTAAATGGAAAGTAGTTTTAGGGTTTTATGATGTCCAAGCCCAGCCAAATGCTTCTATAAAAAGGACATGGAAAACCTGATTTGATACACAAGAAATAACAAACGAAATATTGAGAGAGAATAAGGGTTTTAGTCTTGTGTGGTCGTGTGAACTGTAAGCCATTCAATTCATCCATAGATGATTGAATTGGTCTGATTTTTGAGTTATAATTTGTCACTCAAAGCTTTTAAGCATGAGTGTGTGTCTACTTGATTGAAGCTGTTAAGTAAGATCAAGTGTGTGTCTTTGAAGAGTGTCTTCTTTTCATCGTAATTCTTGTTTTATATCACTAGTGTGATTGAGGGGGAGTGAGTGGGATTTCATATCTAAGAGTTCTTAGGTAGAAGTCACACGGGTAGAGATTAGGTGAGAAGACTGTAACTTGTGTTGTTTATTGAGAGTCTTTGAACTGATTCTATTTAGTGGATTTCCTTCCTGGCTTGGTAGCCCCCAGACGTAGGTGAGTTTGCACCGAACTGGGTTAACAATTGCTTGTGTCTCTTGCATTACTGTTCTTTATCTTTTATCCTGTTTGGTATTATTCAGATATTAGTGTCGTGATATTACCTTTGACACCTCATATATGATACCAGAATTTCAGATTAGATGTTAGTGGTGTTTTGCTTTTCAATTGATTAAGTCATTCTTTGGAGAATACTGAATCCTTTATTCACAAGCATGGATCCTTGAACCAAGACATCTTCCAAAGGAAGGAAAAAAGGCCAAATTTCCACACAACACCATGAAATGGGGGAGACTTACAATCTCACGTACTAGAATGCTATGCCTTTGGATCAAAATTTAACGCTATGTTAAGCAATCGTAATTGGACTTATATAGAAGTCATGACTATCTGAGGCCGGACAATAGAAATTTTGGTGTTAATGCATGTTAGAGATATGGTATAATGAACCATACTCCTAAAACATACCACATTCAAAAAAGATAAAGATCAAAGGATGGACCTAATCTCATCCATACTTGTATTGGTTCATCTAACACAAAGTTATTGATGAACCAATTAGCCTTAGGATATTGAAACTTCATGGTCAATGGAAGGGATGGGAAACAATGGGATTGAAGATGAGATAACACAAATTGGTCATTGGAGGAGTTTTATCAAATTAAAATCATTCATTCATTTTGGGAGATGAAATGTACATTTCATCAATCCCCTAAATCCAATGATTTTAATCCAACAAAAGTCAAATCAACCTTGACCAAGGCCCAAACACATAGTCAAACTTCACAAGCCAATAAAAATGGCTCAACATAATTTCTAGACAATTAACCAATTAAAAAATCAAATTAAAATTCATTTAAGTTAAATTATATGTTATCAAAAACCTAAAACCTCTTTAAAACACCAAATAAATGGCCAAGAGATTTATTCTAGGTCAAACAAGGTCAAAGGACCTTAGACAAAAAAAATCATAATTTTTGAAAAGTCAGAAGTATTTTTAAACAATTAAAGATATGCTTAAAAACAATTAAATCATGAAAAATATCAAAATTAATCCAAAAAAATAATTTTAATTCATAAAATGAAAGAAGAAAATATTTGAAAATATTTGGTCAAAGTCCCATATTTTTTGGGTTAAAAATGAAATTGATATGAATTAATTAAAATAAAAGGAATAAATGGAAAAATCAGAAAGAAAGAAAAAAACAAGGGTCATCTGATCTCCCTCATTAATTGAGGTGGCAGATCAGATGGCCAAGAGCGCGCATTCCACATGGACATGAGTCAAACGCGCTGCAGTTATGGTAATCACAATGGACGCGTGAGATTAAAACATGAAACTCAGATCAGATGGTCTTGGACAAGCCAACACCCCACCGGAGCCCTAGTTCCGATCATCTTCTCCGGTGAGAGCCATTGGTCTGGTTCAAGCTCAACTCAATGGAAAATGAAAAATGGATACACTAATTTGAAGGAAAAATGCTCAGGAGCACGAATCTGGGCTCAATTTTCTCCAATTCCAAGTATATAAAAAGATACAGGGATTTGAATTTTGAGGATCATGAACTGAGTTGCTTCGATTTGACCTCAAAGCAACTCAATCTTCTTGCCTATATTGATAGGAATTCAGACAACTAAAAATCAACAAGAATGGTGAAGAATTGAGGGAGAATCAAAGAGATGAAAATTCTGAAAATTCACCTTCAATGAAGCTTCAGATTAGCACGATCTTGCTTTTAGTTATGCTTGGCCTTTCTTCAGATGCTTGATGGAAGTGATTAGGATCAATGAAAGGTATGGACTCTTGGAGTTTTAATCTCAAAACAGATGGAGAATTGAAACTCGATTTTCAAAGAAAATCTTCAAGCTTATCCTTCAATGGTGAGGGTTTGGGACTGCAGGTTCAATGCTTAGGCATGAGGTCCTTAATTTTGAGAAATGAGGGTCTTATTTATAGGCCATGAGATTGATTTTTGCGCACTTCCAGATTTGGCAAATTTTGAAAATTCTCTTTACATGCTTGCATGGGCGTGTGATAGGCCCATCAAGCGATGCACTTGGATCCAAAATTGAATGTGAATCATGTTGAAACCATGTTACAAAGCCATGCAGTCGTGTATGAAAAGTGGAAGTGGAAAACATCCAAATGGTTCTTCAACTTACACCCATGTGCAATTCCTTCATTCTTTGGCCAAATGATATGATCTTGAACTTTTTAGAAAAGTGAGATGAAGGAGAAAAACTTTCATGTTGAACACTTTTTCATTTGAAGCTTGGATCATGATGAATTTTGAGGTGGAAGTTTGGGAAATCAAACATATTTGAAAATTTTCTAAGTCCCAAGTCAAATGTTCACTTCTTCCACCTTGAATAACTTTTTCTATGGGATTCAAATGAGAAACTTTCCTTCATAAAAGTTGTATCTCTTTCAAACTTGTTCAATTTGGTCACAAATTTGACCTCATTTGGATTTGGCATGAAGGCGTTATGCATTTTAGAAGTTGAGGAAAATCACTTGTTCAATGGTATTGGCCCAAAATTACCTATAATGTTTTCTCTTGGGACATGCATTTTCATGTTGAATTTGAACTTTCTTAAAACATAAAAGTTGAATTAGCCATCTTGAAATTGATCATGGAATTTGAATGTATTTCATATCACAAAAATTGAAAAAGTTATGGTCTTTGGAAGTTGACCTCCAAACTAGGGTTTAGACAAAATGACCTATAATCTTTCACCATAAAAAATCACTTTCCAAGCAAAACTAGCTCTAGACCTCAAAATTAAAGTTGTTTGGAATGTCATTTTGAGTAAAGCTTATCTTGTAATAATTTTCATATGACAAAAAGGGTAGGAGATAGGGTCTAGGGAACCCCAGTTTTGACAAGTTGACTTTCCCTGGTCAACCACCATGAACCATCTTGCTAGCTTGACATTCTCTTGATTTTTGGGACTAATGGAGGATCATATATTTATAGGATGATGTAATATTAAGTATCCCTTGAAATATTTGATCAATTGTTGAAAAAACTTGTTGAAGAAGTCACACAAGATACCCAGATGAATTAGGGTTGCCAAGGCAAACAAACTTCAAACTCTTGATGATTTCTTGATCAAAATAACATGTGGAGATAATGGGGATCCATATATGATGCTTAGAGTCAATGTGAAACATTTCTTGATTGTGTTTCTTGCATTGAGGTATGAGCTTGAGATGGCATGGGTGAACAAACACATCACCTACAAAAGAGTTAAACTATACATTGACATATTTTTGGTATTTTGGTTAGTAAACAAATAAAAACAAAGTATGATACAATCAAAATGTGTTTGGTGATCTCTCCTAATGCAAACCCAATGAATGAAGGGTAAGAGGAGGATCCCAATGTGTGATCCCAATGCTATTGTTAATTTGAGGGGGAGTTTTGGTTAACCTCCTCACGTTTGGTCAGCCTAGGGTCTGGTTGGCTGTTGACCTGTGTCACATGGGTTCTGGCTGTTGTGTGACACATTTGCAAGGAAGGATTCATCTCTCTCATTCCTAAGGGTGAATCTAATCTGGAAAGATTCTCAAAACTATTGAGGTGCTTGCAAGCAGAAGATGTTGACACAAGAAGAGTATTTTCAAAGTATTCTTATGGTTGAAGTATCTGAAAGGATAATTGGGAAAGGATTTAAAATCAATGTCTACTTGTGCCAAGTATAAGTATTTAATTGATTATCCTTGGAGCTCCAGATAATTGATGTTCTTAAAGATGTTGGAACATCTCATCTTCAAGATCCTGTGCAGAATCACAGGAAGGATAGTACATTGGTTTATGATCTATCTCTTTGGTGGCAGCAAGAGCATATGATCTCTGAAAAGGTTTCCTGGCAAGAAACATGTTCAGCCTTGGTGTGTACAAGAAGAAGAAGACATCATAGTCTTGATGGTGGTTACTTGGATCAGTTTAGTTCTGATCTCGGTAAGGAAGTGAATTGGCTAATGCATACTGTGGAGTTAAGAACAAGTGGCAACATTCTTGACATCATGGAAACAACCTTGCTTTAGGAAGTGGAATCCTTGGTATAGCTGAAGGGTTAGTCTCTAACTGGTCCTTCTGAAGACTCATGCATCAGAGTGTCTGATGTCTTTGGAGAAGAAGCAGGAATTCATCAAGGTGTGAGCTTGGATGACTTAACTGCAAACCTGCAGGATGGAGGTTGTTTACTCAAACTTGATTCCACAATCAAGTCTATGAGAGCGTTGAACTCTTGTTCTGTGTAGGGAGGAAGTTCTTTCAAGTGGCAGAAGAAGGAGCTGAATTCAACAGCTAGATGTTAAAACACAATGTTGTGACATTTGGTTCAACATCAGAATCTTAGTTGGTGAAGTGGCACATTAACTTAAGATAGAAGGGTCTACAGAGTTGTAGATTGGGTACTTCAAAAAGATCGTTCTCATTGCAGTTCTTTGGAGTTGCTGGATGGAGAAGATGTTACATGTTCATGTCTTAGAGAATCAAAGTTTGGTTAACATGTAGCTTGAAGTTCAAGTCTCACTTGGGAGGTCAGAATATCTTTGGGAGAAGTCTGATAAACTTGGAGAGGTCAAAATGTGGCATTTGACTTTTTCATATGGGGATTCATGAAGGAGGTAATCAACCAGTGGCATTTGGTCTATCTCAGAAGTGAGTTCGAAGAATCAAGATAATAAACATATGGCAGCTGATTATTCTTGAGGAAAGTCTGAGACAAATTACTTTTGAGCAGAAAAGTAGTAAGTTGAAGACAAAAGAAGGTGTTTTCTATTCATCTCTTGGAGCTTGTGGTAGGAGTTCTAAGCTATCTATGGAAGATTATCTCTTATAATGGGATGAGAATGTATATGTCCCAATTTGTGTCTGGTTTCTTTTGGATCAAGCTGGTGACTCAGTGATATCTGAAGATTATCAGATGGTGTTCTTTGTTATGTTGTGAAGGATGTCCTAACTGATGTTAGAACATTTTGTGAAGTGGTTTTATATTCTGGTTAGAAGAGAGATTGACACAGAGTGTGGATGTGTTCAGCCAAGAGGGTTGAACAGAGGGTGTGCTCTTGAAGACATGAAGATGCGTCTTATGTTTTCCATTCATCAAGTGGTCTGGGTTCTCTTTGAATCAGGAAGTATGTGAAGGTCCAACTTTGGGGTGTTGGATATGTTCATGTGTGATCTCCAAGTTTCAAGAGGAGAGTTGGTTGTTCATGACAGGGGGAGTTCTGTCTTTGTGCCTCAAGTAATCATCAAGCTTGTGGTCAATGTGTTCTCAGATAACAAGCTATGGCACCGTGTTAGTTATTGAGATGATGTGGTGAGTATCAAGGCTGAGTGAGCAGAAGAATGTCTGACCGGATGCCATGACATTGCCTTGGACAATATTGTTATCTCCCTCTAATAATATTGTTGATATAGTAGGACAAGCCTGATTGTTACAGTTGTGTGGTACAGGGGGAGTAACCATCTACTGGTGTTTGTGATTTTGGCTTTGGTGGTGCCAGATGTCAAGGTTCTACTGGAGGTACGAAAGTGGTCTTAGGAAATGTTGATAGGAAGAATACTTGAAGAATGTAGGCAAAAGCCACGTTGAATGTTAAGACATCGCGTACAACGTGTCTGACTGCATATATGGAATAGTCTCCATGCACTGGAACTGTTGTTTTGGAAAAGAAACAGTCAAGAGCTATAAAAGGTATTCAAAGATAGTCTGAGATTTTGTTGGTGATTCTCTGACTGTTTCTCAGCAAATATTAATGAATCTTGACCAAGCATTTATTCCTACCGTTAATTCCTAAGCACGGGCTAGACTATTTAAAGGATGTAACAACACTCCTCTTCTCACAAGAGAAACATTCCATTCCCTCTAAAGGATGTAACAGCACTCCTCTTCTCACAAGAGAAACATTCCATTCCCTCTAAACCATGGGGTATGTTAAGGTTTGGGAAAACTGCGCCTGGATCTGGTTTTGTGAGGGGTTCATTTACAAATGTTTAGCTAAAAAGGGGGAGAGAAATATAGTCCTGAGAATGTACCAGAAGCAAGTAAAATGTGGTAGCAAGCAGAAGTTGGCTTCAGGCACAGAAGTCACTAACTGGGCATATCACTTGTGTCTTGTGATCTGAGTTAAGAGGACAGTTGTGTCTTGTGATCTGAGTTACATTATCTATGTACTCAGCATTACATATTCTTAAGGAAGCTCTACCGTTGAGGGGAAGGGTTCTGATGCAACTGATTCTTGTACCTCTACTTCCTCATGTACACCAACTTTGGTGTTTGTGGTGGTGGAGATAATGACAGAGGATTATTTGTTTTAGCTAAAATTTGCCAAAGGGGGAGATTGTTAATACCTTAGGATTGGCATTAATTTTGTAAAACAAATAATGTAATCATCTCTGTTGTTTTAATATGTTGGTTTGAAGAAGTTCAACATCTGGACCAACATGTCATGTACGATGTCACGACATCATGCCTGTGACATCGTACATGTGTAGAAAAACTGAATTAATTAATTCAGTATATATTCTGGGATTAGTGAGGATATTTGGTGAATATCCTAACTCCCATGTGGAGGTCTTAAAGACTCAATCAGAATATATAGGCTCTAAATATGGAGATATATATGGAGAGACTTTAGGAACTAAAAGATTGAAGACCTTATTTGTAGCAGAAAGTTTCTACTGAGTTTGTAACAACAAAGAAGAAGTTTGCTGCGATTTCTGAAGGCCCAAATCCAGTTGGGTGATTAGGTTATAAATAGCATATTGTAACCTAGTTTTTGTAAGCCTCATAGATTGAAAAATTAGGGGTGTGTGTGAGGTAAACCTCCCAACCTGTGGGAAGGTTACCATGTGTTTCTCAATGTTCAAAGCTGAGAGTATTTGTAACTCAAAGCCTGTAGGTAAGAGTTGTTTGTTCTTGAATGAAGCTGTAAAGCAAGTTCAAGTTGTTTAACATTACATTGTATGTGTAGTGATAAGAATGGAAACTGGAGGTTTCTATCTAGGAGTTCCTAGGTATAGATTGCATTGGGTAGGGATTAAGTGAAGAGTTGTAAACGGGGGAGTTTAACTCTGAATTAATACTGCTGATAGTGGATCTTCTTCCTGGCTTGGTATGCCCCCAGAGTAGGTGATGTTGCACCGAACTGGGTTAACAATTTCCTGTGTTTGTTTACCTTCTGCATGTTATAATCCTGTCTGCCATAACTCAGCTTGTATTTCAGTCTGCTTATCAAGATAATAACAGACCTGATACATAGCCTTCTGTTTGAATGTCAATCAGAATGTTTTGACATTCATCATTAACAACATATACTGAATAATAGGCAGGTTGTTTTTCTGCTTCAGTTCAGTATTTATTTCAGTCTGGTTATCAAGAGGATAACAGACCTGGGAAAAGGATCATTGTGAAACTGTCAAACTGGATGTCTTGACAGTCAGTCATGTATGCTGATACTGAAGTAGAGACTGGTTAGTCTTTTGCAGTACAGCAAATTTAACACAGTCGGTTTTCAGGAACATAACTGAATCAGCATGAGGTTTATGTTCTGGTTGTCAAACTGAATGTTGTAACATTCATTCTTGACAGCATGTGCTGAAGTGTAGGATGATTAGTTTTTCTGTTTCAGTAATTTTCTCAGGCTAAAATCCAGGAAACTAACAACTGAACTACAAGTAATGAACCTAACAAATAGCTTATTTGTTAGCACCCTAATAAGTGGAAATTAGATTAACTTGTTCAACCTTTATTTTAGGAAATACAAGTACAACGCCAACCAACTGGAATAATGTAACAGATGATGTTCAAATCACTATTGAGACATCTTGCTGATAACTGTGTAGGAAAATAACAGAAGTTAGAGCTATGGTTGATCTCTACTGAGTTTTTCTACCAGATGCACAGAACTAGGTGTTCCTCCATTCTAGAGTGACATAGAAGCAGATGTCGTGACATCTGTGTACATGTGTATATTAGTACAGGGTTAAATTGTATAACTGTCTTGCTGTATTAGTGACAATGTTGGATCAGATGTCATGACTTGGAGTAGAACATCTGAATTCTGACTATGCCAGAATTTCAACAATTGCACTTTTTTTTTCATTACCAAAGTCCATGATCATTTGTGTTTGTCGCGGCTGGAAAAATGACAGAGTCGCCACCATCCTTTATTCGTTCCTAAGGAACAAGGAAATAATGATAAAACCTAATAGTTAAGAGTAAGAGACTAGGTTCGGGAGTCGGTTAAGAAAGGGGAAGGTGTTAGGCACCCCTTACCTCCATTGTACTCAATGGGATCCTGCTACAATTTTAAGGTTAGTGTATGTTTCTAAAATGTTTGCTTTGATATTTATTAATTATTAATTAGTTATTTATTTACAAAAGGTATTACTTTTAAATGGACGAGAGACCCAAAAATGTTTTTCATAACTGTACTCGCTAGAGTTTACAACTCTATGCTTATGTACCTTCGCATTAGGCGAGGGATCAGAGTACTGTAGTTCTTCTATAAAAAGTTGTTTGTTGATTGTTTTTAACCCTTGAAAATTCGCACGCATCGGGGGCGGAGGAGTGATTGATTTTTAAGAAAATGCCTCAATACACTAGGGTAGAGGACTTACAGTTTGAGATGGGTTGAATTTGATTTTATCCCTTAATTGTTTTTGCAAAAAAGTAATATTTAATTTATTTAAGAAAATAAATTAATGATTATACTTGAATATTAAATGATAAATGATATATCCCTTATCCCCGATTTTATCCCTAATTTTTCATCCCTAAAACCCTAGATATTTATCCCATAATTATCCCTAAATTATCCCATAAATTAACCCTAATTAATTAATATCCCTATAATTAATCCCATTATTATTATTATTTTATTTATATTAACCCATTTTTAAGAATTATTCCCTAATTCCAACCTGCATAATTATTCTAAAATAATCCATAATATTAATTATATTTTGTTAATTATGATTATGTAAGTAATTATTTAATTATACATTTTTATTTAATCCCTAATTATATTAAACCCCTAAATTACTTTTATCAATTTCTATATTATAATCCTAACTAAGAATTATTGTAGAAATATTAATTAACCCAAATTATCCTAATTTAATATTATTAATCATAAATTCTTGATTAATATTTCATAACTAATTATATTTTTTATTCTTTTTTATTAGTTTTTAGTGAATGAAAATGTTTTTGTATTTTGATATTTATTTAAGGATTTATGAAAAATTTACTTTAAAAAAAGCAAATTATATACATGGCCCAATATTGACACATTTAATTTAGAGATCAGAAACTTTTATTTTTAAAAGCAAAAATAGAATGATTAATTTATTTTAGAGGAAAAAAGTAACTTGACTTTGCAAGTATATATTTACAATGACATTACAATGCTTACTATATATTAACAAACTAGTTGAAAAAAAATTGCAGAATTCTTAAGCCATGGGCATCATACTCATGTCCATCATAAAGTGGAAAAGAACCATGTGTGACAGTAATCTAATATAGTGCGTATGTATGAATAGAAAACACAATACTCATGGGATCTTCACAAATGGCATACAATATTATAATAAATCCATGAGTCACTAATCAAAATCCAAAATATCAAACTTTGCTAAAAGATATAAAAAGTAGAGTCAGAAAATACAGAGGGAATGGAAAGAAACGACAATCACACTTCCATCTATTTTTTATTTTTTCATATTTGAAATAAAAAAACTAGAGAAAAAAGTCATTCATAGAAATGAAAGAAAACAAATAGAAAGATAAGAGAAAATATGTAAATAAAAATGGAAGAATGCACGACTAACCGGAAGGAAAAGGCTTGCGACCAGATCTGCGGCGGATCGGTTGGACGACTTGTTCGGTGGTTGCACCGACTCTGTGGCGGTCGCACGAGCAGGTAGGACGTGGTTGTGGGCGGAGAGTTGCACAGAGGTGTTAGAGCAGGTGACAACGTGCGTTTTCTGATCATGGTGTTAGAGCCGGTTTGTGCGTGTTGTGATGTTCTTCTTCCACTTCCTGTTTTTTTTTGTTTATATTTTCACTATTTTTTATTTTCTTTTATGTCGTGTTGTGGGTATGGTTCATAGGAATTTGAAGGTTATTGTTGATATAGCCATGGTGGTGCGGGTTGTAGTGTATAACTATTTTGTTTGATGAAAAATGATAATATTGAAGCTTCTGTAAATTGAATGGTTGGAGTTTGTATGGTTTATAGGAATGGTATTTTGGAAGTAATGGATATTGATTTTGTTTGAAGGTGGGTTGTACTATAGAAAAGCAATGTGTAAGAGGATTTTAAGTTTGAAAATAAAGGTTTTGTAATGGTAAAAATTAGTGTAGTAATGAATGAGTGTTAATTGTGTAATGGTTTATACTAGGTGGAGAAAATAAATAAGATGGAAATTGGTGTAGGTTTTTTTTTGGAAAAATTGGTATAAGTTTTTTTTTGTGTGGAGAAATTGGATAATGAGTGGATAATATGTACAGTGTGTGTGGGAAATTGTATGTACCCTGAATGTGAAAATTGTCCCCCCTATATGTGAATTTTTCTCTTCACTTTATACTAAACTTCAAGGATCTCTAAGATTAATGCTGAGTTAAATGGGATTAAGGTTATGATTTTTTGTTCCATCCTTAGCTATTAAGTTTAGTGCAATTTTGGAAATAGAATTATAATTTGATCTGTTATTTGTATGAAAAGATCTTATTTTTTTATGATTTTGTTCATTTTTGAAATTCTTGAATCTGAGTTAGTTCAATTTGGCATGTATACTTTTACCTGAATTTCACGTGTTCACTATTTGAGATATTTGAATTGCTACTTAATGCTAAACAATAAAAAAATGATGAGTCTTATTTCTCTAATTATCACTAATTAAAAAAATTGATTTCTAGCAAGACAATGAAAATCAACAATCTCTTATTTCCTCTTTCATCTACTACATATATACTTATACAAATCACAAAAAAAGTAAAGATTTATGATAATAATAACTAATAAAAAATAATTATAATAATAGTAAACAAAAAAGGAAAAAATAAATAATAATAAAAATGGGAAAAGTGAGAGAAACCTAAACAAAGTTCCAACATGATTCAAACTTAGGATCTCACACTTGCAAGTCCCTACACTCAAGTGTCTACCATATGGGTTAATGTATTCATTCAAAATAAATTGAAATCAAAACTAATATGATAATAATATTTTTTTTTGATATTTTCTATTTTTTTATTTATAAAATAGAACTCATAATATTAATAACATAGTTTTTTATAGACTTTTTTTGACTCTTTTTAAATAAAAATGCATAAACATAGAAAAATAATATTTATCTAAAAAATGTTTAATTAAAAAACAAAAATTTAAAAATGCAATTTTTTTGATTTATTTTTTGTAAAAAAATAGAAATAAAAGGTAAAAACCTGAAAGTTGAGATATGGAGTTTTGAATGTTGATAAATGATTGTTTATACATTGTTTTGGAAAGATTTTGATTTGTTTTGAATGCTTATGAATGGAATGTTTTGGAAAGAGATGAACCGTATTTTTTTATATTTGGAAGGTTTGTGATCGCATCATATTTCCTAGTAGTAACAAATAATAATGAATTTATTTTTCAATAATTAACCCAAATTAATAATAATAATATTTGACTTTTTCTAATTACTGTAGTAATAGCAAATGATTTGTCTCACAAATAAAAAAAATGTTTCTTTTTGTTTCTTTTTATAATAATTGTAATAACTAATATAATAAATAAATACAATTTAAATTAAAAATAATGATAATAAATAAAAATATAATTAATAATAAAAAATGAAATAATGAAAATAATGATAATAATATTTTTTTTACTCTTCTTGGACTAAAATAAATAAAATAATAATTAAAAAATGCCTTAAGTTAAAATGAAGAAATAATTTTAAAATCATTTTCTTTAGTTTTTTTATTTATTAAAAATGCATAAAAAATAAAAATTATTAAAAATAAATATTTATGTAAAAGGAAAATTAATTAAAATAATAAATAAAAAAAGATACAAATTTTATGGAAAAAGAGAAATAAAACGTAAAAAGGAAAAGACATGCAAAAATTAGAAGATGAGACTCAAACTCATGACCTTTCTTAATCACAGCTCCTTACACATGTTCTCTTACCAATTATTCCATTTCACGTATTCGAAATAAAGTGGAAATGGAAAGCATATGAAGGATGGGCAAAATTTGGGGTACGACAGTGTTCATCTTGTTTTTTTTCAAGCTTTGACTAAGTCTGTTATGAGATGTTGAACCTGCAAAAACGCCAAGCATAAAATCATGTACTGTTACCACTACAATCCAAGACAAACCATGGTACTAAAAATATAACCAAGCAAACCATGTTACAATGCGTCATCAATTTCTAAATAACCAATGCGACAAGCCAACACATGATGCCCGTTTGCCTTTTGACGCACTGTTAACATCATATGACATTGCACTGATGGACAAGGATTTTCTTTCTCAAATACCATGGCAGTATGCAATCATTGATGAAGCCCAAAGGCTTAAAAACTTGTCTAGTTTAATGATTCTTCAAAAGTTAAGGAGCGACTTCAAATCCTGAGAAGTGTATTGGTTGTCGTTATGCTTCGACAAACCAAATCAAAGTTTATGGAGTATGGAAGTTTAGTGCTGCCACCTTGCGCTAAGACAATTGTGTTAGTCACTTGTCATCCTGCAAAAAAGGGTCCACATGTCAATACTAAGGAAAGCACTTCTAAAGCTAGTTGCATTATCTTCTGGAACCTCAAATTATCAATCACTACAGAATGTTGTTAGTGAAGCTCCAGACTTTTTTCATTTCTGCATTTGGCAAAACCTCTGGTTCTAGTATGCCTAGAGCCTAATGCTAGATTTATTCCTATTTAGTAATTCAACTAAGAAAAGCAGGTGGCCATCCTTATCTCTTTCGGTACTGAACCCGAACCTTACGACACTGCAAACTACCTCATTTTTTGAGCCATTTTTGTCATAGATGGTTAGGTGTCTGAGATAGTCAAATATGCCCTTAAATTAGAAATGTTAAAAATGTTGGTGATGAAGAATATGGGCGCAGTCTATGAATGAGAACACATGAACATGTAACAAGGAAGCCAACATATGTGTGTTACGACATGAACTTGCATCAAGACCTGTACACCCCAAAAATGCCAAAGTGAATCACAAGTCATAATCCATGGCATGATGAAAATAAAGTCATAAGTAAGTAAAGTAAATGACAAATAATGCACATGGATCATCATAATAGAAGTAGCATAAGCCATGACACGAACCAACTCACAAACTGACCAACACAAGACCAAGACTTGCTACCAAACCGGCAGCATAAGGCCTGCAACACAGGGAAACATCGCTCGAAATCCCGCCTCTTGCTCATGACAGACTTGCTACTAACCCAATTCAGACATGTAGCCAAGTGTAATAGCATACATGACTTAATAATGTCACTAACTCCTGTAGCCTTGCCAAGAAAACCCAACGCATAAACACTGCCGAACCAAAGTTAGAATGGCAATCAGAATAAGCTGCAAAACCTGCTAGACCTGCAGGACATAAGATGAATATTATTTGAAGCCTTGGTAAAAAACATGTCCAATGATCCATACCTACTGAAACATAAGCGGAACGACCAAAAAACTCGAGTTACCTATCACAAAACCATGGTTTAAAACCGGTACAGTAACCTTCATGCATCAATATTAAACCAACATAAATTGGATACACAGGCACCTAAATCCTTGTGGCGACCGCCATTTGGCTTCAGTAACATAATACGTGGAAGTGGGTTGGACTCACTCTTTCCCACTTCCCTATTTTTCCTCAACTACCTTGGAACGTGAATGAAGAAGTTTCACAGTGTTATAGCCCTATATAAGACACTATTGTACCTAGTTTTATACATCCAGAGATATAGGCGAAGCGATGTCGGTTTAGTTTGAGCCCAAATTATATTTTCAAGTGATAATCACTCTATTAAGTGATTACCACGAACTAGTCTTAGGATTTACTTGTACTTTTGGATCAACAATCTTGTTGTTATAATTGAAGTTTATTCCAGTTCTGTTTTTACTTCCAGTCCCGCATTTATTTTCCCACATTTACAGGTTCTTTATTATATTGCTTTATTATTATTTTTATCACATTCTATAACTGTTTAAGCATGTTGTTTTCAATTGCAATTACTATGTTTAAGTTGTTTTCAATTAAGCATGTTTTGAGTTCGGTTTATGAGGACCGTCGTTTCCGACGGGACTCAGTAATGAAATTGGTTTAAGAACTTTATTAATTCTATTTTGGTATTTGTTTCTAAGTTAAATTAATATGATTTGTCATGAGAGTGAGAATCAATTAAGGTTTGAGCCGACACTACGAGAGCGTGGGGGTCAAAATAGATAGTAGGAACGGGGCATCGATCCTAAAGAGGGCGAGAGTGTTTTAGGCATCGATTAGGACTTGTTCAGTTTTCAAAATACATTTCTTAATTAAAATATGAGAGAGAGAGAGAGAGAGAGAGCAAAATCTCATGGTTAGGGGGTGTGGCTTTATTCAATAGCGCAAGATTGTTAGGTTTAGTATTTAAACTGATATTTTCTACTAAACACAATTTAAGCGTAAGTTCGAGTCAATCTGTTGCAGAGCCCCTGAGGGGCGCGAAATCCATATTCTAGTCTCTCTCTCTCTCTCTCTCTCTCTCTCTCTCTCTCTCTCATTATTATCTTATTTTCTAAATTAAATTTAGTTTCAGTTTTTATTCGTTTAATCAAATAAATCGTTCACCTTAGCTTTACATAGCATCGGTAGATAATATTAGTTTGATTATTAGTCCCTATGGGTTCAATATCTTTTAAAACTACACGGTAGACTGTGCACTTACAATTAGTAATCCGACAGACTTATTTAGTCACGCGATCAGTCATGGTACCAAGGTTTTCCATCAAATTCTTCTTCGACTATAAGAAAAACTGTTGTTTCATCTTTTAGGTCCATTTTATCATTGGTGCTTCGTTTGGGTGGTTTACTTTGTACATTGATGACAATGCAGCTAAAGCATATTCCACTTGATTCCCTTCTCTAGGAATATGATGAAAGGTAGTTTCTTAGAAATTCTTCATCAATCCTAAGACATGATCTTGGTAAGGAACCAAATTTGAGTGACGGGTTGCCCATTCTCCATTTACTTAATAGATAATATATGATGAGTCTCCGTACACTTCTAGAATTTTGATCTTTAAGTTGATAGTGTAAGACCCCAATTTTGGCCCTAAGATCCCTCATGGCAACATAGCATTTCATTTGCAAAACCTCAAGGATCATAAGCATTTTGGTTCCCTTTGCCTTTGGGTGGAATCCCTTGTGATTGGTTTGAAATCACCAAGCATACTTGAATTGTATATTATTGCTTCTCTTATTCTTTTATTCATTAACCAAAAGCACAAAAATATGTCACTAACATCTCTTGTTTATAGCTTGAGCAATCACAAGGCCCAAAGCTTCTAGGAGAACCTTTGTGTAGTGATATGGCCAAGAGAAGATGAAAGCAAGCATGGTAATGGTTCTCAAAGCTCTCATCCATCAAATATTCCCCCTAGTATCTAAATTCATCATTTTGATCAAAGCAAGTCAAAGGGTTTGAGGTTTGTTTCTCAAGGAAGCCCTAATTCATCTATGTACCAAGTGTGCCTTGCTCATGAAGCAACCTCAGCCCATGGTCAAATACAATCAAAGGAAGTTCTTTAATTCATCATTTCATGCATATTTGAACTTATTTGAGTGTCCTCAATCATAAATGCATCAAGATATGGGTTGTGGACTTGAGAAGTTGATCAGTCAATTCATCTGACTATTTTGAAATGCACTGAGACCTAACATTTTATGTGTTGGTCAAATGGAGATGATCTCAAAAGAAAAAATGTTATTGAGGACAATAGGAAAAACTTTCATGTTCATCAAAAATTTATTTGAAGCTTGGAAGGTCATCTCCCATTCCAAGACATTATAGGTCATTTTGACTGAAACCCTAATTGTGGGTCAACTTACCAAGAACATAACTCATTCATTTTTTATTATTTGGAGGTGGGATCAAATGAATTGGAAATATTATTGTGTCTACTTCAAATGTTATGTTGAACAAAATTTCAAAATCTCAAAGGAAATACATGTGATAATGCAAAACATTATAGGTCACTTTGGACCAAATGCACTGAAAGGCAAAAAAGTCCAACTTCAAGTGCCCATAACTTCTTTATCAAAAATCCAAATGATGCACAATTTATGTCCATCTTGATTGCCTTGAAAAGATATACAACTTTGATGTTTGAGGTTTTTCCATTTGAGGCTTTCATCATCAAAACAGAAGGGCTTGAAGTTGGTTCATTTTGACAAAATTCTCAAAGGCATGTTTTGTACTATGAATTTCATGGTCTGTTTTCATAAATGTCCACACTTCAAATGAGTTTTTGCTAAACATAACAATTGTTCCTTATACAAAGACCTTTCCACCCATTACCCACATGCCTATGTTGTAATTTTTCAAGTGGCATTTTTGAAGAGGTGAAGTTTTAGGCTCATTTATGCATAACATGTTGAAACTCATTACACAAGCCAATTCAATCACATGTACACGTCCATTTCATCTTGCTTACATCTGAACACTCATTTTCCATTGCATTTGGGCCTCTCATGCGCTTGTACAGGCCCATGCATGGAGGGCCCCTCACTTCATGCACACGAATTCTACATGCCTTGCATCACTTTGTGCTATAAATAGAGTTGCTCAGATTCATTCTAAACCAACCTAAGGGCGCCTGAAATGCTGCAAGATTGAATCCATAACCACACTCAAAGGAATTTCTACTTTCTTCTTAAAAATTCATATCTGAATTTCAACTACCTTGGTTGATTTTCAGACATACAATTCCTTGGCCTTGCTTCATCATCATCACTAGATCCTACTGCAAGCATTAGTTAAGGAGAATCGTGCTCTCAAGATCTGCATTTCAAAGGTGGATATCAGAACTTTTTTCTTCGAAACTCATTATTTCTTGCTTATTTCTTGAGTTTCTTGGTCTGGCTGAAGTCCTCTCATTAGAGGCATTTGAATTGTGCTTTCAATTTTGTAAAAACATCAAGTTCAGTTTGAACTCCATCATTTTCTCCTTCTGATTTCTCTTCCTATGGAGATCTAGAAGAGAAACTAATGGTACATGGGTGATGTACATCACCCCAGCTTTCCAATGATATGAGGATCGCCCATTTTCATTAAGATTTTATGACTTGCAACTTTGGCCGGAATCTCCATGCTCGTCGGAGAAGACGGTGGTGTACACCACCGTCCGTTTGCCAGTTTGAATCCTAGTCGTTGATGATGATTTCCAGATTGAATCATGGCTCTTGGATCTTATGACTTTCAATAATGCATTGTGTTTCGCCTTTGACTCTGGATCACCATGAGCGCGCGCATGTGGAGCGTTTGATCAGCCACGTCAATTAATGAGGCTTGATCAGACGCCTCTCCTTTTTTCTAATTTTCTTAATTTCCAATTTATTTCTTTTATTTCATTTAACTTCAAAAATTCATAACTCTTTCATTTTAAATCCAAAAAATATGAGACAAGTTGCATTATTTCTCTTTTTAATTCTGGTTTCTAAAATTGATTTTTAATTTTTTTTTATTTCATCATTTGATATTTTTTGTGAATTTTCTATTTTCTGGTTATTTTTAATTCATTTTAAATAGTTTCTGATATTCAGAAAATACAAAAATATTTTCTCAACCTATTTGAATGATGATGGATATATGAAAAATATTCTCATCAATTTTTTAATTGATTTGAGATTTATTTGAGATTTCAGTTCAATTAGGTTATTTTTATTCATTTTTAATTGATTAAAAATAGTTCCTGACTTTTAAAAATGCTGAAATTTTTTGTCAAACTTTGTTTGACCTTGTTGAACTTGGGATAAATCACTTGGACTTTTCAAAGTTGATTTGAAGTGATTTTGAAGTTTGACCTTTCTTTAATATTTTAATTCAAGTTTATTTTTTTAATATTAAAAATGCCAAAAATATTTTGTTCATTCCTTGACTCCCAATCTTCATCTCACTTCTGTTTTTGATTGTTTGACCACGATCCTCAATGTCATTGGTCAACACTTGTTGATTGGTACATCCCATTTCATTTAATGTACTTATTTCTTTTCATTTTCCATTATCCATCTTCATCTCCTTCTCCTTCTTCTTCTCTTTTTTTTTTATCAATGAGTTAAAGGTTGATAAGTTAGCATTGATTAGGGAGGTTTAATCTTCCTTCATTCAAATCTAATTCATCTTGATCAAATGATCAAGTGAATGGCTTTTCATTAAGGATAGATTGCTTCCTAAATCATGCAAAGCACTTAAACCAATACAAGATCATTTCACATCTTCTTTTTGGCATGGCAAGTTGTTGGAACTTGGTTCACTAATCAAGACTTCTAATTTGTGTTGTTGCCTACATTATTATTGACCGGCCTCAGATAGTTGTGACTTCTACATAAGTCCAATTACGATTGCTTAACATAGCGCTAAATTTGCCTTATGGCACACTAACTACTAACATTAACTATTAACCATTGACATTTAGTTTTTGCACTTCACATTTATGCAATTTACTATTCTTTTACATATTATTCATTTGCTTTTTCCTTTGCTCACTTGAGCACATGTTTATGTTAATGCAATTTGCCTTTTGCTCACTTGAGCACATAATTGTATATATATTATTGTGCTTGTGTTCCGTTTTGTTTGTTGTTGACCAAAATGCAAAGAAATGGACAAATGGACTTAGACTTTAGGACTTTCCCTATGCAAATTTGGAGTCAAAGAGCAACTAGGCATTGGGCCTTTAGAATGCTTAATGTTGAAAGATGACCTTGAAAGGACCAACTTCTAAACTCTTCTTGTCCATTCCTTGTTTGTTTTGCTAGAATCTTTTGATGTGTGTGTTCTTGTGCTAGGGATTCCAACTTGATCCAAATTGAGGAACCATTACCATGAGCTTCTAAGAGAGAGAGATCCAAGATACATTGGGGAGCTTTCCAAGAATTAATTTGATTGTTGATTGCTTGAGTTTATGCTTATGTGATTGCTTATTCCAAAGGATGGGAGCTACTTGGATCATCAATATGATCTCAAGAGAGGAACTCCATTTATGGTTTTATTTCTTATCCCTTACCTCTTGCATGTTAGGACTTTAGCCATTCTTCTTCTTCTCTCCATTCTAACCCAAGCCAAAACCTTTGTGCAAACATTTAACACTTGTTTTCAACATTAGAAACCTAAACCTTATGCTTTTGATTTTCAAACCTTTCTTTTCATAACACTTATTTTGAATTGAACTTATAAGTCAACCTTGACCATTTTGTACATACTTTTCATTGGTAAATATAACCCATTCAAAATATATTTTTGTGGTTTCAACGGCCACTTTCTTAATCAAAACTTTTCATAACCTTTAGCTATTAGGTTTGAGTTATCCTTGAGGTAGATGTAATACTCACCTATATCCTTAGTGATGGACAATGAGTCTTCCATGCTTATTATAGGATTAACCCCTCACTAGCATGTTGAAGTTATCCTCACATGGTGGATTTGTGGTTTTTGGTTGAGTTTTCTCCCTTGGATAACAAAAGACCTTAAGGCTTTTGGACCAATCAATTCACCAACTCATTTTTTGAGATTTTTTACCCCGAACTACGAGGTTTTGATCCTAATCTTTTTTTAAGATGGTACGTAGGCAATGGGTTTATCCATCCAAACACAAAATGTAAATAAACTTGTATATTCTTTTCTCATCTCTTCAATCATGTTTGCACAAACAAATTTTCACAAAAATACCAACCTTACAACAAATGTGAAAAGGGCTCCCTAGGAGTACCTAGGATGTTTTGGGTGCTTAAAACCTTCCCATTGCATAACCAACCCCCTTACCCAGATCTCTGACATTTTTACTAGTTTTTGATTCGATAAAACTTTTAGGTTTTTGTTCGCTTTCTAACCATTCCTTTGGATAAATAGAAGTGCGGTGGCGACTCGACTTGTATGATTTACCTTGGATTTAGTCAATATCTCTAATGGTAACGAATACCCCGTTACAGAAAAGTGACGACTCTGCTGGGGATAATTTGCCTAGTGGGTTTTGCCTACTTTTCATATTTGTTGTATTGTATTGTATATTGTCTTGTGACATATTTTTGTGCAATTTGGGATTACTATATTGTATGTAATGGTTGAATTGTTTGAATATTAATTCCATGTATGCTTGGTGATCTTTGTGAGATGGGTTCTATACCCGAACTCAAGTGCACTTAGGATAGGAGAATTGCATAGTCTTGTTGACTTGTGTGGAGTTATTCCTTAGCAAGTTGACTTGCAAGTCCATTCACTTGGTGGAGGTCATGTTGGGATCAATAATGTCACACAAGTAGTTGTGGTTAGACATTACTCTTTCCAATATAAACCTTAGAAGCCAAGGACCTTAGTTTACCAAGCCCATCTTGGCCTATTCGTAGGATGTAGTGCGAAAGTCGTTCAAGTGTAAGGTTTGATACGATTGTTACGCGATACTACACTCATAAGAGTCTCTCTTGAGAATATTTTTGGAATACGAGTAGTCGTTTCTCCGATAATATCTGAAAGATGGGATGATGACTATGGGAACCTCTTGTAGAACATGTTTGGCAGGTTAAACCCTAGTACACTCCCTTTGGGTGGTTCTCAACCGAGACTCCATGCTCGTGACTTACAACAAACCCTAGATTCGTGGTTGATCCGTTCATGTATCTTTAATATCAATGGAACTTGGGTGTTGATAAGGTGTAGACCATAATCCACCAAAATGGATGATTGATATTAAGGATGCCATGATCCATCACATGACCTTTGTTTGGTGTGCTTTGTTTGATCCTTGAGTGTGATTGTTGCATTCATGCATTCATGCACCCATTTGCATTCATATCATCAATAATGAAGAAAATTTTCAAGAAACTTAAGAGGTCTATTTGCAAATTTTCAGACATGGAAAGACAAAGAAGGAATACAAAGAAGTACAGTTTCAGACAACCAGACTTGAAAGAGCTAAAGAATTTGACATCCTATCTATTAGATCCCCTGGGTTTCAAAGCTCGTTTGGGAAGCTCCTTCCTCTTCTGACTACTCAGGTGGATGAAGGATTGATGAGTGTATTGGTGCAGTTTTATGATCCTTTGTACCGTTGCTTCACATTTCCGGATTTTCAGCTTTTGTCCACGCTTGAGGAGTCTACCTATCTTGTGGTTATACCTATCCTAGACCAGTTGCTGTTCAGTGACTTGGAGAGTATTCCTACTTCTCGAGACATAGCTGATATGCTTCGTATAGATGAATCTCTGGTTGGTGCTCATATGACTACCAAAGGTGGAATTCAAGGTCTCCCTTCTGAGTTCCTCATTGCTCAAGCTACTATGTATGGGAAGGCCATGAGTGAGGACGCCTTTAAAGCCATATTTGTACTTCTCATCTATGGGTTAGTGTTATTCCCCAACATCGACAAGTTTGTGGATGTGAACGCTATTAGGATTTTCTCTACTCTTAATCCCGTTCCGACTCTATTGGGTGGCACTTATTTTTCTTTGCATATGAGGAATGCAAAGGGTGGTGGTGCCATTGTGTGTTGTTTGCCTCTGTTGTATAAGTGGTTTATTTCTCACTTACCTCAGATGCTCGCTTTCAAGGAGAACAAGGGATGTCTACGGTGGTCCATGAGACTCATGTCTCTCACTAATGATGATATCTCTTGGTACAACCGTGTGTATGATGGCGTGCAGATTATTGACTCTTGTGGTGAATTCTCCAATGTACCTCTTCTTGGTATATATGGTGGGATTAGCTACAACCCTGCTTTGGCACGTCGTCAGCTTGGGTTCCCCCTAAAGGATAAACCCAATAACATTCTGTTAGAGGGTGTGCTCTTCCAAGAGGGTAAAGATCCCCAAGGCTTGAAGAGCGGGATGGTCCGCGCTTGGCGTAAGATTTATAGGAAAGGAAGGAAGGAGTTGGGTCCTAAGAACTGTGTCGCTTTGGATCCTTACACTGCTTGGGTTAGAAAGAGAGCTTCTGAATATCTCATGCCTTAGGAGTATCCGAGACCTACACCTTTGGTTAGGGTTGGGCCGTCAACCCTCTCTGACCAAAGAGTAGAGGAGTTGAGAGATGAAGACCGTTCACGTGCCTGGATCCGTGAACGAGAAGAGTTGCTTCAGCAGATCAAGGAAAAGGATACGTTGATTGAGTTTCTCGAGCATCAGGTCATTGATGATCCTGATGATGCATGGACTTCTCTACTTCCTCAGTCTTCCAGGTTTTGGAAGAGGAAGTATGATCGACTCGCCAAGGAGAAGGAAGATATGGAGGCAGCCTATGAGGAGGAGGTGAAGAGGCTTCGTGCATCTTATCTTCCTATGTCCCGAGCTTTAGATGATTGTTTCTAGGGAACCATAGGATGATCATTTTCCTTTCCTCTTGTATTGCATCTTGGTTACCAATGTTGTACTTCTTTGGTGTAAAAAAATATTTCCCAGATATTATGATATGTTTCCATATGTGATAAAAGTATAATATTTCCCGAAATTTGCAAATAGAACTTCAAAGTTCCTCTAGATATAAAAACAAACCATGTGCACAAGCATTGCATACATCATGTGCATAAGCAGGTTTTGCTCCAGGCTTCTTGTCCTTTGGTCTAACTTTGTGTTCTTCATTTATTTCAAAGACAAGCTGACTCATCGGTACTACACTCGAGCCAACTCTTCAAGACTGATGGATCATTTGGAACAAGAGAATCGCGAGCTGAAGGAGGAAGTAGCCAGACTGACTGCCCTGAAGGAGTCATTCTTGGCCGCTCAAAGCCAGTCTTCTCCGACACCCTCAACTCCTCCCCAGAGGACGGTCATTTCTGAGATCATAACTTCTACTGTGCCTACTGTAACTGCTCACTTTGCACCATCTATGCCAGCCGGGTTCCCGTGGGGAATGCCTGCCAATTTCATGCCAGGGGGTTTTGCTCCTACTCTTGCTTCTTTGCCGGCATCTAGCCCGGTCCTTTCAGTGTCACCTCCTGTCGTGCACACTTTACCAAGGGTTGAATATACCATCTATCATTCTAAGCCATCTGAGGGCCCAGATGTTTATGAGAAGATGGATGATATGAAGGACCAATTCCTTGAACTTCGCAAGGAACTGAAGACTTTGAGGGGGAAATACCTCTTTAGTAAGAGTGCTGCTGAGTTGTGCCTTGTGCCCAATGTGAAGATCCCTATTAAATTCAAAGTACCTGAATTTGAGAAGTATAAGGGAAACACATGTCCTCTCAGTCATCTTGTGATGTATGCTCGCAAGATGTCGACACAAACTGATAATGATCAACTGCTCGTCCACTATTTCCAAGACAGTTTGTCCGGTGCCGCTCTCCGGTGGTACATGGGTTTGGAGAGTTCGGACATCCGTTCCTTCAACGATCTTGGCGAGGCCTTCGTCAAGCAATATAAATACAATGTGGATATGGCTCCTGATAGGGACCAGTTGAGGGCGATGTCTCAGAGAGAGAAGGAGACCTTCAAAGAGTACGCCCAGAGGTGGCGCGAATTGGCAGCTCAGATAGTGCCTCCCCTTGAGGAGAAAGAGATGACCAAGATCTTCTTGAAGACCTTGAGCTCATTTTACTATGAGAGAATGATAGCCAGTGCTCCCTCAGACTTCACCGAGATGGTGAATATGGGAATGAGATTGGAAGAGGGGGTTCGTGAAGGACGCTTAACTCGAGATGAAGGCTCTTCAGCGAAGAGATATGGGAGCTTTGCGAAGAAGAAGGAGGGAGAGGCACATGCTGTGTCTTCCCACGTCAAGAGAAGACCCTCTATGAAGAGGAAGACTGCTCGCCCATTCAATAATCAGCATCAGGTGGCTCATATAGCACCTGTTTTCAGGGAAGCTCAACATTATCAGTAACCACAAACTCAGCAATATCAGCAACAACAATAGCGTCCACAACAGCAGGCCTACCAGCCTCGAAATAACAACAATAATGCCAGCACCAGCTACGAGAGGAAGAGGGTCACCTTCGATCCAATTCCAATGACTTATGCTGAACTCTATCCATCTCTGATCGATAGAAAGTTAATCACTCCGCGAGACCCTTCCGCTGTACCTGCTAACCCCCAGTGGTGGTACAAGCCTGAGCTTCATTGTGTGTATCATTCCGGTGCTCCCGGACATGACGTGGAGAATTGTTATCCCCTGAAGACCAAGGTGCAAGACCTTGTGAGAAGTGGGATTTTATTTTTCGAAGACGTAGGTCCGAACGTAAAAAAGAACCCATTGCCCGAGGATGGGAAATCTGTTAATATGGTCCAGGGCTGTCCTGGCAAATACAAAGTTAAATACGTCAGCCATATCCGACAATCGCTGGTCGAGATGCATCGTTTGCTGTGTGATTATAGCCATTATGAGCATGACCAAGATAATGTCGAGTATGCTCTGTTAATCAGAGAGGGTGTCGCCAGGTGCTCAGAGATGTTCAAGAGATGTTGGACGAAGGAGTCATTGAGATTCTTCAGAATAGAAATGTTGACGAAGATGTGTAACACCCCAAAATTTGCCCTCCTCATTCATGCATTCATTTTTAGGTCATTTAACATTTCATATTGCATTTCATCATGTCAATCAGAATCAGATCCAAGAAACTTTATTTAAAAAAAAAACAAAAAAAAAACGAAAAGAAAAACAAAATAAAAAAACAATAAAAAAAACGAAAATAATAAAAATAAATAAATAAAATAAAATAAAATAAAATAATTAATTAAATAAATAAATAAAAGAAAAAATCTCAAACTTGGACCTCTCTCAAAAGCCCACTAAGCTACCAATATTAGCCTATAAATACTAGAGTTTCATTGAAACAAAATAGACAGAAAAAGGAAGAGAAGCAAAATACTCTGAGGTTTCCTTGGAACAAAACCCTGGACAAAACCTGGAGAGAAACTTGACAGAGAATTCAGAGCAACCTCCAGACCCTGAACGAAACTCATTTGCACAGAATCACCTGCCTCACATAAACCCTAAAGATTGTTTTGTAAACCTCACAGATGCAACTCAATTTCAATTAAGCTCTCCAATCAGGTTTGCCTTATTCCCATAATTTTATGCTCTTAATTTGAATGCTCTAAATGTATGAGGTATTATGGGTGAATTTGATACCCTTTTGATGCATGTGCTTGACAAGAGGTTTAGGCCTCATACCCTTGGTTGCTTTTTGTGAGCTTTTTGTGAATTGAAAGGGCATGATTCATGTGGTTACATTTTGATTTGGGGGCAACTCTTGGTTACCCTATTTTGTTTCTCTAACCTGTTTGTTGAGTTTTTGTGAGGGCTCACATGACTTTTGCAGAGACACTCGCGTGGTTTCCCACTTTATTTGTGGGATACCCCCTGGAGGTTTATTCCGATTACCTTACTGACTGACTTTTTGTGATGGTGTTAGCTTGGAAGGATCCCTGGGTTTCCCGTTCCTCTAATTGTTGTTACTTCGGATCTTTATCCGCGTGGTACTTTTACCTTTTTCCCGCATTTTACCGCTTTCCTAGCTGGAAGACCTCGATAGGAGGCAATGTTTTTGTGTGTTTATTTTATGCAGGTTCCTTCGTCAAGGACTGCCTTTTTGCATGAGCATCCCTAACCCTACCAACTCATTGATTTTTCTTCTCCTAAGAACACGTTAACTCCTTCTACTACAGGCGAGTAAGTCACCAAAGGTCGAGCATCCGGTAGATTGCGTAGTAACATCGTTCGTCCAAAACCCAATCCATAACCCCGTAGTTAGCCGAACTACGGCTTGCTCTGATTCTCATTCCAAATGAGATACGTAGGCATAAGACGCGATGTCTTAGCGAGCACAATTACCCTTAACCCCTAGGTAGCCGAGCTACGAAGACTCTGATTCTCATATTCAGATGAGATACGTATGCAGTGGATGCGACATCCGTGCGAGTCATTTTCTTTTGACCCCCTTTTTTTTAGTAAATAACACATTAGATAAACCCACACCCTTTAGACAAGAACTACAAAAGTGGATCCCGTAGAGTACTACGGGTGCGTAGGGGTGCTAATACCTTCCCCTCGCATAATCGACTCTCGAACCCAAGATTTGGTTGCGAGACCCTGTCTTGTCCTTTCCTTTTTCCAGGTTTACTTCGAGCGTTTCCTTTCCCTCCTTTGGGATAAATAACGCACGGTGGCGACTCTCCTGTCTTTCTTCGCCGATTATTTTTTTTCGCATTCCATTTTTCAGGTTGCGACAGATGGCGACTCTGTTGGGGACCCGGTTTCCCTAAGCGAGTCCCTCCTAGCTTTTGTAGGTTGTTTGTTTATTGGGTGTTTATTCTTTTGTATAGTTATTTATCTTTCAGCATTTACCTGCTTTATTGCATTGTGTACATATGACTGCCGTATCTGCTGGTTCTGTTTGTGAGATAAGTTCTATACCCGAACTCGAGTGCACTTAGGATAGGAGAATGGCATAGTCTTGTTGACTTGTGTGGAGTTATTCCTTAGCAAGTTGACTTGCAAGCCCATTCACTTGGTGGAGGTCATGTTGAGATCAATAATGTTACACAAGTAAGTTGTGGTTAGACATTACTTTTTCCAATATAGACCTTAGAAGCCAAGGACCTTATATTACCAAACCCATCTTGGCCTATTCGTAGGACGTAGTGCGAAAGTCGTTCAAGTGTAAGATTTGATACGATTTTTACGCGATACTACACTCATAAGAGTCTCTCTTGAGAATATTTTTGGAATACGAGTAGTCGTTCCTCCGATAATATCCGAAAGATGAGATTATGACTATGGGAACCTTTTGTAGAACATGTTTGGCAGGTTTAAACCTTAGTACACTCCCTTTGGGTGGTTCTTAACCTAAACTCCATGCTCGTGACTTGCAACAAACCCTTGATTCATGGTTGATCCGTTCAGGTATCCTTAATATCAATGAAACTTGGGTGTTGATAAGGTGTAAACCATAATCCACCAAAAATGGATGGTTGATATTAAGGATAACATGATCCATCCCATGACCTTTGTTTGGTGTGCTTTGCTTGATCCTCTTAATTTCTCTCCAGGCAGTGCAACCTAACAGATGTTCAAGCGGATCCAGCAATTCTGATTGACATGCCATTGCATTGCATGACATCATCTGCATATTTGCATCCAACATCTCATGCTTATTCATTTGCAGGGTATTCCCTTTTTAAGGGGGGGCCTTAAAATTGAATAAGAAGTGCATCGCATACCATGCATACTAACCCTTGTTTGTTTTGCAGGTGTCACCGCAGTGTCCAATGTTTGTTCCCTGTTTCAGGCAGTTATTGGTCCCAAGCGAGTTCACAGGTACCCGACAAAGGAAAACCGTCCATGACTAGCAATGGACCAGATACAGAAAGAACTGGATGATATGCGTGAAAGGATGGATCAGTTTATGACATTGATGACTGGTATGGCAGAAGGCCAGGAAAAGCTGAGGGAATTGGTTGAGCAACCGAGGCCCGATCCAGAGGTAGAGATACCAAATGCTGAGGGAAACCTTGGTAACCCTTGGAACGCTGATAACCCTGTGAACACTGGAAACGCGGGTAACGCAAATGTTGATGGAAACCCGGGTAATATTGGCAACACGGGAAATGTTGGGAATGGTATTGGCGAAAGGTACAATGTGAATCAAGGGATTCGGATTAACGGGTGCCCTGTTACTAAAGATTGTCAGTATGATCAATTTTCTTTGCATGACGAGGCCCTCGAGACCATTCGCCGTATGGATGAGCTTGCTGAGAAGCTCAAATCTTTGGAGTCTCAAAATTCCTTAGGTTTTGATGTCACCAATCTTGGTCTGGTTCAGGGAGTAAGGATCCCTCACAAGTTCAAACCCCCTACTTTTGAGAAATACAACGGGGCTTCTTGCCCACGCACTCATCTCCAATCTTATCTGGGAAGGTTGAGAGCTCACACTGAAGATGAAAAGCTGTGGATGTACTATTTTGAAGACAGTTTAACTGGAGCTTCTCGTGAATGGTATTCTCATTTGTCTCATACTACCATCAAGAGCTGGAAAGACTTGGCAGAGGCTTTTGTCAAGAAATATCAATACAACTTGGACATGGCTCCAAATCGGACCTTGTTGCAAAGAATGTCTCAGACTGCCAAGGAAACCTTTAGAGAATATGCTCAGTGTTGGAGACAGATTGTTGCATCCGTCCAACCCCCTATGTCTGAAAGGGAGATGGCGGACATGTTCATGAACACTCTTCAAGGCAATTATATCGAGAGATTGGCTGCTTGCCCGTCAATCAGCTTTGCAGAGATAGTGATTGTTGGAGAAAGGATCGAGAGTCTGTTAAAGATGGGCCGAATTCAAGACAACAGTGCTTCCAACTCATCAGTTCCCAAGAAACCATTTGCTGGTAACGGTCAGCGAAGAAGAGAAGGTGAGACAAGCGATGTGTATGCCGGCAGAGGCAGGGGCAGAGGACGCCCTAATTATTATCAAGGTCAAGTGGCCGCAGTCACTATTCCAACACCTGTTCCTCAACCGCAGTATCATCCGCAACAGCAACCCAGGTACAACAATCAACAACAAGGAGGTAATTCGGGTCAGCAGAGACCCTATCAACAACGTCCAAGGCAGGCGGACCGGGTCATTGAGCCAATCCCAATGCCTTATTCTGTATTACTTCCCAAGCTGATTGACATGAATTTGGTTACGTTGAGAACTCTGGCCCCACTGGTCGGTCCCAACAATCTGCCTAGAGGTTATGATGTCAACGCCAGATGTGCTTTTCACTCCAACGCACCTGTCCATACTACAGATAATTGCAAGGCTCTCCAGCTAAAGGTACAAGATTTGAGAGATGCCCAGGCCATCAATTTTTCTCCGGTGCCTAATGTTATCCAAAACCCGATGCCAGCTCACGGCGGGCAGAGGATTAATGTTGTTGATAGTGGGGAAACTTTGAATTTGGTTTCTGATGTGACTAAAGTGAAGACTTCGCTATCGGTGGTCAAAGACCGACTCTTGAAAGGATAGATTTTCCCGGGCTGTGGGGAAGAGTGCAAAAATTGTCAAGACGCCGAGAACGGATGTGATAGTTTGAGAAGGGGTATTCAACAACTGATAGATGAAGGTTGTCTTCAGTTCGATCAGACGCGTCCAGTGAAGAATGATGTGTCGACAGTAACGTTTTATTTCACTCCTGAAGAAATATATGTTCCCGAGAGACCCGCTCCGACAACAATATATTTCCCAGAAAGTCCAGCACCAATTTACTTTGACAACCCTCAACCGACTTTGATTGGTCCGGTCACCATCACGGTACCAGGACCTGTTCCGTATGAGAAAGACAGTGCTATCCCGTGGCACTATGGGGCTGATATCTACTGCCAGGGGAAGAAAGTTAACGAAGAAGACATTGACATTGGTAGCTCCGCTGTAGACAATGTTGGAGGAATTGGTGGCTTCACTCGCAGTGGACGCCTATTTACACCATCAACATTACGCACGAATGCTGAAGCTGAGGCAGCTGCCAAGGCTAAAGGAAAACAGGTATCCACCGAAGAGGTTACTACTGAGGAATCTCCTCCTAAGACCGCATTCGATAAGGAAGTGGATGAGTTTATGAGGATTATCAAGAAAAGTGACTACAAGGTAGTCGACCAGCTAAATCAGACACCCTCAAAGATCTCCATTCTCTCACTATTGATGTGCTCTAAGGCGCACAGAGCAGCCTTGTTGAAAGTACTGAATATGGCTTATGTTCCCCCAGAGATAACTGTTGACTAGTTAGAGTCGGTAGTTTCGAATGTACACACTAGCCATGCGCTAGGTTTCACCGATTATGACCTAACATCTGAGGGCAGGAATCACAACAAAGCCTTGCATATCACAATGGAATACAAAGGGACGGTGCTTTCCCATGTTTTGGTTGATACAGGTTCTTCTCTGAATGTTCTCCCAAATAAAGCCTTAACGAAGTTGGATTACGATGACGCCACCCTGAGGCCGAGTAATTTAGTTGTAAGGGCTTTTGATGGCTCTGAGCGAGCTGTTTGTGGCGAAGTTGAGTTGCCAGTTAAGATTGGACCGCAGGTATTCAAGAGTACCTTTTATGTGATGGATATCCAGCCTGCCTATAGCTGTTTGCTAGGTCGGCCTTGGATTCACGTTGCCGGTGCTGTTACTTCTACTCTCCACCAGAAGCTCAAATATGGACTAGAAGGTCAGATCGTCACCGTCTGTGGTGAAGAGGATATTTTTGTTAGCCACCTGTCTACATTTAAGTATGTGGAGATGGATGGCGAGATGCATGAGATGCTGTGTCAGGGCTTCGAAGCCATAAAAATCAGTGAGGTCGCGCCCGAAACTGTCTTTTCACTTGAGTCTGAGAAGGTCGGGACTTCTATCTCTTCATACAAGCAAGTTGTTCAAGTGGTTAAGGCTGGTAATGCCCAAGGCTGGGGCAAATTTGTGGAGCCAATCATAAAAGAAGACAAGTTTGGATTGGGGTATACTCCGGGGTCTCAGAAGAATGAAGTCGGTACTTTCTCCAGTGGGGGTTTGGTTTCTCCCCACACTGTCAATGCTGCAGATGAAGACAAGGCTGACAGCGACTGTGACTTAGATAGTTGGATTCGCCCGTGTGTCCCAGGAGAAAAGCTCGACAATTGGTCGTCTGAAAAAGTCGTCTGGTTTACTCTACTGAAGGAGTAATTTTTATTGTTTTCCTTTTATCACATGCATAACAAAGTCTTACACTTTGACCAAGGTGTAATGACTCATCTGTAGGGCCATCCATTTAGTTACATTTTGCAATTATTTTCATCATCAATAAAGGACAGCTTTTACAAACAATTTTGTGTTCTCTTTCTTTCAATTATTTTTACTTTTACAAAAACGGCAATGTTTCTTTCTCATGTTTCTTTTTCGTTTTTCTTTCCAAAAAAACACCTCGTAAAACTGATCACCCGGATCTCACTGCTAACGACACTGCTACGGCCAAGTATGACTTCGACAATCCTATCTATCAAGCCGAAGAAGGGGTTGAGGAAGATTGTGAATTGCCTGAGGAGTTAGCCAGGTTGTTGAAACATGAGGACCGAGCTATCACACCTTATCAGGAGGTGGTTGAGACCATCAACATTGGTACTGAAGACGACAAGAAAGAGATCGAGATCGGGGCCAGTCTACAGGCCGAGAGGAAAAGACCGTTGATCATGTACTTGACTGTGTTAGAAAGGTCAATGGGTTGTGTGCTCGGTTAGCATGACGAGTCAGGTTGAAAAGAGCATGCAATATACTACCTTAACAAAAAGCTTACCGACTGTGAACAAAGATACTCACTGCTCGAGAAAACTTGCCGCGCTTTGGCATGGGCTGCTCGCCGACTAAGACAATATATGTTGACTCACACGACTCTATTGATATCAAAGATGGATCAAGTCAAGTATATTTTTGAAAAGCCAGCAAGGTTGCTAGGTGGCAAATGATGCTGACAGAGTATGACATCCAATACACTTCACAAAAAGCCATCAAAGGAAGTGTCTTGTCAGACTATCTTGCCGCGCAACCGATTGATGATTACCAACCTATGAGGTTCGACTTTCCTGATGAGGACATCATGTTTCTCAAATCGAAAGATTGCGAGGAACCACTCCCGGAGGAGGGGCTTGACCCTGAATCCAAATGGATTATGATGTTTGATAGGGCGGTCAACGTCAATGGTCGCGGAGTTGGTGCAGTGTTGATCACACCGGAGGGGGTTCATATGCCATTTTGTGCTAGAATAACTTTTCCCTGCACCAACAATGAAGCCGGACGAAGCAGAATGGGTCCGTTCTCGATACAATCAGCTAAGCCTAGTTGAGGAAAAGAGACTAGCAGCTATATGCCATGGCCAGCTATATCAGAGACGGACGAAGAGAGCGTTTGATCAGAAAGTGCGCCCTCGGGAGTATCGAGTCGGTGAATTGGTACTCAAAAGAATTCTTCCTCCCAACATAGATCACAGGGGCAAATGGACACTGAACAACGAGGGTCCATACGTGGTTAAAAGAGTTTTCTCTTGTGGAGCTCTGATGCTAACAACCATGGATGGCGAAGACTTCCCATCCCCTGTCAACTCAGAAGGAATTAAAAAAATACTTCGCATAAATTGACCCGCTGGACATTAAAAAGAAGAGTCCAGGCAAAAAAGAGCATCCCGACGAACCAAAAAAAAAGAACAAAGAGGTTCGGGCAAAAATTAGGGATATAAAAAATAAAAAAAATGTACACCCGGTGAGTCGAAAACCCGAAAGGGCGGCTCAGGCAAAAAAGGGTAACCCGGTGGATTGAAAACCCAAAAGGGCGGTCCACGCAAAAGTTAGGGAATAAGCGAATGACTGCAATCTGAGTTCATCCGTGTTATATCACCGTTTCATTCAATCCGGCAATCTTCGAAGGTTAAAGATCGACTAATCATCCACTTCAGAAAGCAAGATGAGCAGAGCGTCTTGAGGACATACGAGCCATAGCAGAGTCGAAACTCGGTGGGACCCCGTTTCCACATTGCCATTAGGATAGTTTCTCTTGTTCAATTTATAGCGATCACCTCTTTCCAGGGATCAGCTTCCTGATGTACTCGCCTATTCCTGGCACAAATTTTTCAACCAACAAAAGTCGAATAATTCAGTTAAAAAGCCTCTTTACTTTTCATTTATCAGTTTGTTTGCAAAAGATGTCTGAAATCTTGAGGAAACATATTGCATCTGAATGTAATGGTGGCTTTTGCAGATGACTTGCGCAGGAAAACAATCAAAATTGCTTTGAATGTGCTTAATCCCGGACGGTGAATTCAAACCGAGTAATTCCCCAGGGCATATGTGTATTTTTTGGTTACAGGTCACAGGAACCGGATGCCAAGTCATGAATCCTCACCCCCAAGCGGTTGACAAGCCTCTCCTCTGCAGAGCAGGTTCCCCAGTAGAGTTGACAGTATCCAGACTGTATATCCCCAGTAGAGTTCACAGTATCCAGACTGTATATCCCTAGCGGAGTCGACATTGCCAGACTGTATCTTCCCAGCAACAGCGGAGTGGTTGCATACCCAACAGATGAGAGGGTGGTGTTCCCAGTGTTCATCTCGTCCCCATCAGATTATTTTTTTTAACAGATTTGTTTTAATCCCCAGCCTGAGGACGATTAGCAAGTTCATATCCCCAGCAAAGGTCGATTCCTACGACATTTCCCCAGGAAGTGCTTTCCTCACAGACTCTCCTCGCAGAGCCTCGCCAAGCAGAGTTTCTATAGTTGATACTTCCCCAGCAAGGTCAACTTTTCAAAAAAGGCCGATTTATTTTCGGTGGTTCCCCGGTCCCGGCAGACGGATCGTTCCCCATAGAGCATTCAAGGATTGATACAGCGATCCGCTCCCTGCCAGAGTTGCTTTCCCAAGCAGATTTCTTTTTTTCTTTTGCACCATGCATAACATTTGCATTTGCATTTGCATGCATATCAAACATACACATAAGCTGATAAACAGGTTCTTCAAAGCAGACTGAAAAATTAATTTACAACCAAAGTAATGAGATTCGGCCAGAGGATCAAGTGTGTGTGTGATCCAGCCTGAGGGTCATTTCGAAGATTCATCCTGAGAATCGTTGTTCCAGAGATCCAGCCTGAGGGTCATTTCGAAGATTTAGCCAGAGAATCGACTACGAGCGTTAGTTCCCCAGCAAGCCAACTTGAGGAATAGATTGACAGCTCAACAGAAAATCAACCTACAAGAGGATCCAGCCCGCGGATCGCATTTAAAAAACAAAGTCTAATCGAAGAGTCGTTATAACATGTTCTAGCCTGAAGAATATGTACGAAGCCCAAAAGTGGGATATTCTCGAAGCTGCATCTCTAACATGAAGACTGTAGATTTTGAAAGAGGGTCAACCAGCGCATGCCCCAGATGCGAGATCCTGATGATGGGAATTTATCATCAAAACAATCCAGATCTAGCCAGAAGATCAAAGTCAGGTCTAGCCCGAAGACCGAAAAATACATAGATTCAGCTAGAGAATCAAAGAAAATAAATTCAGCCAGAGAATCGAAACAATTCCTATCTAGCTAGAAGATCGAAATAGATTCAGCCAGAGAATCGAAACAATTCAGATCTAGCCAGAAGATCGAAATAGATTCAGCCAGAGAATCGAAACAATTCAGATCTAGCCAGAAGATCGAAGAAGATCTAGCCAGAAGATCAAAGTCAGGTCTAGCCCGAAGACCGTAAATAGATTCAGCCAGAGAATCGAAACAATTCAGATCTAGCCAGAAGATCGAACTAGATTCAGCCAGAGAATCAAAGGAAATAGATTCAGCCAGAGAATTGAAACAAAGGAGATCTAGCCAGAAGATCGAAGAAGATCTAGCCAGAAGATTGAAACCGTATCCAGCCCGAGGATCGAAATTAACATCCAACCAGAGGACTAAATTGAGTATAGATTCAGCTAGAGGATCGAAACTCCAGATTAAGTCAGAAGACTGATTCAGATTCAACCAGAGGATCGGAAGAAAAATAAACAGCGCAGTGTATTTTAGCATTTTTGTGGTGTTCTCGGAGCGCAAATTTTCGGTCTGTCTTTAGTATTCAATCACAGCTCACGCTGTTTGTCTGATAAGTTGTTCGCTTTCATCCTGCTCGGGTTAGCTGATGACTGAATAGGGGCAGCTGTAGCACCCCAAAATTTGCCCTCCTCATTCATGCATTCATTTTTAGGTCATTTAACATTTCATATTGCATTTCATCATGTCAATCAGAATCAGATCCAAGAAACTTTATTTAAAAAAAAAACGAAAAAAAAAAAACGAAAAAAAAGAAAAAGAAAAAATGAAATAATAAAAAAATAATAATTAATTAAATAATTAAATAAATAAATAAAAGAAAAAATCTCAAACTTGGACCTCTCTCAAAAGCCCACTAAGCTACCAATATTAGCCTATAAATACTAGAGTTTCATTGAAACAAAACAGACAGAAAAAGGAAGAGAAGCAAAATACTCTAAGGTTTCCTTGGAACAAAACCCTATACAAAACCTGGAGAGAAACCTGACAGAGAATTCAGAGCAACCGCCAGACCCCGAAGGAAACTCATTTGCACAGAATCACCTGCCTCACATAAACCCTAAAGATTGTTTTGTAAACCTCACAGGTGCAACTCAATTTCAATCAAGCTCTTCAATCAGGTTTGCCTTATTCCCATAATTTTATGTTCTTAATTTGAATGCTCTAAATATATGAGGTATTATGGGTGAATTTGATACCCTTTTGATGCATATGCTTGACAAGAGGTTTAGGCCTCATACCCTTGGTTGCTTTTTGTGAGCTTTTTGTGAATTGAAAGGGCATGATTCATGTGGTTACATTTTGATTTGGGGGAAACTCTTGGTTACCCTATTTTGTTTCTCTAACCTGTTTGTTGAGTTTTTGTGAGGGCTCACATGACTTTTGCAGAAACACTCGCGTGGTTTCCCAATTTATTTGTGGGATACCCCCTGGAGGTTTATTCCGATTACCTTACTGACTGACTTTCTATGATGGTGTTAGCTTGGAAGGATCCCTGGGTTTCCCGTTCCTCTAATTGCTGTTACTTCGGATCTTTATCCGCGTGGTACTTTTACCTTTTTCCCGCATTTTACCGCTTTCCTAGCTGGAAGACCTCGATAGGAGGCAATGTTTTTGTGTGTTTATTTTATGCAGGTTCCTTCGTCAAGACTGCCTTTTTGCATGAGCATCGCTAACCCTACCAACTCATTGATTTTTCTTCTCCTAAGAACACGTTAACTCCTTCTACTACAGGCGAGTAAGTCTCCAAAGGTCGAGCATCCGGTAGATTGCGTAGTAACGTCGTTCGTCCAAAACCCAATCCATAACCCCATAGTTAGCCGAACTACGGCTTACTCGGATTCTCATTCCAGATGAGATATGTAGGCATAAGACGCGATGTCTTAGCGAGCACAATTACCATTAACCCCTAGGTAGCCGAGCTACGAAGACTCTGATTCTCATATTCAGATGAGATACGTATGCAGTGGATGCGACATCCGTGCGAGTCATTTTCTCTTGACCCCTTTTGTTTTAGTAAATAACACATTAGATAAACCCACACCCTTTAGACAAGAACTACAAAAGTGGATCCCGTAGAGTACTACGGATGCGTAGGGGTGCTAATACCTTCCCCTCGCATAATCGACTCCCGAACCCAAGATTTGGTAGCGAGCCCCTGTCTTGTCCTTTCCTTTTTCCAGGTTTACTTCGAGCGTTTCCTTTCCCTCCTTTGGGATAAATAACGCACGGTGGCGACTCTTCTGTCTTTCTTCGCCGGTTGTTTTTTTTCGCATTCCATTTTTCAGGTTGCGACAAGATGCTCTCGAAGTCAACGTAATTTCTCCGGTGTTCCAGATACCTGAGCCTGTTGTCATCAAGTATGATGGCAGCAAGAAAAAGGTTTCTCTCGCTCTAACTATCAAGCCAGCCGGACCCGTACCGTACTCCTTCGATAAGGCGGTTCCCTATCGCTACAATGCTGTAACAGTGGAAAATGGGAAAGTGGTGTCTTTGCCCGCTTCATCTGTTGTTAATATTGCTGACGTCAGCGGGTTGACCCGTAGCGGTCGGGTATTTTCAGCTCCGTTGAAACCTCAAGCTGATGCTCGAGGAAGTGTTGATGCTACTTTTGGTGAGCGCCCGATTGGAAATGCTGTGAGCACTCCGAATCCGGAACTTGTTGCTAAGCCCTCCTCTATGTTGAAAACTCATGCTTCTGCTGGCCCGAGTGGCAATACGAAAGAAGATTGTGATGAGATGCTGAGGCTCATCAAAAGGAGCGAGTACAATGTTGTAGACCAGCTGCTACAAATGCCATCCAAAATATCTGTGTTATCCTTGCTATTGAATTCAGAACCACACCGAGAAGCTCTGTAGAAGGTGTTGGATGTGGCGTACGTGGATCACGACGTCATGATAGAACAATTTCACAACATTGTTGCAAACATCACCGCTTGTAACAATTTGAGCTTTTGCGACGCTGATCTCCCCGAGGAGGGAAGAGACCACAACTTGGCATTACATATATCTATGAGCTGCAAAGAGGACGCCATGTCCAATGTACTGGTGGACACTGGGTCATCGTTGAATGTATTGCCAAAGACCACTCTCGCGAAGTTGTCATATCAAGGGCCTCCCATGAGGCAAAGTGGAGTAGTTGTGAAGGCTTTCGATGGGTCTCGCAAAACTGTGATTGGAGAGGTTGATCTCCCAATCAAAATTGGACCAAGTGATTTCCAGATTACCTTCCAGGTTATGGACATTCACCCATCGTATAGTTGTCTCCTAGGCAGACCATGGATTCACGAGGCTGGCGCCGTGACATCCATCCTACATCAGAAACTGAAATTTGTAAAGGACAAGAAGCTGGTGGTGGTAGGGGGAGAAAAGGCTCTCCTGGTAAGCCATTTGTCTTCCTTCTCTTATATAGACGATGCGGATGAAGTTGGAACTCCCTTCCAAGCTTTATCTATTGCTGAACTTGTTGAGAAGAGAACTCCTTCGTTTGCTTCCTACAAAGATGCAAAGTTGGCCATTGAGCATGGTGCAACTGCTGGTTTAGGACAGATGATCAAGTTGGAAGGCAACAAGTCCCGGGCTGGAATAGGCTATTCTTCTGGGGTCTTCAACAAGCAAGGTTTGTTCAAGAGTGGATGATTCATCCACACCAGTCAGGGTGAAGAGGCTGCTGCCATTTTGGAAGAGGACGAAGTGGATTCTGGAAATTTCATTATCCCTGGAGGGATCTGCAATAATTGGGTCGCTATGGATATTCCAACAGTTATCCATAAGTCAAAGTAATGTTCATTGTGTTTAAAAACCCTTCTCCCATGCTAAAAGGAGAAGTGATGACATTGTTGGCGCATAAATACAATGATATTTTCATTCAATAAATTCATGTTAAATGTTTGTTTTTCCAATTATTTTCCCTTTTCGCTTTTTGCATGAAATTGGTGATCACATAAAACCCTTAAAGATAAAATAAAATCAATCTTTCCATCTGCATAATGATTTGTCTTGTTTGAATTCTAAAAGCTCTTTATATCCAAAACCATTATGCAGGTTGAGCAAACCCATTGAACATAATGATCCAACACCATCTCCCAACTTTGAATTCCCTGTATTTGAGGCGGAAGAAGATGATGTTTAAGAGATTCCTGACGAGATTACCCGTCTACTTTGTAGCGGTGTATTCGTCGCTATATGATCTATCGATTAAATCATAAGCTATGGGATACATTGAAAAATTTCGAGTCGCCACCGCACTTTTATTTATCCAAAGGACTGGCTAAAAAGCGAACAAAAGCCTAAGAAGTTTTACACGTAGAAAACTAATAAAAAGATCAGAGATTCTGGGTAAGGGGTAAATTACGCAATGGGAAGGTGTTAGGCACCCACTACGTCCTAGGTACTCCTAGGGAGCCCTTTTCACACTTGTTATGCAAAATTATTATTTATTATGACAAAATATTGTGCAAACATGATTGGGATGATGGGAAAAGAATATACATTTTATAATGTTATTGGGTATTGGGTTCGAACGGATGAACCCGTTGCCTACGTACCTTCCATCAAAGGTAAGGATCAGAACGCCGTAGTTCGGCTAAAAGATTTCCAAAAGTGGGTTAGGTTCAATTTTAAACACAAACCCTAGGTCTTACGTTATCCACGGGAGAAAACTCAACCTTATACAAACAACAACGTCCACCATGTGAGAACAGCTTCAACTGGCCAGAGAGGGGTTAACCCTATAATAGGCGAGGAAGACTTACAATTCAATCACTAAAGACAGAAGGTGAGATTAACATCAACCACTAAGATAAATCAAACCTATAGCTCATGTATGAAAAGATTAATGGACAAAGCCAAAACAAGTGAATGAGTGGAGTTACTGATTATGATTATGAAAATGAAGTCAAAATATGATTAAGATCAATTCAAATAAGTATTATGAAATGAAGTTTGGAAAAAGGTCAAGGACTTGAGTCCAGGTTTTTAGTTAGAAAAAACATGAAAATGTTTGCACAACACTTATGTCAAGTTTGAAATCAAAGTGTGAAAAGTCTAGGACATAATGAATGATGAATGGATGAAGATGGATAGTAAAGCTTCTTAGAAGGTTCACTTCTTGAAATCATATAGCGGATGATTCAAGTGTGTCCTTTGGAATGCAATTAATAATAACAAACAAACAAAGAAAGAAAGCGGATATCGGATGCCAATCAATGGTCTTATACCAATCTCCTAAAACAAAATGGGATATCAGAAGCCACTCAATGGACTTACACCGATCTCCACAGGCAAAGAAATAAAAGCGGATACCGGATACCAATAGATGGATTTACACCAGTCTCCTAAAACAAAACGGGATATCAGATGCCACTCAATGGACTTACACCAATCTCCTCAAAAGGAAAACAAGAATGAAACAGGGAAATCAACTGCCAATCTATCTGGACTTAGGTTAACTCCACAGTATGCTCACAGGAAATCCAATGCCACATCACAGGGACTTACAATGGTTCCTCACACACAAGAACAAAAGCAACAATATGATCACAGGAATGCAAATGCCAACTTACAGGGACTTATAATTGCAACCTCTCACACAAACAGATGAACAAACTATGATCACAGGAAAGCAGATGCCAACTTACAGGGACTTATAACTGCAACCTCACATACAAACAGATAAGACAAACTATGATCACAGGATGACAGATGCCAACTTACAGGGACTTATAACTGTATCCTCACATACACACAGATAAACAGAAGATATGAGTGACCAATGAGGTCTTACACTCTATCCTTCCATATCACAGGAGCAAATGCCAAAAGCAATGGACTTACAATTGTCCTCAATGGGCAAACAACAATGATAGCATCACAAGACAAATGAGATGATCATGCATTAATGGCAACTGATGATGATGATAAATGCATAGCATACAAGCAAGCAAGTACATATGAAGCAATCAATCAATCAATGAATAACAAACAGCACACTCTATAGCCAAACAATGGGGGGCTCACACAAGAGGGTTTGACTTTAACAGCCCACTGTAATAGGTAAGTGTCGCTCTTAACCTGGCCATTGAGGGGCTCAGGTGAAGCAGATGAAAAGGAGATGAGGGGTGTGCCTCATTGCTTCAATCTCAGAACAGAGAGAGCATATAAGAAAGTGTGGGAGTTCAGAAAGTAGGAACTCTCTCCACATTATTGACTCGATTAGATCTTGGGTATTTATCTCATTTGCTTCAACCAGGTACTGGGAGCAAAGAGAGGACACACTGAATAGTGGGGGATAGATTACTTATCCCTACCTTCCACCAATTGCCTTACTTGAAGGACTTTTCCTGCTTAGGACAAATTTAAACAAACACAGGCATTGCCTCTTAAGGAGGACTTCAGACAGTTTGCCCGGTCAAATAACAGACCGGGTCTCCAGACTACATGAAGAAGAAGTAATTATACCTCAAAGCAAATGCTAAAAAGCAAAGCAAGCAATCAAGTTCAAAGAACTTAGGCAACTAAAGTACCTGCAAAAGTCAAACTCATTAGTAAACAAGTCAACAGTCAAAACCAAAAGGAAATGAACCAATAGTCACACAGTGGGACCAATTGTGCAAGGCACAAAGACTCAAGTATGAGTCACCTACAAAACAAATTGTTAGCACATGATAAACAAACCAACTCAATCAAAATTGAAAGGTCTTTGGGGCATTGGTGCTCAACCTGAAACAGATGAACTCAACATAAGCTTAGAAGACCACTAGGACTAGCCTAGGGTCAAAGATGAAAGAAAAAGTCAAGGCAGCAAGCAATATTCAATCAAAGTCAAGCTCAATCATGTAGGAATCAAACACAATTGGATTCAAACTTATATCATGCATCAAGGTCAATTCATATGCAAAAGGATGCAAAGCATGGCAAATGAAGCATGCAAAAGTCAACAGCAAAGACTTCATTCAAAAGTCAACTCAAACATTTTCAAAAATCATGAGATAAATCACACTCAATCCTAACATCTAACATGGTATACATGTAAAATTTCAATGCATTTGGATGAGAGGAAGGCAGTCAATGAAATTCATGAAGTCAAATCAAATTCAAGCAAGCATGGTGAAAGTCAACAAACAAGGGTCAACTTCAAAAAATCATATCAATTTGAAAACAGAAGAGAAATGAATGATATTAACACCAATGCAAAGCTTGAGATGTCTAGTTATCACATATGAAATTTCATGGTCATGTGATAAGATTTGAGAATTTCACAAAAGATTTGGCAATGTGTATCATATGAAGTCAACAAATGAACAAGCATGGAAGAAAATTCTCACATAAATGGAAAACAGCAAGATTAATTCCAAGAAAATTCATACATGAAATAGACATACAAAGGATGATTCATGCAAAATTTCAAGTGATTTGGATAAGGGGAAGCATGTGAACAAAAATCATACATTTGCATATCATTGGTGTGACACAAATTGTCACACCCTAGTTCAACAATTCATATCTATCAAACCACAAATGAGAAATCCACAAACTTTATATGGAAATGAAGATCAATGTGTCTAGTTTCACCACAAAAATATTTCAAGCTCAAAGGATATGATATGACAATTTCACAATTGAAATGGCAAAGGGTATCATTCATGCACACATGTGAAGAAATCATTTATCAATTAAAATCCAGGACATGAAAAATTAATTAAAATTCACAATTAAATATTAGACTCATTTGTGAACATGTGGAAAAAATTTCATAATTTTTGGTGAAAAAATGAATGAGAAAATAATTGTTGGAGTTTGGATGAAATATTGGATGAAATATGAAACAATAGGCATGGCAAATGGTCAAATAAAGTCAACCGGTGGCAATTGGGTAATTTCTGCCTCACTAATTGAAACGACACAGCATTGGCAAACAAAATGAAATGTTCTCATTGGATGGAACCAATGGAACAGTGCTCACGGCTAAAAGCAAAATTCTGGTTTTTTCACATAAACCTTTAGGGTTTTCTAACAGCATGGCTCAGCATCATGGTTCAACAACATCCAATCGAATTCAATCAACAAACACACAACAGCATGTAATACATAACATGTGGTTTTCCTGGGGAAGTTCAAAACAGCAGAGCAAGCTTCATGATATTTCCAGCAAGTTCATCATCTGACAAATAAATTCCAACATACACACACAGCAGCACGGCAGTGGTTCACGTGTAGCATCAACATCATGCAGTAAACACAAACAACAATAGCATTCAACATGGCATTGTGGAAAAAAAACTGGGCAAAGTTTATGGTTTGGCATGGACAGAAGCATGTACATATTAAGCATTATCGAGATAACAACAAGACCAAACACAGCAGGTGGAATCCCTGGGCAGTTCAATCATACAGCAAGCAATATCATTTTCAATGTTTATCATCATCCAACTAATCCAAACAAACAATAGCAGCAGTATCAAACAAATCAATATCTGATGAACTCGAAAAGCAAGGCAAACAAACATGGCATTGGTATAAGCATGTTCATGCATCATCATCATTATGCAGCAACCAAACAACAGCATTCAACATATCATCCAATCATGTAATCATCATCATGTAATCATCATCATGTAACATTTCAATGGTAACAGCATACAATATATATTTCACATGGATTTTGCTGAGCATGTGCCTAAAGTTTCAAACACTGCGGCAGGCTTAATCAAGAACAGCATTCATTATCATGTCCATCACCAAATCAAACAAAAACAACCAACAGCACATAGCAGCATAGCATTCAGCAAGCAATGTTTATCACTGTCACAGCCACAGGACATGGAAATCAATTCATAATCAATTGAAACTCAGCATAGCAGTACATGTTCTTTAGCATAGCAGTACATGTTATCACCAACATCAAAAATGACTTAGCCCAAACATACATCAGCAAGGGTTTAGCATAGCATGGTCATCAATCATCAACATTGAAGGTCATGGCAATTGAAATTCCAACAATACACAACTGACATGGCAATTGGTAATGCTCACAATGCAACCAAACAACAGCATACAACATGTTTCAAATTTGCAGCAGGGCAGTAACAGCATGGTTTCAGTATTCAAGCACCAACCATAACCAACATCAACAATCAAAAACAAACAATGTAACAGCATCACTAAACAGCATTAGCCAACAGCAAAACAAGCAATACTCAAGGGAGAAATCTGGATATGACATCAGGTTTGAACAGCAGCATTGGCATTCAGCATTCAACTCATGACCAAAACTAAACCAAGTCTCACACAATCAACATCATCATCTCATGATCTTAATCATCAAACGACAATTGCAACAAACAAATCACACAAAAACATGGCCTTAATGCTCATGTAGCAACATAATACAAGCAAACTGAGTATGAGTCATATGGATTTCTAAGCATGTTCACACGGTTATAGCATTTAATGGTTCTTTGGGTTCAAGCATAACAGCAGCAAGGTTTAGCATGGTATCATGGTAAGTTCATGAAATAACATACAACATTTGAACAACCAAGTATAAGCAAAACCAACAATGATCATGACCTATGAAAACATCATTAGCATGTGCATTAGCTAGCAACACAACACACACAATCATGAATTCCTGTATTGGGCAGAGTTATGATTTCCAAACAGCAGCAGGTATTAACAGTATGGCAGCACATTCATCATAACAACAGGGTTTTAGCATGGCAGCATGGTATTTGTAACTTTCAAGCAATCAACATCATGCATCTTAAAAAACAACATGCCCAGAATTACAAGTTAAACACTCTGACAGCATCGCTAGCAACAGGCATCAAGAACATGGGATCATATTTCATTAAATCCAAACTAGCCAGGTAAATCGAACAGAAATGTGTTTGGACACACAAAATGAAAAATGAAGATTTCTTGGCCAAAACACAACCAAATTAAGCATGCTTTAGTTCTCTAGAATCACCAAAAAAAAATCTTTCAAAACATACTATGGCATTGAAATGTATTATGCAACATGTGCACTAACAAACAACCAATGTTCATGCAAAAATGAAAGCAAGATTTCTGGAAGGAAACAGCAGGTTTCTGGCAACAGTATAACTTCATAAAAATCGAAGCATCCAGAAAGTGAAATCAAGCATGTTAATCATCACCACAAACCTCTAGCATGCATATTCTACACATAACTTTCATGTAATCATCCTCAATAGAACTATATCGACTGAAACATATTTGAGCACAGGAATGGAAATACATATATCTCAAAGCATAGTTAACTTTTTGACATGATTCAAGACTTTAATCAACCTACTAAGTGAGACCTATATGATGTGTAGCAAGGTTTGAGAAAATAATGAAGTTGAAAAAATTACCTGATTTGAAAAAACAATGAAACAGTGCTGTCTGTATACTTCCAGCTCGATCAGAGGTCCAACATGCTTTTGGAATGAAGAAACTTTGAAGAATCCTTGACTCACACTTGCTTGAAACTCTTCAAAACTTTAACTGCCACTGTTGGACTTGGTGATGACAGAACAAGAAGATGGCTGGACAGATGATATTTGATGGTTCAAGGAAGCTCACCAAGGTGTTTTTGTGGAGAAACAATGAAGGTGACTCAAGGGTTTTCAGTGTTTTAGCAGGATTTTCCGTTTTGCCAAAAAAATGCAATATCCGAGTGAGAGGAGAGAGTGTTTTCTGGTTTTGTGGCTGCTGCCCAAAACTAGGGTTCTGAATCAGCAGGAAATGAGCCTTTATATTGCTGTTTAGCCAAGCTAATGAGGATGCTAAGTTGGATTAGTCAAGTGAAACCAATTTGCCAATTTGCTAATCATGGAACAAGTGAAAATGGTGGGTGTGTTTGTCTGCACAAATGGGCTGGAAAGGCTGCTAGCAGGCCAAACACAATGCTGCTTGTGATTGTACAGAAAATGCTGTACTATATTTGCTTTTGTGAAGCCAATTGCCAATTTTGTCAATTTTGCAATTTGATTCAAAATGATGGGAAAATGGTAGTATGATGATGGTTTTAAGCTTTGAGCAAGTTTCAAATATGGTTTAAAACATTTCCCAATTGGCCAAGTCAAGAAAAAATCAAAGAAGCAAAAAGTCAAACTTGGGTCAAACTTTGAATTTAAATGCAAAAGGTCCAAAAAATGCCATTTTGAATGGTAAGGTTTTAGGTCATGAAATTTATATTTTTGGAAAGAGGATGAAAAATGTGGTTTGTAGGAAAAAACCCCACCAAATTTGGCCTTATGGTTTGAGAGATATGGCCCTTTGAAGTTCAAGAATTGGTGAAAATGATTTGATCATATCTTGACAACCACACATGGGATTTTGATGTTCTTGGACTTTTTGAAAATGGGAAGACAAGATCTTCAACTTTCATGTTGGGCAAAAATTCATTTGGAGCTTGTATCATGATGCAAGTTTAAGATCAAGAAGTTTCCATTTTTGGCAGTTGAAATTACAGGTCCACTTTCTATTTCTGGAAAATTTTCTGATTGACTTGATTTTCTTCCATGATGAGGTTGGACATGATATATGAGGCTTATATAAGCATGAATGCACTTCTTCAAATCAATTCTATCCATCAAATCACTGATTAAATCAACAGTTGACCAAGTTTGACTTTTCTAGGGTTTTGGACTGATTGAACTTCTTCTGATGATTTCCAAGCCCTAATTTCTTGAGAAATTGATTTCAAATGATGTCACAAGATGTATGAACCTTTGATTATTGATCATGATGCCCAAATTCCACAAGAATGGCCATCATCCATTGCTTTGACTGACCAATGACTGACTTTGACCTAATTGCTGATGATTACTTTATCTGCAAGCAACAAGGTTAAACAGACAATATTTTTGTACTTTTTGAATGATAAACATATGAAAGGCAAAGATATACAAATGCAAAGTATGCTTGGTGATCAAGAAATAAACCACAAGGCAATCTATCCACTAAGAGGGGGACAAAGGCATGCAATGATCCTTGAGGCCATGATATGAATGATATGGGCCATGAGGGATCTTAGGGCCCAAAATTGGGGTCTTACAGATGCCCCTATTTAAGGTCATTCTAGCCGGAGAAGTGAAGTTTAGAAATCTTCATCTCGACGCGGTAGAATGGACTTAAATAACAGTAATGAGACAAATTTTGGTCCCTAAGAGACCTCATGATGCAAATGTATGTATGCAAAAGACACAAATTCTGTGGGGAATATGATTCACACAGAAGAAAAGACAATCCATCGGAGTAATACACTCACCAGGAACAGAGACTCTAATACGACTCTATGGGGATAATAACAGAAAAAGAAATGCGTGAACAAGACACGACTCCAAACTGGGGAAGATAAAACTGCCATAACGTGACCAAAACACGACTCTGATTAGGAGAAAAGAAAACAGACAGGAGAAGTCACTGGGGAGTGAAGGACTCACACTGGGGAAAAGAATTCCAAATGGAAAATAAATCCATTGGAGAGACACAAGCTGACTCCTGGGGAGAAGCAACAAAAAGTTCCACTGGGGAAGTAACAAAGAAATGAGATGTTACCAGGCATACGGGTAACAAACTCAGGAAAATCTGACTCCACAGGGGGACCGAGGTCATAATAGGGAGCAGAAAGGAGGGAACACCAAGGATACCGGTTACTGGGTATATAATAGGTGACCGACCAAAGCGTGAATTGGATTTCACTTCCAAAACACTCATCATCCTGAAGAGAACTAGAAAAGCAAACTTGTTTAGGATGGACATTCAATTCTACAAGGAAAATGAATCTTACTCTGAGGGGAAAAACAATCAAAAGATTGACTCAAGAGTGAACGAGATATAATATCCATTACCGTCAGAACGTGGATAGAATACTCAGATGAGACATATTATTCATTACCGGCAGACCGTGAATAATATACTCGAATGGGAAAATTATCCTGAACCGGTTACTGGGTTGTTTATAGGATAAAATCCGAAGACGTGAATTGGTTTTCACTCCCAAAACACTCATCATCCGAAAGGAGGGCTTGAAAAAGCAAACTGACTTACAGGATGGACATTCGAATCCACGACGGGAAAACGAATCTTACTCAAATGGGGACACAAACCCAAAGAGTGCATGAGATATAGTATCCATTACCGGCAGACCGTGGATAAGAAACTCGCATGAGATATATTATCTATTACCGTCAGAACGTAGATAATAAACTCGCATGGTAAGAAACACCAGAGATACCGGTTACTGGGCATATAATAGGTGATCTACCGAAAACGTGAATTGGTTTTCACTTCCAAATCACTCATCATCCAAAACACAAACTGGTTAAAGGATGGCTATTCGATTCTACAAAGAATACGAATCTTGCTCAGTTGGGGAAAATCAACAAAGGATTCCAACTAAAGAGCGCATGAGATATATTATTCATTACCGGCAGACCGTGAATAATACACTCGAAAGGAAAAGACACCAGAGATACCGGTTACTGGGTATATAATAGGTGACTAACCAAAAAGAGAGAGACAATCGATACCAAGCATACGGGTAAACGAAAGACAACTCAAAGGGATAAATTGCAAGCATCCGGCAATTATCCAACAACAAGAATATTCGACTCCACAAAGGGAAATAACGAATCTTACTCGACTGGGGAAACACAAAAGGCTTCGACTGAAGAGTGCATGAGATATACTATTCATTATCGGCAGACCGTGAATAATATACTCGCATGGAAGACTATCCACAACCGGTTACTGGGTTAATAAAGGATAAATCAACCGAAAAGAAAGGCATCGGGATACCAAACTAGGTATATAATGATAGCCAATCAAAAGGAGCAACAGACATTACCAACAAAAGGGTAAATGAAAGGCGAACTGCTGAGGATAAATTGCAAGCATCCGGCAATTATCGACAGAAGACTAGCTGGGGATGCATTGGCAAATAACCAATGATCCGGGGAACAAATCACTAGCATACGGTGAAAAGACCCACTGGGGATAAAATTGCTAGCATACGGCAACTATCCACAAAGCTTGCTGAAGATATAAGTGCTGATCTGAGCAACTTATACAAGCAAAGGAAAATCAACATCAAATACTGAATGAAGATAACCACAAAAATTAGGGTTTACATCTACCGAATACGGGGTAGAAGACCAAAAACTCCGCGTGGGGATAGAACAAATCACAAATCCGCACGGGAAACCAAAAATAGGGTTTATAACAAACCACAAACTGCTGAAGAGCAAGAAAATAGGATTTACAACTACCGGGTAGGGTAGAAAACCAAAAACTCTGGCTGGAGAATAAAAGGTGTATAACCACAAATTCTAAGAAAGCCAGGAAAAGATAGGACTTACAACTACCGGTTACTGGGTAGAGGCCCAAAAACATTCCGCTGGGGAACAACCCACTGGGAAGCACAAGATATCTGACAAATAGCCGATTCGGGAATGATCCGAAAAGACAGACTGAATAAAGACACGTCCTAATGAGGATATAACTCAAATAGGAAAATCCATCCCAGTATATGTGTTGGGAGGAAACGGAAGAAACCGTCATCCACGAGGATATATCTCGGTGGGGGAACTGCAGAAGGAAAAACAATATTTTCTGCTTATGGGGTTGACTCTATATGGAGAGATTTATAAACACCCAACATCTGCTTGGGGAGATCTGTAAAGAGATCTATATCGCCAGAGCAGGAGACACGACAAACAAAAGATATATGGCAAGAAATGCAACATGAATATCTGAATGTTTATGAATATGCATGAATATGCTGATTTATGTTTGATGAATGCTGACAAAACAGACAGTTCTAACGCAAACAGATTCAGGAACCAAACGTCCGGTATTATACTCCCAGGGGAAAGAACCAGCTGGAGAGCCAATCTGCGGAGATCTACATGCTGTAAAGCAAAGATCTGCAAGTACTGCTGAAGAAGCAGAGAATCAAAGATATCAGGAAATAGCCCCAATCAGGGTACAGGAAAGTCACAACGGGCATAAACAGCCACCAAGACAATCCTGTAGGGGAACAAGAGAAGTCCCAAAGTATATCTGCAGGGGATCCCAGTGTCAACTGAGAAACAAATGGTGCATAAGCACGAACTGCTGTAGAAGCAAATCCACACAACTCCACTGGGGAACAACCCACTGAGGGAGAACGATATCATCCAAATAGAATCTGACTGCATAAGCAACTCTACTGGGGAAAACTGTCGGCTACTCTCTTGGGAACAAACCACTGAGGGAGGACAGATCAAACAAGTAGATTCTGCAACGAACCACTCCACTTGGGGAGAACATACAGCCAACTGATCACAACAAGTAGATTCTGCAATACAAGCCACTCTACTGGGGATCACAAACAGTCAGGAAATCAGATCCGTTCACTGGAGGCAAAAGCCATCATCCGACCATATCGGGATTGAAAGAGCAATCAACGGGCAAAACTGCCACAACAAACATCCTGCAGACTAAGCTGAGGAAAAGATGGTTGCAATACTGGGATGCCAACCCAAACAAACATCTGAGTAGGAAAATAAATCCTGCTCTGCCGGAGAGAATAACTCTGGTGGAGAGATAGCAACAATTCCACAGACGACTTCGCCGGGGAAAGGTAAAGTACCGGGTATCAAACCACTGACTTACCGAGTCTTCAAAAGAAAGCGAACGTGCTGAGGAAACAGACAAATCTTGCTGGCACACTGTATGGGGAGAAGAGGTAACAACTCCACTTGCAACCCTGGTGGGGATATTAATAACAGTTCTACTCACGACTCCGAGGGGAGTATCAATCAATCAGTTATACTCATGACTGCGCTGAGGAGACAAATAAAGTCTGGGGCATACGACCCACTGGAGAAAGTGACGGGGCACCAAGGTAACGAACCATCAACCGCCGAAACTTCTATAAGAAATACCCATGCTAGGGAAAAACTGCTGCTGGAGAGAACAAAGTCTTCAACAACACTCTGCTTGCGACTGTACTGGGGAACAACCCCAACAACAACTCTGTTTGAGGAACAACCCCAACAAAGATCTGAAGAAAGAAGATACCACCAAACCAGGAATATGAACAATGTCTTACCTGTTGGGAATCATGCCACCCTCGGGAGAGCACTGAGATATTCTTGAGTATCCTTTCAATCTTGTGAATGTTCACTTTGTTTAAAACAAAAATTTTGAAAAATTTGATTTGTTTAAAACAATGACATTTTATCAATTTAAAACATGCAAAACATTTGTTGAATTGAAACAAATAAGAGTGCAAATAATTGGATAAAAAGCTCAAATTGATTTGATAGAATGGTAGTCTGCAAATGGCAAGACTCCATAGATCTGTACAAATTTGAAATCAGTGATATATATTGGAAGAGGGCTACATTGAACATAATGATCCTTTCTCTACCAATTTGAATCTCGATGTATCCGAAGCTTCAGTTGACGACGAATCGAGAATCTTCTGACGAAATGACGACTGATGAACCAGAAAGTCTTGTCAGGATGCAGTTACTTGCCAAATCCCTAATTTTTGCCTAGATTGCCCCAGAGTGAGGTACTCAATCTAGCGGGATGCAAATATATATTTTTTTTTCAAGTCTCTAATTTTTGCCTGGATTACCCTTGCGGGTTCTCCACCGAGACGCTCATTTTTGCCTAAGCCGCCCTTTCGGGTTTTCAACTTAGCGAGCTATTCTGTTTTTTTTCATTTGTTTTTTTCATTTGCATATACTTTTTTTTTATTAGGCAAAGTATCTCTTAACTGCATCTGAATTCACAGGACGAGTGAAATCCTCCCCATCCATTGTTGTAAGCATCAAAGCTCCGCCTGAAAAGGCTCTCTTAACAACATATGGACCCTCGTAGTTTGGAGTCCACTTGCCCCTGGAATCGGGCGCGAAAGACAAAACTTTCTTGAGCACAAGGTCACCTTCTCGGAACACACGAGGCTTGACCTTCTTGTCGAATGCTTTCTTCATTCTCTGTTGATACAACTGACCATGGCACATGGCAGTTAATCTCTTCTCTTCAATCAAATTCAACTGGTCATAACGACTCTGAATCCATTCAGCATCAGTCAACTTGGCTTCCATCAAGACTCGCATTGATGGGATCTCCACCTCTACTGGGAGAACGGCTTCCATGCCATAAACAAGAGAGAAAGGGGTTGCCCCTGTTGAAGTGCGTACAGACGTACGATATCCATGCAAAGCAAATGGCAGCATCTCATGCCAATCTTTGTACGTGACAGTCATCTTCTGGATAATTCTCTTGATATTCTTGTTAGCAGCTTCAACAGCCCCATTCATCTTAGGTCTGTAAGGAGAGGAATTATGGTGTGCAATCTTAAATTCAGCGCACAACTCATCCATCATCTTGTTGTTCAGATTGGATCCATTATCAGTAATGATCCTCTCTGGCACACCATAACGGCAAATCAGCTGGTTCTTGATAAACTTCACAACCACCTGTCTGGTTACATTCGCGTACGAAGCGGCTTCAACCCATTTGGTGAAGTAATCAATTGCTACGAGAATAAATCGATGTCCGTTGGACGCTTTCGGCTCAATCATACCGATCATGTCGATTCCCCACATAGAGAAAGGCCATGGTGATGAAATCACATTCAGGAGTGTCGGAGGAATATGAATCTTATCCGCATAAATTTGACACTTGTGACATTTCTTCACATACTTGCAACAGTCAGACTCCATTGTCAGCCAATAGTAGCCTGCTCTCAACATTTTCTTAGCCATGGCATGTCCATTGGAATGAGTACCAAATGAACCCTCATGGACCTCAGTCATCAATAGGTTTGCTTCGTGTCTATCCACGCATCTGAGCAAAACCATATCAAAATTTCTCTTGTACAGCACTTCTCCACTGAGGTAGAAACTGCCTGACAACCTTCTCAAAGTTTTCCTATCTTTCACAGATGCCCCAGGCGGGTAGACCTGGTTCTGGAGGAAATTCTTGATATCAAAATACCAAGGCTTGTCATCTTTCACTTCTTCAATTGCAAATATGTGAGCGGGTCTGTCCAAGCGCATCACAGTAATATTGGGGACATCATTCCACCATCTGACAACTATCATGGAAGCAAGCGTTGCAAGGGCATCTGCCATCCGATTATCCTCTCGAGGAATATGATAAAATTCAACTTCTGTGAAGAAAGTTGAAATTCTCCTTGCATAATCTCTGTATGGGATGAGACCTGGTTGATTTGTCTCCCATTCACCTTTGATCTGATTGACAACCAAAGCTGAATCACCATAGACATCAAGATACTTGATTCTTAAATCAATGCATTCTTCAAGTCCCATAATACAGGCTTCATACTCCGCCATATTATTCGTGCATTTGAAAGTTAGCCTTGCTGTAAACGGAATGTGCGATCCCTGGGGATTAACAATTACTGCCCCAATTCCATTTCCATATTGATTAACAGCGCCATCAAACACCATCGTCCATCTGGAACCAGGTTCTGGACCTTCATCAAGTGTAGGCTCATCGCAATCTTTCATCTTCAAATACAGAATTTCCTCGTCAGGGAAGTCATACTGAACAGACTGATGATCTTCAATTGGCTGGTGCGCTAAGTGGTCAGCCAAGATACTACCTTTGATAGCTTTCTGAGCTCGATACTCAATATCATACTCAGACAACAGCATCTGCCAACGGGCAATCCTCCCAGTTAAAGCAGGCTTCTCGAAGATATACTTAATTGGATCCATTCTGGATATCAACCAAGTTGTATGATTTATCATGTACTGGCGCAAACGCTTAGCTGCCCAAGCTAAAGCACAGCACGTCTTCTCAAGCATAGAGTACCGAGACTCACAATCAGTAAACTTCTTACTGAGGTAGTAGATAGCAAACTCCTTCTTCCCTGATTCATCTTGTTGACCGAGTACACAACCCATCGAGTCTTCAAGAACTGTCAAGTACATAATCAGAGGTCTTCCTTCTACTGGCGGAGACAAAATCGGAGGTTCAGACAGATAATCCTTGATACTGTCGAAAGCTTTCTGGCAATCCTCGGTCCAATCATGAGACTGATCTTTCCGGAGGAGCTTGAATATCGGCGCACATGTGGCAGTCATGTGGGATATAAATCTGGAAATGTAGTTCAAGCGGCCAAGAAAACCTCGGACTTGCTTCTCAGTTTTGGGTGCGGGCATCTCTTGTATTGCTTTGACCTTTGCAGGATCAACCTCAATACCTCTTTCACTTACCACAAAACCCAACAACTTGCCGGAACGGACTCCAAAAGTACATTTGTTCGGATTCAGACGAAGCTGGAACTTCCTCAAACGCTGAAAAAGCTTCAACAAATGCTCAATATGCTCAACTTCCGTTCGGGACTTAGCAATCATATCATCAACATAGACTTCTATCTCCTTGTGCATCATATCATGAAACAAGGTAGTCATAGCTCGTTGATACGTGGCTCCGGCGTTCTTCAAACCGAAGGGCATCACTCGATAACAGAATGTTCCCCAAGGTGTGATGAATGTTGTCTTCTCCATATCCTCTGGTGCCATCTTGATTTGATTATATCCGGAAAATCCGTCCATAAAGAAAAGACTTTGAATTTAGCTGTATTGTCTACCAACATGTCAATGTGTGGTAGAGGAAAATCATCTTTTGGACTAGCTTTATTCAAATCTCTGTAATCAACGCACATACGGACTTTTCCGTCCTTCTTAGGAACAGGCACAATATTGGCCACCCATTGAGGATATGTCGAAGTCACCAGAAACCCCGCATCAATTTGCTTCTGAACTTCCTCTTTGATCTTCACTGCCATATCTGGATGAGTTCTTCTGAGCTTCTGCTTCACAGGCACGCACTCAGGCTTCAAAGGCAGGAAATGTTGCACAATATCTGTATCTAAACCCGGCATGTCTTCATAGGACCAAGCAAAGATATCTGAATATTCTCGTAGCAAGCTGATCAAATCTTCCTTAACAGACCCTTCAAGAAGTGCCCCAATCTTCACCAGGCGCTCACAATCTTCAGATCCCAAGTTGACTGTTTCCAAGTCTTCGAGATGCGGCTGAATGATCTTCTCTTCGTGCTCAAGGAGACGGGTGATCTCATCAGGAATCTCTTCAACGTCATCTTCCTCTGCCTCAAATACAGGGAATTCAAAATTGGGAGATGGCGTTGGATCATTATGTTCAATGGGTTTTAGGATCAACCTGCATAATGATTTTGGTTAAGAAAAACTCAGCATTTAAACAAGCAAATCATTATGCAGATGAAAAAAATGTTGCTTTTACAGCTTTTATTTTTGTTTTTATGTTTTTTGTGATCACTGATTTCATAAAGAAAAGCAAAAAGTGAAAACAAAGGAAAAACAAATGTTTTGACAATGCAAAAATTGAATGAAAATATCATTGTATATATGCTTTGCCAACAATGTCATCACTTCTCCTTTTGGCATGGGAGAAGGGTTTTAAACAAAATGAACAATTACTCTGATCTATGGATAACTGTAGGAACATCCACAGCGACCCAATTGTGGCAGACACCACCAGGAATAACAAAATTGTTCAAATCTTCTGCATCTTCTTCTTCAATGATAGCAGCAGCTTCCTCTTCTGCAGGTTGATCAGCATGGATGAATCCTCCACTGGTGAACAGACCTTGCTCATTGCATGCCCCAGAACCATAGCCAATGCCAGCCCGGGATCGATTATCTTCAAGTTCAAGCACTTTCCCTAATCCAGCGACTGCACCACATTCAATGGCCAGCTTAGCATCACGGTAGGAAGTGAATGAAGGAGACTTCTTCTCGATTGGTTTATCAATAGATAAAGCTTGGAACTGAGTTCCAACTTCATCCTCTGCATCAATGTACGAGAAAGAAGACAGATTACTGACCAGGAGAGCCTTTTCTCCCCCTACTACAACCAATTTCTTGTTTTTCACAAACTTCAACTTTTGGTGTAGGGTGGATGTCACGGCGCCAGCCTCGTGAATCCATGGTCTGCCCAAGAGACAGCTGTATGATGGGTGAATATCCATTACTTGAAAAGTGATCTGGAAATCACTTGGTCCGATCTTGATTGGGAGGTCAACTTCCCCAATCACGGTCTTACGCGACCCATCAAATGCTTTTACAACAACCCCACTCTGCCTCATAGGAGGACCTTGATATGACAATCGTGAGAGTGTGGATTTTGGCAATACATTAAGGGACGATCCAGTGTCCACCAACACATTGGACATTGCATCAGATTTGCAATTCATGGATATATGTAAAGCCATGTTGTGGTCTCTTCCCTCCTCAGGGAGATCAGCGTCACAAAAGCTTAGAGTGTTGCAAGCGGTAATGTTTGCAACAATGCTATCAAATTGTTCCAGGGTGACGTCGTGATCGACATATGCCAGGTCCAAGACTTTCTGCAGAGATTCCCTATGAGGCTCTGAATTCAGCAATAGAGAAAGGATAGAGATCTTGGAAGGCGTGTGTAGAAGCTGGTCTACAATATTGTACTCGCTCTTTCTGATAAGCCTCAGCATCTCATCAGATTCTTCATCAACAATGCCACTCGGGCCATCTGAAGAAACAGGAGTCTTTTGCACAGAGGAGGATGGCTGGGCAACAGCAAGTGCCGGATTCTGAACATTCACAGCATTCCCTACAGGGCGCTCAACAGATTCAGAAGCAACAGCCGGAGCTTTGGCAGGTGCGGAAAACACACGACCACTCCGGGTCAATCCACTAACATCAGCGATAGTGGTCACGGAAGTAGACGGCAGAGGTACTTCAACCCCATCCTGGACAGCAACAGGATTGTATCTGAAAGGTACAGCTTTATCAGATGAATACGGCACAGGGCCAGCTGGTTTAATAACCAAAGAAGGTGAAGCCTTAGGCTTGTTGCTATTATAGCGAATAACAACGGGCTCTGGAAGCTTGAACACCGGGGAGATGACACTCACTTCGGGCTCAACAACATCCACATTGCGATTCTGGAGAATCTCAATGGTACCTTCATTCAACAATTTCTGAAGTTCTCGGCGAACCTGGTCGCAACCCAAGCGATTAACAGAACAGACGCGGCACTGGTCATGGTTATGCTTCAAATAGCTGTGCTGACACAGCATCTTATGTAATCCAACCAACGATTGCCGGATATGGCTGACATACTTCACCTTGTACTTCCCAAGGTCTTCCTGGATCATATTCACAGATTTCCCATGCGAAGGCAATGGGTTCCTGGTAACATTCGGGTTAGAGTCCTCAAAACTCAGAATTCCGCTTCTCATAAGGTCTTGAACCTTATTCTTCAGCGGGAAACAGTTCTCAACGTTGTGGCCCGGAGCACCGGAATGGTAGACACAATGCTGGTCTGGTTTGTACCACCATTGCGGATTGGCAGGAATTGCAGGAGGATCCCTGGGTGAAACCAACTTTCTCTCCAACAAGGAGGGATAAAGCTCTGTATATGTCATCGGAATCGGGTCGAAGCTGACCTTCTTCCTATCATAGTTCACATTTGCTTGGTTGGTTGTACTTCCACGAGGCTGGTAAGCCTGTTGCTGTGGACGCTGCTGTTGCTGTTGATATTGCGGTTGTGGATATTGCTGCTGATGCTGATACTGTTGAGCATTATCCTTGAATACAGGCGCCACACTAGCCACCTGATGCTGATGTTTGGAATGATGTGCAGGCTTCCTCTGAACAGAGGGTCTTCGATGTTTCGGCTGAGACTGCACAGCATGAGCTTCACCTTCTTTCCTCTTAAACGCTCCATACCGTTTAGAGGAAGAACCATCATCTTTAGACAACCGTCCTTCACGGACGCCTTCTTCAAGACGCATCCCCATGTTCACCATCTCGGTGAAATCAGAGGGAGCGCTGGCCACCATTCTCTCATAGTAAAATGACCCAAGAGTCTTCAGAAAGATCTTGGTCATCTCCTTCTCTTCTAATGGTGGAGTGATTTGAGCTGCCAGCTCACGCCATCTCTGGGCGTACTCCTTGAACGTCTCTTTGTCCTTTTGTGACATAGACCTGAGTTGATCTCTGTCAGGCGCCATGTCAACGTTGTATTTATATTGCTTGACGAAAGCTTCGCCAAGGTCGTTGAAAGAGCGGATGTTGACGCTGTCCAGGCTCATGTACCAACGGAGGGCAGCACCAGACAAACTGTCTTGGAAATAATGGATCAAGAGTTGATCGTTGTCTGTCTGCGTGGACATCTTTCTGGCATACATGACTAAGTGTGCCAAAGGACAAGTGTTCCCTTTATACTTTTCAAAGTCTGGGACTTTGAATTTAACTGGTATTTTCACACCGGGAACTAGACAAAGTTCGGCTGCTGACTTGCCGAAGAGATCTTTGCCACGGAGAGTTCTCAATTCCTTCCTCAGCTCAAGGAATTGGTCGTTCATTGCATCCATTTTCTCATGTACATCTGAGCCCTCAGACGCTTCAGAGTGATAAATGGTGTCGTCTACCCTCGGCATGGTATGCACGACAGGAGGAACGGGAATAGGGACCGGGCTAGATGCCGGCATTTGAGCAAAGGTAGGAGCTGGCAGATCAGGCATGAAGCCAGGAGGCATCCCCCAAGGAAAACCGGGAGGCATGGCATTAGGCTGCTGGGCACTGACTGGCACCGATGAAGTAGCTACCTCTGATATAACTGTCCGCTGAACGGGAGTTGCTGGCTGCTGAGGAGCAGGCTGATTCTGGGCAGCAAGAAGTTGCTCCATCAGAGCGCCAAGTCTGGCGACTTCATCTCTCAGACTCTGGTTCTCTTGTTCCAATTGCTCCATAATCCTTGCAGAGTTGACCCTTGTATAATACCGGTGAGTCAGCTTGTCTTCAAAATAAATGAAGAGCAGATGTTAGAACCAGAAGACCAGAAAAATGGGTACCTGTTTATGCAAGAATGATGCATGAAATGCTTGTGCAAATGCTTTGATTTTCAAGGAACCCTTAGGGTTTTGTTTGCAATATTTCGAATATTTAAACATTTTATTTTGCTCATGGAAAATATTTCTTTTAATATATCAAAGCAAAGAAGTACAGCATTTTTGAATTCATTACAAAGAGGAAAGGCAAATGACATCCTATGGATCCCTATTAGCTCGGGATGCTGGGAGACGAGAAGTGTACAACTTCTTGATCTCTCTCTCATAGGCAGCCTCCATATCAGCTTTCTCCTTTGCAAGTTGATCATACTTCCTTTTCCAGAATTTGGAAGACTGAGGAAGCAGAGAAGTCCAAGTGTCGTTCGGATCGTCGATCACTCGGTGCTCGAGAAATTCAATCATATCATCTTTCTCCTTGAGCTGCTGCAGCAATTCCTCTCTCTCGCGGATCCAGGCACGCGAAAGGTCTTCTTCTCTCAACTCCTCTACACGTTGGGTAGGGAGGGTTGAAGGCCCAGCCACATCCAACAGTGTAGGTCTCGGATGATCATATGGCATCAGGTAGGTAGCAGCCCTCTGTCTGACCCAAGAGGTGTATGGCTCCAAAGCAATGCAGTTCTTTGGACCCAATTCATTCCTACTCTTTATGCGAATATTGCGCCAAGCGCGGACAAATCTGGCTTTCAGGCCTTGGGGATCTTTACCCTCCTGAAAGAACACACCTTCTAACAGAATGTTATGGGGTTTATCCTTTAGGGGGAACCCAAGCTGACGACGTGCAAGCGTAGGGTTGTAGGTAATCCCACCACATGTACCAAGAAGAGGCACATTAGGGAATTCACCACAAGAATTAATGATCTGGACGGTATCATACACGCGATCATACCAGGTGATATCATCATTGGTGAGAGACATGAGTCTCTGAGACCACCGTAGACATCCCTTGTTCTCCTTGAAAGCAACTGTCTGCGGCAAGTGCGAAATAAACCACTTGTACAGCAGGGGTAAACAGCAGACAATGACTCCTCCATTCTTCATATTCCTCAGATGCAAGGAGACATACGCATCACCCAACAAGGTCGGAACCGGATTAAGGACTGAAAAAATCCTAATGGCATTCATGTCGACGAACTTGTCGAAGTTGGGAAACAGCACCAATCCATAGATAAGCAATACGAATAGAGCCTCAAAGGCATCCTCACTCATGGCCTTCCCATAAAAGGTAGCTTGGGCAATAAGGAACTCGGAAGGAAAACCTTGAATTCCACCTTTGATAGTCAGATTAGCTCTAATCAGATCTTCATCTATATGCAACAAGCTGGAAATCTCTCGAGCAGATGGAATACTCTCTAAGCCACTGAACGGCACTTGATCCAGAATAGGAATCCCAATAAGGTGAGAGTATTCTTCCAAAGTCGGCAACAACTGGAAATCCGGAAATAAGAAGCAATGATAGAGCGGATCATAGAACTGAGCAAGAGTGCTCATCAATCCCTCATCCACTTGAGTAGTCAGCAACGGCAGAAGCTTCCCATAGCGAGCCTTGAAACCCAAGGGATCTAATACATACGATGTCAGATTCCTTAACTCTTTTACATCAGGCTGCTTAAAGCTGTACTTCTTTGTATGCCTTTTTGGTCTTTCCATGTCTGAAAATTTTGCAAATAACCCTTTAAGTTCCTTGAAAATTTTCTCTTTTGATGACATGAATGCGGATGAATGCGTGAATGCATGAATGCAACAAACACACTCAAGGATCAAACAAAGCACACCAAACAAAGGTCGTGGGAAAGCTCTATGTATCCCTAATATCAATCATCCATTTTGGTGGATTTAGGTTTTCACCTTATCGACACCCAAGTTCCATTGATATTAACGGTACGTGAACCGGTTCAAACATTCTTAATATCAACCAGCCGCTTTGGTGGATTTAGGTTTTACACCTGATCCGGGATCCATTGATATTAACAATGTTTGAACGACTCAACCACGAATCACGGGTTTGTTGAGAGTCACGAGCATGGAGTCTCGGTTAAAAACCACCCAAAGGGAGTGTACTAGGGTTTAAACCTGCCAGACATGTTCTATCAGAGGTTCCCATAATCATCGTTCCATCTTTCGAATATTATCGGAGGAACGAATACTCGTATTCCAAGAATATTCTCAAGAGAAACTCTTATGAGTGTAGTATCGCGTAACAATCGTATCAGAACTGACATCTGAACGACCTCCGCACTACGGTCCTAAAAATAGGCCAAGATGGGTTTGGTAAACTAAGGTCCTTGGCTTCTGCGGAACATGATTGAAAGAATAATGCCTAACCACAAATAACTTGTGTGACATTATTAGTTCAACATGACCTCCACCAAGTGAATGGGCTCGCAAGTCAACTGGCTAAGGACTACTCCACACCAGTCGACAAGACTATGCCATTCTCCTATCCTAGAGAGCACTCGAGTTCGGGTATAGAACTCATCTCACAGATCACCAAAGCACACAGCAAATGTATATCAAGCAATTCACACATTACAATCAATACATTCATCCCAAATTGTACAAAAATATGTCAGATAAACAATAACAATATAGCACAACAAGGGTGAAAAGTAGGCAATACAACCAGGGATTCGATGATCCCCAGCAGAGTCGCCACTTTTCTGTAGCGGTGTATTCGTCGCTATATGATCTATCGATTAAATCATAAGCTATGGGATACATTGAAAAATTTCGAGTCGCCACCGCACTTTTATTTATCCAAAGGACTGGCTAAAAAGCGAACAAAAGCCTAAGAAGTTTTACACGTAGAAAACTAATAAAAAGATCAGAGATTCTGGGTAAGGGGTAAATTACGCAATGGGAAGGTGTTAGGCACCCACTACGTCCTAGGTACTCCTAGGGAGCCCTTTTCACACTTGTTATGCAAAATTATTATTTATTATGACAAAATATTGTGCAAACATGATTGGGATGATGGGAAAAGAATATACATTTTATAATGTTATTGGGTATTGGGTTCGAACGGATGAACCCGTTGCCTACGTACCTTCCATCAAAGGTAAGGATCAGAACGCCGTAGTTCGGCTAAAAGATTTCCAAAAGTGGGTTAGGTTCAATTTTAAACACAAACCCTAGGTCTTACGTTATCCACGGGAGAAAACTCAACCTTATACAAACAACAACGTCCACCATGTGAGAACAGCTTCAACTGGCCAGAGAGGGGTTAACCCTATAATAGGCGAGGAAGACTTACAATTCAATCACTAAAGACAGAAGGTGAGATTAACATCAACCACTAAGATAAATCAAACCTATAGCTCATGTATGAAAAGATTAATGGACAAAGCCAAAACAAGTGAATGAGTGGAGTTACTGATTATGATTATGAAAATGAAGTCAAAATATGATTAAGATCAATTCAAATAAGTATTATGAAATGAAGTTTGGAAAAAGGTCAAGGACTTGAGTCCAGGTTTTTAGTTAGAAAAACATGAAAATGTTTGCACAACACTTATGTCAAGTTTGAAATCAAAGTGTGAAAAGTCTAGGACATAATGAATGATGAATGGATGAAGATGGATAGTAAAACTTCTTAGAAGGTTCACTTCTTGAAATCATATAGCGGATGATTCAAGTGTGTCCTTTGGAATGCAATTAATAATAACAAACAAACAAAGAAAGAAAGCGGATATCGGATGCCAATCAATGGTCTTATACCAATCTCCTAAAACAAAATGGGATATCAGAAGCCACTCAATGGACTTACACCGATCTCCACAGGCAAAGAAATAAAAGCGGATACCGGATACCAATAGATGGATTTACACCAGTCTCCTAAAACAAAACGGGATATCAGATGCCACTCAATGGACTTACACCAATCTCCTCAAAAGGAAAACAAGAATGAAACAGGGAAATCAACTGCCAATCTATCTGGACTTAGGTTAACTCCACAGTATGCTCACAGGAAATCCAATGCCACATCACAGGGACTTACAATGGTTCCTCACACACAAGAACAAAAGCAACAATATGATCACAGGAATGCAAATGCCAACTTACAGGGACTTATAATTGCAACCTCTCACACAAACAGATGAACAAACTATGATCACAGGAAAGCAGATGCCAACTTACAGGGACTTATAACTGCAACCTCACATACAAACAGATAAGACAAACTATGATCACAGGATGACAGATGCCAACTTACAGGGACTTATAACTGTATCCTCACATACACACAGATAAACAGAAGATATGAGTGACCAATGAGGTCTTACACTCTATCCTTCCATATCACAGGAGCAAATGCCAAAAGCAATGGACTTACAATTGTCCTCAATGGGCAAACAACAATGATAGCATCACAAGACAAATGAGATGATCATGCATTAATGGCAACTGATGATGATGATAAATGCATAGCATACAAGCAAGCAAGTACATATGAAGCAATCAATCAATCAATGAATAACAAACAGCACACTCTATAGCCAAACAATGGGGGCTCACACAAGAGGGTTTGACTTTAACAGCCCACTGTAATAGGTAAGTGTCGCTCTTAACCTGGCCATTGAGGGGCTCAGGTGAAGCAGATGAAAAGGAGATGAGGGGTGTGCCTCATTGCTTCAATCTCAGAACAGAGAGAGCATATAAGAAAGTGTGGGAGTTCAGAAAGTAGGAACTCTCTCCACATTATTGACTCGATTAGATCTTGGGTATTTATCTCATTTGCTTCAACCAGGTACTGGGAGCAAAGAGAGGACACACTGAATAGTGGGGGATAGATTACTTATCCCTACCTTCCACCAATTGCCTTACTTGAAGGACTTTTCCTGCTTAGGACAAATTTAAACAAACACAGGCATTGCCTCTTAAGGAGGACTTCAGACAGTTTGCCCGGTCAAATAACAGACCGGGTCTCCAGACTACATGAAGAAGAAGTAATTATACCTCAAAGCAAATGCTAAAAAGCAAAGCAAGCAATCAAGTTCAAAGAACTTAGGCAACTAAAGTACCTGCAAAAGTCAAACTCATTAGTAAACAAGTCAACAGTCAAAACCAAAAGGAAATGAACCAATAGTCACACAGTGGGACCAATTGTGCAAGGCACAAAGACTCAAGTATGAGTCACCTACAAAACAAATTGTTAGCACATGATAAACAAACCAACTCAATCAAAATTGAAAGGTCTTTGGGGCATTGGTGCTCAACCTGAAACAGATGAACTCAACATAAGCTTAGAAGACCACTAGGACTAGCCTAGGGTCAAAGATGAAAGAAAAAGTCAAGGCAGCAAGCAATATTCAATCAAAGTCAAGCTCAATCATGTAGGAATCAAACACAATTGGATTCAAACTTATATCATGCATCAAGGTCAATTCATATGCAAAAGGATGCAAAGCATGGCAAATGAAGCATGCAAAAGTCAACAGCAAAGACTTCATTCAAAAGTCAACTCAAACATTTTCAAAAATCATGAGATAAATCACACTCAATCCTAACATCTAACATGGTATACATGTAAAATTTCAATGCATTTGGATGAGAGGAAGGCAGTCAATGAAATTCATGAAGTCAAATCAAATTCAAGCAAGCATGGTGAAAGTCAACAAACAAGGGTCAACTTCAAAAAATCATATCAATTTGAAAACAGAAGAGAAATGAATGATATTAACACCAATGCAAAGCTTGAGATGTCTAGTTATCACATATGAAATTTCATGGTCATGTGATAAGATTTGAGAATTTCACAAAAGATTTGGCAATGTGTATCACATGAAGTCAACAAATGAACAAGCATGGAAGAAAATTCTCACATAAATGGAAAACAGCAAGATTAATTCCAAGAAAATTCATACATGAAATAGACATACAAAGGATGATTCATGCAAAATTTCAAGTGATTTGGATAAGGGGAAGCATGTGAACAAAAATCATACATTTGCATATCATTGGTGTGACACAAATTGTCACACCCTAGTTCAACAATTCATATCTATCAAACCACAAATGAGAAATCCACAAACTTTATATGGAAATGAAGATCAATGTGTCTAGTTTCACCACAAAAAAATTTCAAGCTCAAAGGATATGATATGACAATTTCACAATTGAAATGGCAAAGGGTATCATTCATGCACACATGTGAAGAAATCATTTATCAATTAAAATCCAGGACATGAAAAATTAATTAAAATTCACAATTAAATATTAGACTCATTTGTGAACATGTGGAAAAAATTTCATAATTTTTGGTGAAAAAATGAATGAGAAAATAATTGTTGGAGTTTGGATGAAATATTGGATGAAATATGAAACAATAGGCATGGCAAATGGTCAAATAAAGTCAACCGGTGGCAATTGGGTAATTTCTGCCTCACTAATTGAAACGACACAGCATTGGCAAACAAAATGAAATGTTCTCATTGGATGGAACCAATGGAACAGTGCTCACGGCTAAAAGCAAAATTCTGGTTTTTTCACATAAACCTTTAGGGTTTTCTAACAGCATGGCTCAGCATCATGGTTCAACAACATCCAATCGAATTCAATCAACAAACACACAACAGCATGTAATACATAACATGTGGTTTTCCTGGGGAAGTTCAAAACAGCAGAGCAAGCTTCATGATATTTCCAGCAAGTTCATCATCTGACAAATAAATTCCAACATACACACACAGCAGCACGGCAGTGGTTCACGTGTAGCATCAACATCATGCAGTAAACACAAACAACAATAGCATTCAACATGGCATTGTGGAAAAAAAACTGGGCAAAGTTTATGGTTTGGCATGGACAGAAGCATGTACATATTAAGCATTATCGAGATAACAACAAGACCAAACACAGCAGGTGGAATCCCTGGGCAGTTCAATCATACAGCAAGCAATATCATTTTCAATGTTTATCATCATCCAACTAATCCAAACAAACAATAGCAGCAGTATCAAACAAATCAATATCTGATGAACTCGAAAAGCAAGGCAAACAAACATGGCATTGGTATAAGCATGTTCATGCATCATCATCATTATGCAGCAACCAAACAACAGCATTCAACATATCATCCAATCATGTAATCATCATCATGTAATCATCATCATGTAACATTTCAATGGTAACAGCATACAATATATATTTCACATGGATTTTGCTGAGCATGTGCCTAAAGTTTCAAACACTGCGGCAGGCTTAATCAAGAACAGCATTCATTATCATGTCCATCACCAAATCAAACAAAAACAACCAACAGCACATAGCAGCATAGCATTCAGCAAGCAATGTTTATCACTGTCACAGCCACAGGACATGGAAATCAATTCATAATCAATTGAAACTCAGCATAGCAGTACATGTTCTTTAGCATAGCAGTACATGTTATCACCAACATCAAAAATGACTTAGCCCAAACATACATCAGCAAGGGTTTAGCATAGCATGGTCATCAATCATCAACATTGAAGGTCATGGCAATTGAAATTCCAACAATACACAACTGACATGGCAATTGGTAATGCTCACAATGCAACCAAACAACAGCATACAACATGTTTCAAATTTGCAGCAGGGCAGTAACAGCATGGTTTCAGTATTCAAGCACCAACCATAACCAACATCAACAATCAAAAACAAACAATGTAACAGCATCACTAAACAGCATTAGCCAACAGCAAAACAAGCAATACTCAAGGGAGAAATCTGGATATGACATCAGGTTTGAACAGCAGCATTGGCATTCAGCATTCAACTCATGACCAAAACTAAACCAAGTCTCACACAATCAACATCATCATCTCATGATCTTAATCATCAAACGACAATTGCAACAAACAAATCACACAAAAACATGGCCTTAATGCTCATGTAGCAACATAATACAAGCAAACTGAGTATGAGTCATATGGATTTCTAAGCATGTTCACACGGTTATAGCATTTAATGGTTCTTTGGGTTCAAGCATAACAGCAGCAAGGTTTAGCATGGTATCATGGTAAGTTCATGAAATAACATACAACATTTGAACAACCAAGTATAAGCAAAACCAACAATGATCATGACCTATGAAAACATCATTAGCATGTTCATTAGCTAGCAACACAACACACACAATCATGAATTCCTGTATTGGGCAGAGTTATGATTTCCAAACAGCAGCAGGTATTAACAGTATGGCAGCACATTCATCATAACAACAGGGTTTTAGCATGGCAGCATGGTATTTGTAACTTTCAAGCAATCAACATCATGCATCTTAAAAAACAACATGCCCAGAATTACAAGTTAAACACTCTGACAGCATCGCTAGCAACAGGCATCAAGAACATGGGATCATATTTCATTAAATCCAAACTAGCCAGGTAAATCGAACAGAAATGTGTTTGGACACACAAAATGAAAAATGAAGATTTCTTGGCCAAAACACAACCAAATTAAGCATGCTTTAGTTCTCTAGAATCACCAAAAAAAAATCTTTCAAAACATACTATGGCATTGAAATGTATTATGCAACATGTGCACTAACAAACAACCAATGTTCATGCAAAAATGAAAGCAAGATTTCTGGAAGGAAACAGCAGGTTTCTGGCAACAGTATAACTTCATAAAAATCGAAGCATCCAGAAAGTGAAATCAAGCATGTTAATCATCACCACAAACCTCTAGCATGCATATTCTACACATAACTTTCATGTAATCATCCTCAATAGAACTATATCGACTGAAACATATTTGAGCACAGGAATGGAAATACATATATCTCAAAGCATAGTTAACTTTTTGACATGATTCAAGACTTTAATCAACCTACTAAGTGAGACCTATATGATGTGTAGCAAGGTTTGAGAAAATAATGAAGTTGAAAAAATTACCTGATTTGAAAAAACAATGAAACAGTGCTGTCTGTATACTTCCAGCTCGATCAGAGGTCCAACATGCTTTTGGAATGAAGAAACTTTGAAGAATCCTTGACTCACACTTGCTTGAAACTCTTCAAAACTTTAACTGCCACTGTTGGACTTGGTGATGACAGAACAAGAAGATGGCTGGACAGATGATATTTGATGGTTCAAGGAAGCTCACCAAGGTGTTTTTGTGGAGAAACAATGAAGGTGACTCAAGGGTTTTCAGTGTTTTAGCAGGATTTTCCGTTTTGCCAAAAAAATGCAATATCCGAGTGAGAGGAGAGAGTGTTTTCTGGTTTTGTGGCTGCTGCCCAAAACTAGGGTTCTGAATCAGCAGGAAATGAGCCTTTATATTGCTGTTTAGCCAAGCTAATGAGGATGCTAAGTTGGATTAGTCAAGTGAAACCAATTTGCCAATTTGCTAATCATGGAACAAGTGAAAATGGTGGGTGTGTTTGTCTGCACAAATGGGCTGGAAAGGCTGCTAGCAGGCCAAACACAATGCTGCTTGTGATTGTACAGAAAATGCTGTACTATATTTGCTTTTGTGAAGCCAATTGCCAATTTTGTCAATTTTGCAATTTGATTCAAAATGATGGGAAAATGGTAGTATGATGATGGTTTTAAGCTTTGAGCAAGTTTCAAATATGGTTTAAAACATTTCCCAATTGGCCAAGTCAAGAAAAAATCAAAGAAGCAAAAAGTCAAACTTGGGTCAAACTTTGAATTTAAATGCAAAAGGTCCAAAAAATGCCATTTTGAATGGTAAGGTTTTAGGTCATGAAATTTATATTTTTGGAAAGAGGATGAAAAATGTGGTTTGTAGGAAAAAACCCCACCAAATTTGGCCTTATGGTTTGAGAGATATGGCCCTTTGAAGTTCAAGAATTGGTGAAAATGATTTGATCATATCTTGACAACCACACATGGGATTTTGATGTTCTTGGACTTTTTGAAAATGGGAAGACAAGATCTTCAACTTTCATGTTGGGCAAAAATTCATTTGGAGCTTGTATCATGATGCAAGTTTAAGATCAAGAAGTTTCCATTTTTGGCAGTTGAAATTACAGGTCCACTTTCTATTTCTGGAAAATTTTCTGATTGACTTGATTTTCTTCCATGATGAGGTTGGACATGATATATGAGGCTTATATAAGCATGAATGCACTTCTTCAAATCAATTCTATCCATCAAATCACTGATTAAATCAACAGTTGACCAAGTTTGACTTTTCTAGGGTTTTGGACTGATTGAACTTCTTCTGATGATTTCCAAGCCCTAATTTCTTGAGAAATTGATTTCAAATGATGTCACAAGATGTATGAACCTTTGATTATTGATCATGATGCCCAAATTCCACAAGAATGGCCATCATCCATTGCTTTGACTGACCAATGACTGACTTTGACCTAATTGCTGATGATTACTTTATCTGCAAGCAACAAGGTTAAACAGACAATATTTTTGTACTTTTTGAATGATAAACATATGAAAGGCAAAGATATACAAATGCAAAGTATGCTTGGTGATCAAGAAATAAACCACAAGGCAATCTATCCACTAAGAGGGGGACAAAGGCATGCAATGATCCTTGAGGCCATGATATGAATGATATGGGCCATGAGGGATCTTAGGGCCCAAAATTGGGGTCTTACATACTTGAGCATGAAGAGAAAATCATTCATCCGCATCTTGAGAATCTGGAAACAGTCAACTTGGGGTCTGAAGATTGTGTGCGAGAAGTGAAGATTGGGGCACTCCTGGAAGAATCTGTTAAGAAGGGGTTGATTGAGTTGCTACGAGAGTATGTCGACGTCTTTGCCTGGTCATATGAAGACATGCCTGGTCTGGATATAAATATCATGCAACATTTCCTTCCTTTGAAGCCTGAGTGCGTGCTTGTGAAGTAGAAGCTCAGAAGAACTCATCCCGATATGGCAGTGAAGATCAAGGAGGAAGTTTAGAAGCAAATTGATGTGGGGTTTCTGGTGACTTCTACATATCCTCAATGGGTGGCCACTATTGTGCCCGTGCCTAAAAAAGATGGAAAAGTCCGAATGTGTGTGGACTATAGAGACTTGAATAAAGCTAGTCCGAAAGATGATTTCCCTCTACCACATATTGATATGTTGGTAGATAATACAGCTAAATTCAAGGTCTTCTCATTTATGGACGGATTTTCCGGATATAATCAGATTAAAATGGCACCCGAGGATATGGAGAAGACAACATTCATCACACCTTGGGGAACATTCTGTTATCGAGTGATGCCCTTCGGTTTGAAGAACGCCGGAGCCACGTATCAACGAGCTATGACCACCTTGTTTCATGACATGATGCATAAGGAGATTGAGGTATATGTTGATGATATGATTGCTAAGTCGAGAATGGAAGTTGAACATGTAGAACACCTGTTAAAGCTTTTTCAGCGTCTGAGGAAGTACAAGCTTCGTCTGAATCCCAACAAGTGTACATTTGGAGTCCGTTCCGGCAAGTTATTGGGCTTCATTGTCAATGAGAGAGGTATTGAGGTTGATCCTGCAAAGGTCAAAGCGATACAAGAGATTCCTGCGCCCAAAACTGAGAAGAAAGTCCGAGGTTTTCTTGGCCGCTTGAATTATATTTCTAGATTCATATCCCACATGACTGCCACATGTGCACCGATATTCAAGCTCATCCAGAAAGATCAGTCTCATGATTGGATCGAGGATTTCCAGAAGGCTTTTGACAGCATTAAAGAATATTTGTCTGAGCCTCCGATTCTGTCTCCGCCTGTGGAAGGAAGACCATTGATTATGTATCTGACAGTTCTTGAAGACTCAATGGTTTGTATCCTTGGTCAGCAGGACGAATCAGGAAGGAAAGAGTATGTTATCTACTACTTGAGTAAGAAGTTTACCGACTGTGAGTCTCGATACTCAATGCTTGAGAAGACATGTTGTGTTTTGGCTTGGGCTGCTAAGCGCTTACGCCAGTATATGTTGAATCATACAACTTGGTTGATATCCAAAATGGATCCGATCAAGTATATCTTCGAGAATCCCGCTTTAACCGGGAGGATTTCCCGTTGGCAGATGTTGTTATCTGAGTATGATATTGAGTATCGAGCTCAGAAGGCTATTAAAGGAAGTATCTTGGCTGATCACTTGGCACATCAGCCAATTGAGGATTATCAGTCAGTTCAGTATGACTTCCCTGACGAGGAGATTCTGTATTTGAAAATGAAAGATTGTGATGAGCCTACGCTTGATGAAGGGCTAGAACCTGGTTCCAGATGGAGCATGGTGTTTGATGGCGTTGTAAATCAATATGGAAATGGTATTGGGGCAGTGATTATTACCCCTCAGGGCACACATTTTCCTTTTATAGCAAGGCTAACTTTCAAATGCACGAATAATATGGCAGAGTATGAGGCCTCTATTATGGGATTGGAAGAATGCATTGATCTTAGGATCAAACATCTTGATGTTTATGGTGATTCGGCCCTCGTTGTTAATCAGATTAAGGGAGAATGGGAAACGAATCAGCCCGGCCTCATTCCATATAGAGATTATGCCAGGAGGATTTCAACTTTCTTTACAGAGGTTGACTTCCATCATATTCCTCGAGATGAGAATCGGATGGCAGACGCTCTCGCTACACTTGCTTCGATGATTGTGGTAAGACTTTGGAATGAAGTTCCCAATATCACTGTGATGCGCTTGGACAGACCAGCTCATATTTTTGCAGTAGAAGAAGTGAAAGATGATGAGCCGTGGTATTATGATATCAAGTGTTTTCTTCAGAGCCAGATTTACCCGCCCGGGGCATCTGTGAAAGATAGGAAGACTTTAAGGAGATTGTCATGCAGTTTCTACCTCAATGGCAATGTGCTTTATAAGAGAAATTTTGATATGGTGCTGCTTAGATGCGTAGATAGACACAAAGCAGACCTATTAATGACTGAGGTCCATGAGGGTTCATTTGGTACTCATTCCAATGGACATGCCATGGCTAGAAAGATGTTGAGAGCAGGCTACTATTGGCTGACAATGGAGTCTGACTGTTGCAAATATGTGAAGAAATGCCATAAGTGTCAAATTTACGTGGATAAGATTCATATTCCTCCGACACTTCTGAATGTGATTTCATCACCATGGCCCTTCTCCATGTGGGGAATCGACATGATTGGCATGATAGAGCCAAAAGCGTCCAACGGTCACAGATTTATTCTCGTAGCAATTGATTATTTCACCAAATGGGTTGAAGTAGCGTCATATGCAAACGTGACCAGGCAGGTGGTTGTGAAGTTTATCAAGAATCAACTCATATGCCGTTATGGTGTGCCAGATAAGATCATTACTGATAATGGATCTAACTTGAACAACAAGATGATGAAAGAGTTGTGTAGCGAGTTCAAGATCACACATCATAATTCCTCTCCTTACCAACCCAAGATGAATGGGGCTGTTGAAGTTGCTAATAAGAATATCAAGAAAATTATACAGAAGATGGTTGTCACGTATAAAGATTGGCATGAGATGCTGCCATTTGCTTTACATGGATATCGTACATCTGTCCGCACTTCAACAGGGGAAACCCATTTCTCTCTCGTTTATGGCATGGAGGTTTTGCTTCCAGTAGAGGTGGAGATCCCGTCAATGAGAGTCTTGATGGAAGCCAAGTTCACTGATGCTGAATGGGTTCAGAGTCGTTATGACCAGTTGAACTTGATTGAAGAGAAAAGATTGACTGCCATGTGCCATGGTCAGTTATATCAGCAAAGGATGAAGAAAGCCTTTGATAAGAAGGTCAAGCATCGTGTGTTCCGAGAAGGTGACCTTGTGCTCAAGAAAGTCTTGTCTTTCGCACCCGATTCCAGGGGCAAGTGGACTCCAAACTATGAAGGTCCATATGTTGTTAAGAGAGTCTTTTCAGGCGGTGCATTGATACTTACAACTATGGATGGGGAGGATTTCACTCGTCCTGTGGATTCATATGCAGTCAAGAAATACTTCGCCTAAAAATAAAAATAGAATAGCTCGCTAAGTTGAAAACCCGAAAGGGCGATCCAGGCAAAAGTTAGAGACATAAAAAAAATAAAATAAAATAAAATATATATATATATATATATATATATATATATATATATATATATATATATATATATATATATATATATATATATATATATATATATATATATATATATATATATATATATATATATATATATATATATATATATATATATATATATATATATATATATATATATATATATATATGTATCCCGTTAGATTGAGTACCTCACCCTGGGGCAATCTAGGCAAAAAAATAGGGATTTGGCAAGTAACTGCATCTTGGCAAGACTTTGCTCTACAGCTGTCATCCGTCAGAGATTCTCGCTCATTCATCATCAACCAAAGCTTCAAATACATCAGATTCAGAATTGGTGAAGAAATGATCATTATGTTCAATGTAGCCCTTTTCCAATATATATCACCAATTTCAAATTTGTAAAGATCTATGGAATCTTGCCATTTGCAGACTATCATTCCATCAAATAAATTTGAGCCTTTATCCAATTATTCGCACTCTTATTTGTTTCTATTCAACAAATGTTTTGCATGTTTTAATTGAAAAAAATATCATTGTTTTAATCAAATCTTTCATAATTTGTTTTTAAACAAAGTGAACATTCACAATGATGAAGGGATACTGGGGATGTCTTCCGTGCTCTCCCAAGGATGGTAAGATTCTTGACAAGGTGAGACACTCATTCATATTCCTGGCCTGCTTGTGTCCTCTTCCTCCAGGAGCCTCTTGAGGTTTTTCTCCCGCGAGCAGAGTGTTTGATAAGATTATTCATTTATCCTTCCTTCAGCAGGGTAGTGATCCTTCTTCCTCGGCAGATGGGATCTCATTGGTAGGACATCATTTGGTGACCCTTAGAAACTCCTGGTTTATGGATGTTACCCCCCGGAGGTCCATCCTCCTCTTTGATAACTTCCCCGGTAGAGTTGCTTCTACGGTGGAGTTTATCTGTGCAATGACTTTCCCCCCAGTGGGAATGATTGATGCTCATCCCCTGCAGAGATCTTTGTGGTCCTGGCTTTCTCTCTTGAGGTGTAGTACCGGATGTTTGTTCCTCATTCGTTGGGCTTGTTTGTGTTAGAAATATCTGTTTGTCAGCATTCATCATACATAAACCACGCATGCGTGCATATAATTCAAAAAACATTCAGATATTCATGTTGCATTCTTTGCCATATATCTTTGTTTGATATCCCCTGCTAGTTGGTAATACATTTCCCCAAGCAGATGCCTGTGTCTGATCCCTTCATATAGGGTCAGCCCCATAAGCAAAAAGTGTTTATCCTTCCTTCCACATTCCCCACCGAGATACGTCCTCGTGGATGATGGTTGTTTCTGTTCCCTCCCAACACATATATTGGGATGGAGTTTCCCATTGAGTTATATCCTCATAGGGACAAATCTTGATTCAGCGTGCCTCTCTAGTTTGATCCTAGATTGGCTTCTTGCGTCTTTTCCTGCACTCCCTTGTGGTAGATGAATGATTGCTCAGTAACTAGTAATTACCCATCTTTTCCCCGGCGGAGTCTGTGGTTTTCTACCTTTACACCGGTAGTTGTAAATCCTATTTTTATCCCTTTGCAGAGTTGACCATTTTGCTCATCCAAATCGATGACGGTTACCTTTCCGTGGTTTTCTGCCTAGTATCCGATAGATGTAATCCCCTCATTGACGATTATCTTTATCCAATATTCGGTATTGATATTCCTTCACCGCCTTTCTTTTTAAGCATACCCCCAGTAACCGGTGATATACCTCCTGGATTGTTGCCTTTATCAACATATCCCTAGTGAGTAACCTCTCATTTACCCTTTTGTTGGTAATGATTATTTCTCCCCCTGGATTGGTCATCATTATATACTTAGTTTCGGTATCCTGATGCCTTTCTTTGTCGGTCGATTTATCCTTTATTAACCCAGTAACCGGTTGTGGATAATCTTCCATGGGAGTATATTATCTACGTTCTGACGGTAATAGATAATATATCTCATGCACTATTTGGTCGAAGCCTTTTGCTCTTCCCCAGTCGAGTAAGATTCGTATCCCTTTTATTTGGAATCGAATGTCCATCCTATAATCGAGTTTGCTTTTAGCCCTCTTTTGGATGATGAGTGTCTTGGAAATATTCCCCAATTCACGCTTTGGTTGGTCACCTATTATATGCCCAGTAACCGGTATCCCTGGTGTTCTTTCCTCCCTGCTCCCTATTATGACTTTTTGTCCCCTTGCGGAGTCAGATTTTCCTGAGCTGAAGTACACCTTTTTAGGCCTTCCTCAGATGATTTCGGATGTTGTTTCTCACCCTTATACCGGTGTTCAGATCACATGTCTCTTTGAGCTTATTACCCAGTAACTGGTAATACCTCATCCCATTGCTTCCCTAGAGGAGTCTTGTTTGGGTGTTTCCCTAGCAAGGTCCTTTAGTGGATTCTCCCAGCCTGAGTCCGGAGTCTTATCCGAAGTATCCGTTACGGATAATTTTTGCTGTATTGGTATATTACCCAATATAGGCATCTTTGAGTCAGCTCGAGTCCTTCCATTGATTTATTTCATGGATTCCCTTCGAGTCTCTCAGCAAGTTTCAAGTCGTGACCTGCTCACGCATTTTTATCCCTTTACTCCCCAGTAGAACCCCTAGAGTCTCTGTCCCATCTGTGAGTATGTTACTACAGTGGATTTTCAGTTATTCCTGATTTCTTTCTTTGTGGACGCATATCCCCACAGAGTGTTACCGTTTGCATACATACATTTGCATCCTGAGGTCTCTTAGGGACCAAAATTCGTCTCTTTGATATTATTTAAGCCCATTCTACCTCGTCGAGACGAAGATTTTAACCTTCACTTCTCCGGCTAGAATGACCTTAAATAGGGGCATCTGTAAGACCCCAATTTTGGCCCTAAGATCCCTCATGGCAACATAGCATTTCATTTGCAAAACCTCAAGGATCATAAGCATCTTGGTTCCCTTTACCTTTGGGTGGAATCCCTTGTGATTGGTTTGAAATCACCAAGTATACTTGAATTGTATATTATTGCTTCTCTTATTCTTTTATTCATTAACCAAAAGCACAAAAATATGTCACTAACATCTCTTGTTTATAGCTTGAGCAATCCCAAGGCCCAAAGCTTCTAGGAGATCCTTTGTGCAGTGATATGGCCAAGAGAAGATGAAAGCAAGCATGGTAATGGTTCTCAAAGCTCTCATCCATCAAATATTCCTCCCTATTATCTCAATTCATCATTTTGATTAAAGCAAGTCAAAGGGTTTGAGGTTTGTTTCTCAAGGAAGCCCTAATTCATCTATGTACCAAGTGTGCCTTGCTCATGAAGCAACCTCAGCCCATGGTCAAATACAATCAAAGTAAGTTCTTTAATTCATCATTTCATGCATATTTGAACTTATTTGAGTGTCCTCAATCATCAATGCATTAAGATATGGGTTGTGGACTTGAGAAGTTGATAAGTCACTTCATCTGACTATTTTGAAATGCACTGAGACCTAACTTTTTATGTGTTGGTCAAATGGAGATGATCTTAAAAGCAAAAATGTTCTTGAGGACAATAGGAACAACTTTCATGTTCATCAAAAATTTATTTGAAGCTTGGAAGGTCATCTCCCATTCCAAGACATTATAGGTCATTTTGACTGAAACCCTAATTGTGGGTCAACTTCCCAAGAACATAACTCATTCATTTTTTATGATTTGGAGATTGGATCAAATGCATTGGAAATCTTATTGTGTATACTTCAAATGTTATGTTGAACGAAATTTCAAAATCTCAAAGGAAATACATGTGATAATGCAAAACATTATAGGTCACTTTGGACCAAATGCATTGAAAGGCAAAAAAGTCCGACTTCAAGTGCCCATAACTTCTTCATAAAAAATCCAAACGGTGAAAACTTTAAGTCCATATTGATTGTCTTGAAAATATATACAACTTTGGTGTTTGAGGTTTTTCCATTTGAGGCATGCATCATCAAAACAGAAGGGCTTGAAGTTGGTTCATTTTGACAAAATTCTCAAAGGCATGTTTTGTATTATGAACTTCATGACCTGTTTTCATAAATGTCCACACTTCAAATGAGTTTTTTCTCATCATAACATTTGTTCCTTATACCAAGACCTTTCCAACCATTACCCACATGCCTATGTTGCAATTTTTCAAGTGGCATTTTTGAAGAGGTGAAGTTTTAGGCTCATTTATGCATAACATGTTGAAACTCATTACACAAGCCAATTCAATCACATGTACACGTCCATTTCATCTTGCTTACATCTGAACACTCATTTGCCATTGCATTTGGGCCTCTCATGCGCCTGTACAGGCCCATGCATGGAGGCCCCCTCACTTCATGCACACGAATTCTACATGCCTTGCATCACTTTGTGCTATAAATAGAGCTGCTCAGATTCATTCTAAACCAACCTAAGGGCGCCTGAAATGCTGCAAGATTGAATCCATAACCATACTCAAAGGAATTTCTACTTTCTTCTTAAAAATTCAGATCTGAATTTCAACTACCTTGGTTGATTTTCAGACCTACAATTCCTTGGCCTTGCTTCATCTTCATCACTAGATCCTACTACAAGCATTAGTTGAGGAGAATCATGCTCTCAAGATCTGCATTTCAAAGGTGGATATCAGAATTTTTTTCTTCGAAACTCATTATTTCTTGCTTATTTCTTGAGTTTCTTGGTCTGGCTGAAGTCCTCTCATTAGAGGCATTTGAATTGTGCTTTCAATTTTGTAAAAAATCAAGTTCAGTTTGAACTCCATCATTTTCTCCTTCTGATTTCTCTTCCTATGGAGATCTAGAAGAGAAACTAATGGTACAGGGGTGATGTACATCACCCCAGCTTTCCAATGATATGAGGATCGCCCATTTTCATTAAGATTTTATGACCTGCAACTTTGGCCGGAATCTCCATGCTCGTCGGAGAAGACGGTGGTGTACACCACCGTCCGTTTACCAGTTTGAATCCTAGCCGTTGATGATGATTTCCAGATTGAATCATGGCTCTTGGATCTTATGACTTTCAATAATGCATTGTGTTTCGCCTTTGACTCTGGATCACCATGAGCGCGCGCATGTAGAGCATTTGATCAGCCACGTCAATTAATGAGGCTTGATCAGACGCCTCTCCTTTATTCTAATTTTCTTAATTTCCAATTTATTTCTTTTATTTCATTTAACTTCAAAAATTCATAACTCTTTCATTTTAAATCCAAAAAATATGGGACCAATTGCATTATTTCTCTTTTTAATTCTAGTTTCTAAAATTGATTTTTTATTTTTTTATTTCATCATTTGATATTTTTTGTGAATTTTCTCTTTTCTGGTTATTTTTAATTCATTTTAAATAGTTTCTGATATTCAGAAAATACAAAAATATTTTCTCAACCTATTTGAATGATGATGGATCTATGAAAAATATTCTCATCAGTTTTTTAATTGATTTGAGATTTATTTGAGATTTTAGTTCAATTAGGTTATTTTTATTCATTTTTAATTGATTAAAAATAGTTCCCGACTTTTAAAAATGCTGAATTTTTTTGTCAAACTTTGTTTGGCCTTGTTGAACTTGGGATAAATCACTTGGACTTTTCAAAGTTGATTTGAAGTGATTTTGAAGTTTGACCTTTCTTTAATATTTTAATTCAAGTTTATTTTTTTAATATTAAAAATGCCAAAAATATTTTGTTCATTCCTTGACTCCCAATCTTCATCTCACTTCTGTTTTTGATTGTTTGACCATGATCCTCAATGTCATTGGTCAACACTTGTTGATTGGTACATCCCATTTCATTTAATGTACTTATTTATTTTCATTTTCCATTATCCATCTTCATCTCTTTCTCCTTCTTCTTCTTTTTTTTTATCAATGAGTTAAAGGTTGATAAGTTAGCATTGATTAGGGAGGTTTAATCTTCCTTGATTCAAATCTAATTCACCTTGATCAAATGATCAAGTGAATGGCTTTGCATTAAGGATAGATTGCTTCCTAAATCATGCAAAGGACTTAAACCAATACAAGATCATTTCACATCTTCTTTTTGGCATGGCAAGTTGTTGGAACTTGGTTCACTAATCAAGACTTCTAACTTGTGTTGTTGCCTACATTATTATTGACCGGCCTCAGATAGTTGTGACTTCTACATAAGTCCAATTACGATTGCTTAACATAGCGCTAAATTTGTCTTATGGCACACTAACTACTAACATTAACTATTAACCATTGACATTTACTTTTTGCACTTCACATTTATGCAATTTACTATTCTTGCACATATTATTCATTTGCTTTTTCCTTTGCTCACTTGAGCACATGTTTATGTTAATGCAATTTGCCTTTTGCTCACTTGAGCACATAATTGTATATATACTATTGTGCTTGTGTTCTGCTTTGTTTGTTGTTGACCAAAATGCAAAAAAATGGACAAATGGACTTAGACTTTAGGACTTTCCCTATGCAAATTTGGAGTCAAAGGCAACTAGGCATTGGGCCTTTAGAATGCTTAATGTTGAAAGATGACCTTGAAAGGACCAACTTCTAAACTCTTCTTGTCCATTCCTTGTTTGTTTTGCTAGAATCTTTTGATGTGTGTGTTCTTGTGCTAGGGATTCCAACTTGATCCAAATTGAGGAACCATTACCATGAGCTTCTAAGAGAGAGAGATCCAAGATACATTAGGGAGCTTCCCAAGAATTCATTTGATTGTTGATTGCTTGAGTTTATGCTTATGTGATTGCTTATTCCAAAGGATGGGAGCTACTTGGATCATCAATATGATCTCAAGAGAGGAACTCCATTTGTGGTTTTATTTCTTATCCCTTACCTCTTGTATGTTAGGACTTTAGACATTCTTCTTCTTCTCTCCACTCTAACCCAAGCCAAAACCTTTGTGCAAACATTTAACACTTGTTTTCATTATTAGAAACCTAAACCTTATGCTTTTGATTTTCAAACCTTTCTTTTCATAACACTTATTTTGAATTGAACTTATAAGTCAACCTTGACCATTTTGTACATACTTTTCATTGGTAAATATAACCCATTCAAAATATCTTTTTGTGGTTTCAACGGCCACTTTCTTAATCAAAACTTTTCATAACCTTTAGCTATTAGGTTTGAGTTATCCTTGAGGTAGATGTAATACTCACCTATATCCTTAGTGATGGACAATGAGTCTTCCATGCTTATTATAGGGTTAACCCCTCACTAGCATGTTGAAGCTATCCTCACATGGTGGATTTGTGGTTTTTGGTTGAGTTTTCTCCCTTGGATAACAAAATACCTTAAGGATTTTGGACCAATCAATTCACTAACTCATTTTTTGAGATTTTTTACCCCGAACTACGAGGTTTTGATCCTAATCTTTTTAAAGATGGTACGTAGGCAATGGGTTTATCCATCCAAACGCTAAATGTAAATAAACGTGTATATTCTTTTCTCATCTCTTCAATCATGTTTGCACAAACAAATTTTCACAAAAATACCAACCTTACAACAAATGTGAAAAGGGCTCCCTAGGAGTACCTAGGATGTTTTGGGTGCTTAAAACCTTCCCATTGCATAACCAACCCCCTTACCCAGATCTCTGACATTTTTACTAGTTTTTGATTCGATAAAACTTTTAGGTTTTTGTTCGCTTTCTAACCATTCCTTTGGATAAATAGAAGTGCGGTGACGACTCGACTTGTATGATTTACCTTGGATTTAGTCAATATCTCTAATGGTAACGAATACCCCGCTATAGATAGCAACTTTGAGACCCATTATACAAGATTCATATTCATCCACATTGTTTATAAGTCGAAGCATAATCTTGCAGCGAAAGGAATATAACCATTGTCTAGAGTAATGGAGACTGCCCCAAATCCATGCCCATTAGCATTTGAGGCACCATCGAACGCGAGCTTCCATCGAGCCCCTGGTTCAGGTTCCTCATCTAGATTGGGAATAAGCATCACATCCTCGTTAGGGAATTTAAATTACATTGGTTGATATTCTTCCGAAGGTTGGTGAGAAAGATGATATGCTAACACACTTCCATTGATTGCCTTCTGGGTAACATACTGGATATCATATTCAGTCAATGGCATTTGCCAACGAGCTATTCTTCCAGTGACAAGAGACTTTTCGAATATGTACTTAATTGGATCCATTTTGGATATCGATAAAGTTGCATGACATACCATGTATTGCCTTAAGCGTCGAGCAACCCATGCTAGGGCACAATAAGCCTTCTCCAAAAGTGAGTATTTAGTCTCATAATCATTGAATTTCTTGCTTAGATAATAGATGGCGTGCTCTTTTCTGCCCGTGTCATCGTGTTGACCAAGTACACAACCCATTAACTCATCTAGTACCGTGAGCTACATTATCATTGGTATACTTGGAACTGGTGGTATTAGGATTGGTGGTCCTTGCAAGTATTTATTTATTTTATCGAATGCCCCTTGACAATCGTCATTTCACTTGATTGTTTGATTCTTTCTTAGCAATTTGAATATAGGTTTGTAGGTATTCGTTAGATGGAAAATGAACCTCGAGATGTAGTTTAGTCTACCTATAAAGCCTCAAACTTCCCTTTCTATTGTAGGAGGTGGCATATTCTGAATAGCTCAAACTTTGTCAGGGTCAACTTCAATGCCTCATTGACTGACGATGAATCCCAGTAGTTTACTAGATCTAACCCCAAAGGTGCACTTTGCAGGGTTCAATCATAGCTTGTACTTACTGAGTCTAGCAAACAGTTTCCTCATATGGTCAAGATGTTTGTCTTCAATTCTAGACTTGGTAATCATGTTGTCCACATAAACCTCTATCTCTTTATGTATCATATCGTGAAAGAGGGTTACCATGACTCTTTGATATGTTGCCCGTGCATTTTTCAAGTCATAAAGGTAGTCTTTTCCAAGTCATTAGGAAACATCTTTATCTTAATGTACCCGGAGAAACCATCCATGAACGAGAAAACCGACAATTGAACAGTGTTATCGACTAAGACATCAATATGAGACAAAGGAAAATCATCCTTCAGGCTTGCTTTATTGAAGTCTCTGTAGTTCACGCACATTCTAACTTTGTCATCCTTCTCCGGGACTGGTACTATGTTCGCAACCCATTGAGGATACTCACATATAAATAAGAAGCCAACATCAAAATGTTTCTTAACCTCTTCTCTAATCTTGAGTGTCAGGTCAGGTCTTGTCCTTCTTAGCTTTTGCTTGATAGGCAGAAATTCAGGCTTGGGTTGTAAGTGATGCTCAACGAAGTTAGTGTCTAAACCAGGCATATCTCGGTATGACCAGGCGAAGACGTCCACATATTCTTGCAGTAACTTGACCAACTTTGTACGCACATGTTTCTCTAGAGATGTGTAGCACCTCAAATTTGCACCTATCATTATACATACCATCTCATATTAGATCATAGCATATCATGGTCCATTGCATAGCATTGCATTGTCCCTTTTGCCTCAAGTGCAAGCCAATCAAGAGAATTAGGTCAAACTGATTAGGAGGTCAGTCAACCAAGCAAGCAAGGGTGTTTCTCAAGGAGCCAAGGCCCTAGGGTTTGTCCAACAAGTTCACATGACTTGGAGGTACATTTGAAGTGTTTAAGTCAAAGGTTGAATGTTCAGAAGTCATCAATTCATGCACAGTCAGTCAGAAACCCTAGAAAGTCAAAGTTGGTCAACTGTGGTTGATTTTGTGGTTTTGATGGATGGATTTGGTTTGAGAGAGCTTATTCATATCCCAATAGGCCTCATGTATCATGGCAAACAACATCATTGAAGAATTTGAAGCCAAACAGAAAATTTCCAAAAATAGAAACTGGACCTGTAATTTTAACTGCCAAAAATGGAAACTTCTTGATCCCAAACTTACATCATGATACAAGCTTCAAATGAATTTTTTCCCAACATGAAAGTTGAAGATCTTGTTCTCCCATTTCCAAAAAGTCCAAGAACTCTCAATTCCCATGCATGGTTGTCAAGATATGATCAAATCATTTTCACAAAATCTTGAACTTCAAAAGGCCATATCTCTCAAACCATTTGGCCAATTTTGGTGGGGTTTTTTCCTACAAACCACATTTCATCTCCTCTTTCCAAAAATATAAATTTCATACACCAAAACCTTGCCAATCAAAATGGCATTTTTTGACTTGTCTCATTTAAATTCAAGTGTGGACCAAAGGTTGACTTTTTGAATTAAGTATTTTCAGCACATTTGGCCATTTGGGACTTGTTTTAGATGATATTTGGGACATGTTTGAAGCCCAAACTCGGGCAGACTTGCACACTCCATTTGCCTTTGGTGCAAAATTAGCAATTTTGCAATTTGGTTCATTTAAGCAAAGTTTGATTAACACATGATTAGCATTGCTTAAACAGTCCATATTTAAGACATTTTCTGTCATTTCTAAACCTAGAAGCAGCCATCTAACCACAGAATTACTCACTTTCTCTAAAATCTCATTTTGTGCATCTTCAAAAAATCTGCCAAATTCTCAAGAGTATTGAACCTTGCCTTGCTCGATTCATAATCCAAGCAACCTTGTGAGCATTGTTCAGCCACCATTCTACATCTGGAAGCTCACTTTTGCGACTGTTATTCCAAGCATCCATCCATGGCAGATCTGATTTGAGTGGTTTCCAAGCATCCATGAACTAAGCTTTCTTCACCATTCAACTTGTGGAAGTAGAACCTTCATCTGTTTCAAGCATTAAGGGCCAGAAAGCTGCTGAATCTGCATCTGCTCTCCAATTTGGTAGGTTTTCGATTTACTTGTTTTATCAAACCATGCCATGCTTAGTGTAGGTCTTGATATGCTGATTGCTATGGACTTTGTCTCATGTAATTTGGTTGAGTAGTTTGCAAGAAATCTGAAATTAAAAGTTGATGTTCATATGCTCTTTTGTTCGATTCTCTTTCCACAGCCTGTTTCCATGAAAATTGATGTTGGATTTGTCTTTACCATGTTTAGATGAACATGTATGTGTGCCCATTTTTCATTTTTGAGAGTTTGTGTTCTTGAGCAAAGTTGGGTGTTGCTTTGATTTCTGCTCGATTCAGGACATATGTGATGTTTTAATGGAAAAGAATGCTGGATATATGATGCTTGTTGCTTGCTGTTTCAAATGCCGTGCTTAATTGCTATTTCTGGGTGTTTTGAAATTTTCGAATGGATGAAAGAGATGAGCTATCTACTGTAGCTGTAAAACCCTAAAAACTTTTTTCCAGAATTTCATGTTAACATGTCTTGCATTGCCCTAATCACTGTTCCATTCCATAACAACCAATCAGGACATTTCCTTTTGGTGTGCTGTGCGCTGCGTTTTGATAAGTGATGCGCCTATTTACCAGATTGCCATCGGTCAACTTGTTGACTCACTAAACCATGTTATCTTGTTCATTTTGTTCCAAATTGTTACCTCACCTTACAAAATTCATAACTCGTGCATTTCATATCCAAAATTCATGAAATTTTTTCCATCATATTCACATGAATGTCTACTTTTTTATCATGATTTTTATTGATTTTTTGGTTGGCTGGATTTTAAATGGTATTAGGTTTCTTAACATGTATGCACATTTCATACCTTTTGCCAATCCTTTTGTGAAATTGTGAGGATGTATCCAATGACCCTGAAATTTTTTGTGGTTAATCTACACTCATTCATGTTTGTTTTGATGTAGAGTTTTTGAATTTATCTTATGTGGTTTGTGAGATATGAATTTTTGAAGTAGGGTGTGACAATTTGTGTCACACCAATGTTATGCAATTTCATGATTTTTGTTGACATGCTTCCTGACCTCCAATTAATGTGAAATTTTGCATGATCCCTCTCTTATATGTCTAGTTGACTTGTGATTTTTCTTGGAATTAATTATGCCATTTCCAAATTGTTTGAGATTTTTCTTCCCTGCCTAGTCAATTGTTGACTTTGTGTGATACATCTTGCCATTTCATTTGGGAAATTCTCATATCTTATTGGATGATCATGAAATTTTACATGTGCATACTAGACATCTTGAGCTTTGAATTGGTGTTGATCCCATTCATTTCTCATCTGTTTTCATTTAGTTATGATTTTTTGAAGTTGATACATGTTTGTTTGACTTCTTTGTGCATACTTGAAATTGTATTGACTTCCTGATTTTAATTGACCATCTTCCCATGATCCAATTGAGCTGAAATTTCATATGTATGCCATGCTATGGATTGTGGTTGACCCTGAATTATTTGATAATTTTTGGAATTGATTATGATTGCTTTTGAGCTAAGTCTTGCTGTTGATTTCATTGAGCATACTCAAATTTGCTTTGACTTCATGATTTTCATTGACTGCCTTCCACTTGTCCAATTGTGATGAAATTTTACATGCTTACCATGCTAGGTGTTAGGATTGATCATGAATTATTTGGTGATTTTTGAAAATGTTTGAGTTGACTTTTGATGCAAGTCTTTCTGTTGACTTTTATGTGCACCAATTTGCCATGCTTTGACTTCTTTTGTCTATCAAATGATGATGATGCATGATATGAACTTGAGACCAATTGTGTTTGCTTCTTGAATGTTTAAACTTGATTTTGGTTGACTTTCATTTGCTGTTTTGACTTTTTCATTTCAATTTTGACCCTAGGCTTGTCCTAGTGGTCTTGTTGCTTATGTTTGAGTTCATGTTTCAGGTTAAGCTACAAATGCTTCAAAGAAACTTTTTGCAAGTTGATTAAGCTTGATTATATATCATGTGCTAACCTTTGTTTTGTAGGTGGTTTGACTCATATGATTTGAGTCTTGTGCTTTGCACACTTGTCCCTCTGTGTTGACTATTGATTCCTTTCCTTTTGCTTTAAACTGTTGAACTGTGTACTGATTTGTTTGAATATTTCAGGTACCATTTAGTTGCTTAAGTTCTTTGAACTTGCTTTGCTTTGCTATTTAGCAATTTTCTTTGAGGTAATCCCTCTTTCTTCATGTAGTCTGGAGACCCGGCCTGTTATTTGGCTGGGCAAACTGTCTGAAGTCCTCCTTAAGAGGCGATGCTTGTGTGTGTTTAAATTTGTCCCAAGCAGGAAAAGTCCTTCAAGTAAGGCAATTGGTAGATCAAAGGGATAAGCAACCTATCCCCTACTATTCAGTGAGTCTTCTCCTTGCTCCCATTACATGGTTGTAGCATTGAGATCAAAAACCAAGATCTATCGAGTCAATAATGTGGAGAGAGTTCCTACTTTCTGAACTCCCACACTTTCTGATATTTAAAATGCTCTCCCTGATCAGGGATAAGAGCAATGAGGCACACCCCTCATCTCCTTTCATCTGCTTCACCTTAGCCTCTCAATGGCAAGGTTAAGAGCAAATCTTTGACCCTATTCCAGTTGGCCTCAGTGCCTAACCCTCTTGTGTGAGCCTCCTTGTTTGGCTATAGAGTGTGCTGTTTGATATTGATTGATTGATTGATTACTTCATATGAACATGTTTGTTTGTATGCTATATGCATTTATCATCATTAATTGCTCATCAATGCATAATTATCTCATTTGTCTTTGTGACATCATCTCTGTTTGTTTGCCCATTGAGGACGATTGTAAGACCATCCATTGGCCATTGCTCCTGGGATATGGAAGTGAGTATAAGACCATCACATTGGCCACTCATCTTATCTTTGCTTGTTGCTTTGTTTGTATATGAGGATGCAATTGTAAGTCCCACAAGTTGGCATTTGTTTTCCTAGGATCATACTGTGTATGTCAGAGTAAGCCCAGACTGATTGGCATCTGACATCCATGTTTTGCTTTCTTTGTTTATGAGAGGATGCAATTGTAAGTCCCGCAAGTTGGCATTTGCTTTCCTATGATCATATGTGGAGTTAACCTAAGTCCAGATAGATTGGCAGTTGATTTCCATATTTCATTCTTGTTTTCTTTTGAGGAGATTAGTGTAAGACCATTGAGTGGCCTCTGATATCCATTTCTGTTTTAGGAGATTGGTGTAAATCCATCTATTGGTATCCGGTATCCGATTTTGTTTGTGAGATTGGAGTAAGACCATTGAGTGGCATCCGGTATCATTTGTTTGTTTATTTTATCATTACTTATTGCCCATTCCAAAGGACACACCTGAATCATCTCCCATATGATTTCAAGAAGTGAACCTTCTAAGAAGTTTTACAATCCATATCCATCCATTCATTCTCATTGTGTCCTAAACCTTTTCACACTTTGATTTCAAACTTGACATAGATATTGTGCAAACATCTTCATGTTTTCAAACTAAAAACCTGGACTCAAGTCCTTGACTTTTCTTTCAAATTCCATTTCATAATACTTCTTCAAATCAATCTTAATCATACTTTGACTTCATTTTCATAATCACAATCAATTAATTTCACCCATTCACTTGTTTTGGCTTTGTCCATTGTTAATCTTTTCATGCATTAGCCATAGGTTTCAATTATCATTGTGGTTGATGTAAATCTTGCCTATCCTTAGTGAGTTGACAGTAAGACTTCCGTACTGAAAACAGGGTTAACCCCTCTAGTGCGTCGAAGCTATCCTCACATGGTGGATGTTGGTCTTGGTCGAGTTTTCTCCCATTGATAATGAAAAGCCTCAGTGCTTGTGTTTAAAATTGAATCCACCAACTTTTGGAAATCTTTTAGCCGAACTACGGCGTTTTGATCCTTACCTTTGATGGAAGGTACGTAGGCAACGGGTTCATCCGTTCAAACCCAATAATAAAATTGTATATTCTTTTCTCATCATCCCAATCACGTTTGCACAATATGTCATAACAAATAACAATTCAGTACAATAAGTGTGAAAAGGGCTCCCTAGGAGTACCTAGGACGTAGTGGGTGCCTAACACCTTCCCATTGCGTAATTTACCCCTTACCCAGACTCTCTGATCTTTTTATTAGTTTTCTACGTGTAAAACTTCTTAGGCTTTTGTTCGCTTTTTAGCCAGTCCTTTGGATAAATAAAAGTGCGGTGGCGACTCGAAATTTCATTGTATGCTTTGCTTATGGTTTAATCAATAAATCATATAGCGACGAATACACCGCTACAAGATGCCCCAACCTTCACCTCTTTTCTGGATTCTTCAATCCCCAAATTAATGATCTTTAATGGTTCTTGGTGCGGTTGAATCTCTTTTTGTTCTTACTCAAGGAGCCTGGCTAGTTCAACTGGCAGTTCACAATCTTCCTCACCGTCATCTTCGACGCAGTTAATTGCGAGCCCAAAGTTACAGGAGATTATAGTCGTGTTGTTATCAATGGATTCATTATTTCTGCATGTTTATGGGATTTTATTTTATGCTTGTGAAAAATTAAAGAAAAAGAAGTTTTTGCCATTTATTTGTGAAAAATGAAAAATAAAAGAAAGGAACACAATTTTGAATGCAAAATATTTTTTATTGATTGACATATAATTCTTTAAAACATATGAAGGCCCTTTACAAATCTATCATCTCTCGTAAGAGGACAAGGGATTCAGAAAATACAAATGCATTATTTTGACACTGAAAAAATTGCAGGAACCACAAATATCGTCCAGTTATTCAACGCGAAGCCAGGTGGACACCGACGTACGAAGTTTGGAATTTCTTCTCTTGCATCTCCTATGATTTCCATAAGGTCATCGTGTTGGAAGCCAACACTGTTTAACACTTTCGTGATATGGAAATTTTTCTTCTGATTTTCAGGGTTGAGCATGCTTGATGATGGATGATAGCCAATTCCAAACCAATTGGTCTTCTCAAGGACGTCTAGTACTTATCTCCAACCAACAGGGTTACCTTTTTCAATGGTCTTTTTAACACTCTTTAATGAAGACATGATCAGTTCTGGCGCCTTGTCAAGATTGGACGTAGTGGTACTGACATCTTCAAACTCCAAGCAGTGAAATGGGACCTCTATTGCACCCTCGTCAGTTTCACGTATCGAAACGATGACAACTCGCTTCTAAGCAAGTCTTCCTCAATGGAGATGATAACCAACTTGTCTTCCACCATGAATTTCAGTTTCTAGTGCAGTGCAGAAGTTACTGTCCCAGCGGCGTGAATCCATGGTCTCCCAAGTAAACAGTTGTAGGAAGGATTAATGTCCATCACTTAGAATATGATGGGAAACATATGTGATCCAACCCGAATTGGTAAATCGATCCCACCGGTCACTTGTCTTCTAGAGCCATCAAAAGCTCTTACAATTAATGCAATAGCTCTCATTTCTGCTCCTTCAAACAATAGCTGACTCAACTTATTATTTAGAATTACGTTGAGTAAGGTACCAATATATACGAGGACTCTGGATAGAAGGGTGTCCATGCAGGTAACATAAATATGCAATGTCCTATTGTGGGAAGCTCCTCCAATTGGCAGCTCAACATCATTGAATCCCAGGTAACAGCTGACAGCAATATTTGCAACTACCTTGTTGAACTGGTTAATCGTGATATCTTGCATTACACTGGCAACGTTAAGTACCTTCATCAGAGTTGCTCAACGAGCCTCTGAGCTCAATATCAGTGATAAGATTGAGATCTTAGATGGCGTTTGACCCAATTGGGTCACAATCTTGAAATCAATCTCTCGAATAAGCCTAAGGAACTCTTGACTTATAACCGAAGAGGGATTCTTTTTGTGAGGCTTGAGTCTTGCTTCTACATCCACTACCTCTTTTCTCTTAGAAAGAGTAGCTTATGCTTGTTTGTTCATACGTCCTTTACCTTAACTTTAGTAATTGGTGCAACCATTTTCCGAGGAATGGATGTTGATGCCCCCTCCTATTGGGCAGAGGCTGCTGGTATATTTTTCTCCTTGGGGGAGAGTAGTTACATGTGCATTTGACTTTGCTGTATATTTTGGAGCGAACACACGACCGCTCCGGGTCATTCCTCCAGTTCCTGCTATTCCTGCTATGTTGACAATTTATAACTCAAAGAACTGTATGGACTTCCCTCCCTCGTAGGTAGTAGTTTCATACCTCCAAAGCACAACCTTAATATTTTGGAAGGGGAAAGGCCCTGGAACACAGACATTTATAGGTTGCATTAACTTCTTCATATGAGCCTATTTCTGCTGCCGCTTGTAAACCATTGTGATTGGTTCAATGGCAGATACTTCTTCATTGACTTCTGCTCTGGTGAACTAGATCACACCTTGATTCATCAAACTTTGTACGCATTCCTTCAATTCATCACATTGGTCAGGTTCCACTTGACAAACACCACAATCATTGTGCAAATCTTTCAAGAAATTACGTTTCTGGTATTATATCCATTCTTTCAAGTTGTAAATCATGGTGTTTCTGTTAAGCCATTTTTGTTCTTGCTCTTCCTGTGGTATCTATGTTGTATTCTGAATTTCTGCAAGTGAGATTATTGGTTCCTATCAGTCTGTGATGCTTTGTTGGTTTCTGTTTGTGGTTGTTGTGTTGCTCCCTTATCAATGTGATGAGTTATTGATTTTTAATGTTGTTATTGTGGTATTTAGTTCTTTGAATATTGGATCACTTGATTAGATGTCTGTTTGCAAATAGATAGACTTTGAATTAACCATTCATTGTATATGTATCCATCTATTTAATGAATCTCATATATTGCTTTCTATTTCTGCTACCACATTTCTTTTCAGAATTGTTTTGAATCTACACTTATTATTGAATTGTAGAAACTAAAGTCATATGTTATTGAGATTTGAGATATCGTGTTTTTATTGAAGCTTGTTAACGTTGATGTAACTTAAACATATCAAATACATTAAGATTTATATAATTTACAAGGCTACTTTTGATTCTACTTTTAAGGTATCAAACTAATTTTGACATGTTTGTTACTTTTAAATATAATTGATTTTACTTAATAAGTTTTATCAAAAAAATTCTTATTTGTATTTTTTTTCTTCTGTTTTTAAAATAATTGTATATTTTCAACATCAATATAACATTTTTTTTTATTATAATTTTGTTTACTCTATTCAACCACTTCACTTAATTTAATTAATAAGAATATTATAATAATTAATACTAATTTTATTATTAAAATTAATATATAATTATTTTTTTAAGAATAATATATTGTTTAAATAAGACATTTTTATGAGAATGAGTAATTGATTATGATTTAAAATCATGTGTTGTTTTTTAATCTAACTTTTTTTTCATTTAAAACTTATTATTCACTTCACTTTTATTTAAATATTTAAACATAAATTATTTTGTATTTAATTCACTTTTAAATAAAATTAATTTTAAATAAATTTGTATTATTTCCAAAACAAATATGCACTAAACCTATGTTTGAATTAACTTCAATACCACTTCCTAATGTAAGTTTGGCTCTGAATTTGGAGAAGTTACAAAATGTAGGTTTGAACTTCCACTACAAGAATAACTTTGTGCAGCCACGTGATTTAGTGACGTGAAATGCACGTGGCAAAAAATGCCAATTACGACGTGAATTTCACGTGGCTAAAGGTAAAATATAATAAAAAAATGGAATGACAACTTTTCAGGTTGGGGGAAAATGAAAATAATTAAAATTTGGTAGTGACATGCAGATCACGTCGCTATTTTAAATTTAAAATTCAAATAATGTTTTGTGAAATGTAATTCACGTCGCAACTAGTGACGTGCTGATCACGTGGGTACATGTGGTGTAATTTAATTTCCGAAATGACAATCACGTCGCAAATAGCGACGTGACAAGCATGTGGGTACTGGGTTCAGAGAGACGTTATAAATGACCGTTGAATGTTTTGTGGCGTGTAAATCACGTCGCAAATAGCGACGTGTTTACCACGTGGGAACCTTTCCTTTAACTTCCCTCTTCTCTCCCTCTTCCCTTCACCGTTTCATTCTTCTTCGTTTCCTCTTCAAGCTTCCACCAGACCCATTTTCCCTTCAAGTTCCTTCAACCCATTTCTCTCCTTCAAGCTTCAGATCCATTTTGAAATTGGAAATTTAAAGGTAAATACTTTTATTATTTCAACTTAAACCCATTTCTGTTTAATATATATGAATTTTATTTTAATTATTGTATTTTTTTTTAAGAAATAGCTAAGAGTGAATTATTCATTCAAGAATTTGGAGCAAACAGATTCAAAGTCTTCATCCAGGTATATTCAAAATTGTGAAATTTAATTTTTTTTTTAATTATTTTCAGATTAGTTAAATGTATTGAGTTTGGACTGGATTATGTGTTGTGCTTATTATGTATTAAAACCGAATTTGTTTGGACTGGATTTTGTTTTTGTGCACATTATGTATTAAAATAGAATTTGTTTAGAAATTTAATGTATTATATATTTAGAATTTGTTTAGAATTTGTTTATAAAACATATACCCTAATGTATTATTAAAACAGAATTTGTTTAGAATTTGTTTAGAAATATAATATATAATAGTTTTAAAAAAACAGAATATGTAATGTATTATATATTTAATGTATTATACAAAAAAAAACAGAATATTTTATGTATTAAATTTTTATAGTTTAGAAATAGATTTTATATAATATACTATTAATACCAATACTATCCTCTCTATTAATACCCTATTTATAAAATCATTTTTAATTATTTCTAGAGAAATTATAAATTTCAAAAGAAAATCATGTCAAGCTTGGAAATATTAAAACTTTGATATTACTTTGTTTAGAAACTATTTAATGCCTTTATATATGTGCACATTATATTTTTTAGAAATATAATATATAATTTTTTTTAAACAAAATATTAAAACAGAATAATATTTATAAAAAAAACGAAATATTTTGTTTATTAGAAAAAGTAATATGAATCATGTCTAAAAATAGAAGTTGTATTATTATTTAGATAATATGGTTAGTTTAAAAAATATAATAGATTAGTGTTTTGAGTAAAAATTGATAAGTGTGTATATATATTATTTAGATAACTAAATAAATAGAAGTTGTATTATTAATATTATGTTTAAAATAATGTATAAAAAAACAAAACATTAATTTCATATATATTTTTATATTAAAAATATGTTTATAAAAAAAATTAGTATGAATAATATGTATGTCTAAAATGTTTTTTTTTTAAATAACACATATTAGGGTATATGTTTTATAAATATATGTTTAGTTTAAACAATAAAGTATATAATAGTTATATTATATATTTATTAATAGTATAATATATTTTTTTTAAATTGTACGTAATAATTAGTTGGATGTACGATAGAACGATTTTTAAATTGGACGATAGAGGAATATCACTTTTGAAATTAAAATAGTAACGATTTTGTAAATGTGCAGTATGGAATATTTTCATTACTATCGTAGTTGGATGTACGATAGAACGTATCCAGGAAGACGTGGACTTAAACCGAACTTTGAGGAAGGAGTTAAAGGGTTTATCACATGGGCTTTCGCTCAAGAATGTTGTCTAAGCGAAGGAGGAGTAAGATGTCCTTGTCTAAAATGTGAATGTAGACCTATAATTAGTGACCCGGAGGAAGTAGAACGTCATTTGAAGAGAAGGGGTTTCATTAAAAATTACTGGGTTTGGACATATAATGGAGAACAGTTGCCGAGTAATGTACAAAGGACTACGACTACACATGCTTCTAGCAGTCGATCACATATGGAACACCGGGAAGAATTTAGTTTGATCAGTGACATGGTTGGCGATGCTTTTGGGGTTAACGTGACCTATGATGAACCTCAAGACTTCGATCAGGAAGAGTTGCCGAATGAGGAAGCTCAAAAATTTTATCAATTGTTGCAAGAAATGAATACGCCGTTGTTTGAAGGTGATGAAGATGACGACGAATTTGATGTGTAATATTTATTTAGTTTTAAATATTAATTTTTGTATAAATAATTACTTTGCTATTTTTATAATACATTTTCATATGTGTAATTTTAATTTAAAAATATTTCACTTAATTATTAATTATTCTATATTTTATTATTTATTAATTATTTTATCTTTTATTAATAATATAATTTAATAATAACAATTTAATTTAATATTAAAGTGAAAATATTTTATTTTAATTTTGTTTTTAAGTTGTGAAGTGTAAATCACGTGGGTAATTTGCCACGTGATTTTCATGTGGCAACATACCATCCATTTTCAAATGTTGTGACGTGATATTCATGTGGCAAAGTTGTGTCATGAATATCACGTGGCAAAGTTTAAGCGCAGAAGCAAGTTAATTCACAATGTTGCGACGTGATTTGCCTTTGGCAAATTAGCGACGTGTTTATCACGTCACAAAAAGTTGCCACACGCGTTCCAGCGACGTGAATCAACACGTCGCTATTTTTGACTAGTGAAGTGATTTTCACCTTTGCCACGTGATAATCATGTGGCAGGGGGGAGTTTTTCTTGTAGTGTTCCCCATCCACATATATGTATGTGTTTGCGTTTCAAGTATGTGATATTTTTTAACATAAGTTTGATTAAATGGATATACATAAACAAAATTCACTAGCACATTTTGTTTAATATCTCATAAATAATCATCCAATTGCTTGTTTAATATTGTTCATCGATCAATTTTTTTATATGATAGCAATGTAAAATTGAAAGGTTGATCACACTAAGTAATTGATGTGTAAGAAAAAACAACAATGATAACTAAAATAAATGACATTTAGCAAAAACTTAACTCTCCTTATAATAAGATAACAATTTAATCTGACAGAAAAAATAAAAATAAAAGACAAGAAGCTCAATAACTAATTCGATCAAACAATCTATTTTGAGGAAGAGAGAAGTTCTACGATTCACTATAATTCTAAAAATTGTTATAAAGGATTACAAGTGAGTCACAAGAAAATAATGACCCTAGTTCCAAAGAATTAATCTTATTTTCTACCCAAGATTTCTCAAACTCTCCAAGTCCAAGGTGTTTTGAAGTGTTTTTATCAATTCCCTTAGATATTTTTATGAATTTCTCAAATTCCAAGAAAACACTCGTAGAAATTTACCCCTGTCTCTCTATGATTTACTAGTAGATTTCCTAAACTCTTATCTTTGTTTTCAATTATAACGGTATGAAGGTTGTGAAGACAAGAGTGACAAATATACATATTTATAACTTTTGAAACTCAACAGATATTTCATTAACAAACTGATCCATAAATCGAAACAACTAAGTCTGATACATGAAAATTGTCTAGACTAGATCTGATACTCGACGGACCCGAATGACTCGCGAAACTGACTTGACTCACTAACCACAATTGCTTGTATCCTCCGTCGACCCGTCAACCGCTTTCTAGAGCTTAGTCATAGACCTCCACTGAGGTGTCGACCGTCACTTCCGCGCCGCCCTCGAACTTTCGAATGCCACCTCCAGACTACCGACCTCCGTCGACTTCCAAGTTGATTTATGATTTATGCAATCTCAAAACATGCTTCCTTTATCTTCATCACTTTATATTTTAAGATATATTTCCACAATATCCACCTTGAGTTGAAACATCGGTGATATCAATTTATCCATCAATCACCTTATTGATATATGTCAATTCAACATCTATTGAACACTTTTTATTAAGTTCAATCCTCGCTTGAACATTGATCTTGCCTCTTGCATCCCAAATTTCTTTTGCAATTGTACATTCTTTTATTCTATCATTTTCATGATAAAAATAATTAAGCTTTAGAGTATAGGAGTACCCTATCATTTTCATCTTTGGTCCATTTATTTTATGGTTTTGGTGTTGAGACGGTTTTTTCTGTTTAAGTTGTCATTGGTAAAAAGTTATTTTTTTTCAACTATTGAACACATGTTACTGTCTCTAGAACAATAAGAACACTATCACATTTATTTTCCAATAATAGTAGTATTTTCCATTAAAGTATGAATGCCTATATGTTGATCCTCCAACATATATTAACTTAGCTTATTTTAAGATTTTTTGAATTTTTTTATCTTACACTGTTAGATGTTTTTAGCCTTAAAGATCGTACTTTGATACCAATTGTAGTAGATATAAATGTAACTTGAAGGTGGAGTTGAGTAGTTCTCTCTTTTTAAATTTTTGCTTTATATTATCGAAGTAGACTTATCAGATAATATGTGAAAAAGAATAAATAATTTAATGTAAATAGTGTTATGTGTATGTGTGCGTGTGTGTGCGTGTGTGTGCATGTACGCGCACGCGTGTATGGTTGCGTGTAAAATAAGTATAATTTAAAATAGAAGAGTTTAAGAAGAATCACTAAAGAATTTATACTTAGTTCACCAAAAAGTGACAACTCCAGTCTTCACAGTTTATGAGATTTTCCATTTGATGTTCAACAACTTGTATGATCTTTTCTTACAAGTATTTTCTTAGTCTCACTAGGCTTACAATACTAACAATACTAACTATGAAGCTTCAACAAGCTTACATTACCACATAAGTTCAAACTTACTTGAGTATATACAAAGCTATGACGAGATTTGAATTGAGTATCCGATTTACAACTTCATAATAAATGAATATTGAGATGTTGCGATTTTAAGAAAATGCTCATAGCAATGTTGATTCTTGATTCTAAACGAATAAATTTAATAAAAATATAATTTTGAAATGATATGATAGATTGTTTCACTTTGAGATTTTTTTTTGAATGGTTGAATATGATGTGAAGAGGATGAATGTGTATCTATAGAGGAATTAATCCTCTAAAATTCAAAGAGACAACAATGTTGGCTTTGTATTAAAGCTATAATTACAAGACTGGCATTATATGTGCATGTGTATAAAAACTTGATCCTTCACTTTTCAATATAAGTATAATTTGATGATTGACCGAATTACAACAATACCATTATAAAACATTTATGGTAAAACCTTGATCCTCAACCATGAAATTTATATTGATGATCTCTTTTCTTTTATCCAAATGTTTCCAAAAAGGTGTTGATTGATTAAAGGATCATCTTGAGTAAGATTAACTTACAAAAATATGTTAAATACATTAGTGATTGATATGAGAAAATAAAATAGTTTATTATATTCCAAATATCAGAGAGATTTTATCTCAACAATTTTATTTTATTTTTATGATGACAAACTATTTTTTAGATTTTTATTTTTAAAAATGACGAGAATGAAAGAATATACCCCTTAATGAGTGTATAAAGAAATCAAAAAATCTCTCCTTAACTTATGCATATAGATGAGACACATTATTTAATGTAAGGAAAATGATTTTTAAGGTTTTACAAAAGACGTTTATTTTAAATAAAAGATTCAAATTCAAAATATATAAACTATTCTCGCTCTTTGTCAGCAACAAAAATAAGAGGCAGTTGCATCCCTAAAGGACCAATTAGGAGAAGGGAAATCGTCAGAGGATGAACCAGGATCAACGAATGAATCTGAGAGAAAGTCTTCACTAGTTGATGATGAATGAACAACAACACTGGAACCTTCTAAAATATATAAGTCACATATTTTAGACCTTTTAGATATGATCACTTCACCATGTAAATATTCAACACCCTTTGTTCAACTCTAATGCAATAGTCTAGATCATCAAACATGTTTATCGGTAAAAAAAAATCTGAACTATGGAACATATCTCACATTATGAAGAAGAAATTCATAACCATCGAACATTTTAAGTCAAATCGTACCAATACCATGAACCTTGCAAGCCTTATTGTCACCAAGGTGAACGATTCCACCTTCCTCCAGCTTCAAACTCTCAAAGTATTCTTTTCTTTGACACATGTGATAAGAGTAACTTGAGTCTGTGATCCAACCCTCATCATTCTTCAAACTCAACACCACTAATGCACTAACACCCTCACATTTAGCCTCATCGGAGGCGGTAACAATTTGAACATAATCTTCATTGTTCTTCCTCTCGGGACAATCCCTATTGAAGTGACTCAATTTCTGCCAAATAAATCATTTAAACTTTGACTTGTCAAACCTTTTTAATTTGGACATGCCTCTACATCACATCCTCATTTTGAGACACTCAAGCCTTCACCACCATCATCAATCTTCAAATCTTTCATTTTTGAATTTTTTTTGGATCTCACGACCGTCTGGACTTCATCAAAAGTAATAGTAACTTTCTTACCATAAAGAAGGGCAACCTTGAACTGGTCAAATGATCTGGGTAATGAACTCAAAAAGAGTAGAACTTTGTTCTCATCTTCAACCTTCATTTCTATATTCTCTAGATCATCAATAATCTTATAAAATTTTGTCAACTTCTCCACTACAGATTTGTTCTCTACCAATTAGAATGGGTAGAGTTGTTGTTTCAAACACAACCTCTAAATCAAAGATTTGTTATCTACCATTTAGAATAACATTTCTGAATCACCCGTTAAAACCAACATGACTGGTTGACTACATCTGCTTGTCGCCGCCTCCGAACCGTTGACCCCTTTCCAGAGCTCTGACGCACACCACCGCCTTCTAAACACCATGTCCAACCGTCGCCCAACTGCTGACCATCATCCCACACCCTTTTCGAATCGATGGACACCATCCCCGCACCCTTTTCGAATTACTGACCACCATCCCCACGCCGTGCGCCACTGCCTGACTTTGCCTGACTGCCGACCTCTTTCAACTTCCAGAATAATTTTTAATACTTTTCAGCAATCTTAAAACATAATTCTTTTCTCGTTCTGACTTATTAAAGTTTTAATAGAAAGTTCTAGCGCTTATATTACAAAACTATATGTTGGATTGAAACATTATAGACATAGATAATTTCTCTAGACACTCAGTAAGTTTAAAATTATTTGATATACTATTGAGGGCTCGTGAAATTAAATCATATAAATTAAGTAATTTTCTTTTTATTGTAATACACTAGTATAACTTTTAGGCTATCATTAACAATTGATTTTTTTGGTTAACTAAATATTAGTATTCATTCAAATCAGTTAATCCAACCAAAGTGAATATCGTAATTTGACAATAAACAGTACAACATCAAATGATAAATTAAACAATGTTCCATTCAGACAATAAAATTAAAATAAAATAAAGGGGTGATTACTGAAAAATAAATCCAAAACCATCCATGTCAAGAAGAGGAAGAAGAATAGAGAAGTTACAGTGATTTAAGAATTCTAATAGATAATACTTAATATTTTAAAAATTAAATTAAAATTTTCATTCGAAATTATTTTAACGAGTTATACTTTTTTAACAGAGGTGCAAAATGTCCACCAATTTCATTGATATTAATCTTCTAACATTAATAATATCTTCCCACCTAACTATGTTTTTTACCACTCACAAAACTTTGTATTTAATTCTGTACAATTTGTCGTTGAAAAAACTTCAGAATATCTTTTGTAAATAAATATGCCATCAGTCTATCTATCCTCCATATTTTGAATTCTGATTTGTGTTAAACTATTTCTCAATTTACAATATTAAAATTAAGGTAGATTTTTGGTATCCATATGAATTTATATTGATCATAGGTGTTTTTAATATAAATTATTTTAAAATTTTAATTTATTTTAAATAAAATAAAATAAAAGTGATGTCAGATTCAAATATAGTACAATTTAATTGTTTAATTAAATTTAAAATTTTGAAATGTTCACCTTAATTTAATTGTATATCACACTTTTTTTAGCATTGGCATCTAAGTTTACTATATACTTAATCAGACATTTTACCTAACAAATAATAAACATATGTATTTTAGTAAGAAAAGAGGTATTTTAGTAAAATCATCTTTCTCATTTATGTATTATCTTTTTTTTTTTTTGACAAATGTTTGCATTATCTTGAATAACAAACAATGAAGTAAGTATTTCTAGTGACACAAATAAAAGGTACGTGCCTCATCATCAATATAAGCTAATACTTGGAAAAGAAATAAAATAGACTTGCTCATTAAGAGAGTGTGAACCTTCCTAACTAGATAGGTACATAACTGAAATGTGAAATAAATAAAACTCTTCCATTTAAGAAAATGATGAAAATTATTAACTCTCATTTCTCAACAACCTCTTCATCTTGCATTTAATTCACTCAACAACTTCTTCATACTCACCTCTCCTTTCCAATCCATCAAACTTAACAGGATCATATCACAAATCTCACAAAGCCATATATATCCACTCATTAAGAAAGACAAGTTGATTTTCTCGATTCATTTCAATAGAATAAAATTTATACAGAAATAGAAGATAAAAGGGCAACAAGCTGCGCTGCTGCTAAACTATGTCTTCCATTCAAATGATGTCTGTTAACAAACTTGGTTACCAAAAGCTGAGGCATGAAGTTGGTTCTGATGATGAAAGGGAGAGAATCACCATTCAGAGACCAAGGAATTTTATAAGGTTTCGAAAGGTTCCTATGAGGAGAAGGTTTAAGCTGAAAATACCAAGCTTGAGAAGACTTTGGAGGAAAAAGGTAAAAGTGGTTTCTTCCATGAGAATTTCTTGTGCTAAAGTTATGAAAAGATTTAAAGATGGACATGTTCATTTTGGGGATCTTTTTGCTGGAAATTACTTGTTCATGCAAGTGAATCCTTCTTCACTCAACTGCCTTGGGAAAGAGATCTCTCTTTCAAAAATTGCTTAATCTCTTGTTTATTTTTTTGGTATGTTCTTATGTTATCATAAAGCCTTGTTTGCTAAAGCAAAAATAGGTTCTCAATTGTGCAAAATGTTCTATTTGGTGTAGCGAAATTACCTGCAGTTTTCAACTTGTTCTAGATCTAATTGCATAAGGAAAGAAAGTTCATAAGTTTCTCCTTTTTTTTTTTTTTTTTAAATAATCATTTTTTAAATTAAATTTCTAAAATAATATATATATATATATATATATATATATATATATATATATATATATATATATATATATATATATATATATATATATATATATATATATATATATATATATATATATATAAATAATCATCTTTCATGAAGTATGTGTCAGTTGGACTGACGCATCTATTTTCCTATTGAACAAAGGCGCCAATGGCCTCAATGCATGAATGCAATGAAGTCAATTGCATTGACGCATGCATACAATACATCATATGTATGCACTGATGCATGTGACGCACGTTTTATGTAAAAAAAATTGAAATTTTATATTTTATATTTATAAATAATTTAATTAAATAGGTAAATAAAATATAATTATTAATATTATAATATAAAATTAAAATACATAATAATTGATAAGAAAATCATAGACTCGCCCGATTGAAACGCCCCATGTTTCACATCCAGGTGCGTTAGCCTGCCTTCGAGATCTCCCATAATTTCCCTAAGGTGTTTGGGGCCTTTGAGTGCTGACATGATGCATTGGTGGCTGGTGTGAATGTCCGGTGAAAGGTTTAGCAGTATTTTATAGATTTGTCATCATTTCTCCCCAATAGTTGGGGGTTGTCGCCAACGGCGCTTCCGTAATTGAGTCCAGTGCTCATGTTGTCGTAGTTGGATCGTTGTAGTTTGGTGGTTTGTGGACGGTATGGTTGCCCGAATTGGGACATTGAATCTTTTTAGAAACGAAACAATGGTTCATGTGGTGTACTAAAGTCATATAATTGTTGGGTGTTGTGGCGATGGGATATTTGGGTGTTCATAAGTGGGGGGCTACGATGACATGAGGTTGAATCGTATGAATCATTCGGGCGATAGACAAATGTGGTGGCTGTGTATAGTCGTTGGTGGTTAGGGTTTGATTTCTGGTTTTGAGTTTGAGTGTGTGGCATGAATTTGGTTGTGAGGTTTGGGTGTACGGGAAATATAAAGGAGCACTACTGATGACAGTGACACAAGATGGCAATAACAATATTTTTCCAATCACCTTTGCACTAGTTGAAGGGGAGACTGCTGGTGGATGGAGTTTTTTCCTAAAAAATCTTCGATTGCACGTTGCTCATCAGCCTAACTTATGTTTGATCTCAGACATACATCTTTCAATAGTGAGTGCCTACAAAAACATTGATAATGACTGGTAGGATCCTCCTTCGTCGCATGTCTACTGCATTAGACATATCGCTCAAAATTCCATACGGGAGATCAAAGACAAAACATTATGGAAAAAGGTTTTCAACGCAGAGTACTCATTAACAGAACCTTCTTTCAAACACTACCGCGAAGACATCAGATTGTCAAACGCAGATGCAATAAGGTAGATCGACAATATTCCATTGGAGAAGTGGACTAGGGCATACGACAAAGGTCAATGATGGGGCCACGTGACAATAAATCTTGTGGAATCAATGAACTTTGTCTTCAAAGGCATCTGAAATCTACCTATAACCGCTTTAGTGCAAGCAGCCTATTTCAGGCTAGGGGTGATGTTTGAGATCAGACGTTCCAAATGGAGTTTAGTGTTACAATCTAGGAAGTTGTTCAGTGATGCTTCAATGAAATTCATTAAAGAGGAAGATGTGAAAGCTAACACACATGTGGTCACGGTGCTTAACCGTACTAAAGGTTGATACAGTGTTGCTTAGTCAATGGATCACAATGAAGGCATGCCGAGGGGACATTATTGAGTGGAACTAGATAGAGGTTGGTGCGATTGTGGAAAGTTTCAAGCCTTTCATATGTCTTGCTCCCATGTCATAGTGGCATGTTCAAAGGTTCTGCGGGGTCCTTCCAACTTACTATCTGATGTTTAGAAAGTCATAAACCTTTGCAATGTTTACAAAATTAGGTTTTCAGTAGTAGAAAAAGAGGAATAATGACCTGCATATCAAGGGTACATTCTCTGGAACAATGAAATAATGCGAAGAAAGAAAAAGGTCCGCCCAAACAACACCCTTATTCGAACCGAAATGGATACGGCGAACAAAATGGTTAGATTATATAGTTCATGTCGTCAGCCCGATCATAATCAACTAACTGTCCCAGTGTTGGAACAAGCACAACAAGATAATTTTAATTATAACTATTTTTCTTTATATTAAAAACAACATTCATTTCATATGATAAGCAAAACAAATACAATAATTAAACAATAACACAAGAAACTACAACAAATAAAATACCATCACAAACAAATACAACACATAAACAATATAACTATGCGATTACAACCATCAAAACAATTTTGTGAGAAGTATACATCATCCTGTGAACGTCTCTGTCAGTTTTAATATCCATCCAAAAACGAACTTCTCCATTTTGGTTGAACATCGTATCAAGCCATTGAATTCTTCTTATCCTTTCACCATCTGCAATGTCTCCATCTAACCAATGTTTCAACGTTCTGTTAAGATGTTTAAATGTATCTATATTCCAAAGTCGGATCTTCATTGGAGGCTCCATTGTTGAAAAGATTAAATCGGAATTTCTCTTGTGAATATAAGGACACAAGTATAAATATGAAGACATTTTAAATAAGATTGAAGGAGATTGAAGGAAAATGAAAGAAGATGGTAAGAAGTTGTGTGAAAAATCATGGGAGGGAGATGCTATATTTATAATAGATGAGTGGTGGAGCAGTAGTCACATGCATTGGCGCACACATATAACCATTATGTATGTGCCATTGCATGTGACGCCTTCACATGGCCTACACATGCATGCACCATTGCATGTGGCGCAAATGAATACAACTTTTCAATGGACGTGCCCAGGCCATTGGCCCTTATGTTCAGTGAAAAATAGATGTACCAGTCCAACTAGGGCATGCTTCATGAAATGTGATTATTCCGGTAAATATTTTGAATAAAAAGGTTATTTTAGAATTTTAATTGAAAAAAGTGATTATTTATAAAAAATTGAGTTTCTCAAAAACTATGTAGGGATACTAAATAATCAGAAATTAAATGACTTGACAAATTAACCAAATCATATCATATGTGTTTAATGTAAAGCTATATTAATTTCAGAACTAGAGTGTTAAAAAGCTAAAAGGTGAAACTAATCAATTTGGGCCACACCTAAAACAACATAGCCCAACACATAATGCTTCATAAGTTGGTGAGAATATTTCCTACCAACCCCACTAATACCTCACACCCTACATATTTTCACAATATATATATATATATATATATATATATATATATATATATAATTGATTAAAAAGTGTTGATATCATCAAAAAAAATTATCAAAAAGTTCGGACAAAAAATCCAATAGAATATATAAAAAAAATTGTACAAATCAAAAATTCTGGTAGTGTATCTGAAAAATCTGACGTACTGGGTATTTCAAAAAATCAGTATGTTATGCGATAATTTTGAAAGTGTTAATTTTTTACTAGATTTTTTTATTAAATGTGAAAAATCCGGTAGTGGAACAAGTACCGGTTTTTTCAAATCAACTTTCAATTATCGAATTTTTAGTCGGTCATGCAAAAAACTGGTAATGTTAATTGAACGATTGAGATTTTACCGACAGTTTTGTGCGGATGTGATTACAACGAATGTATTGTGTGGTCCATAATGAATTCAAAAATGTATAAATATGGGTCATGTGGTTTTAAGAAAAACATCTTACAATGCCCTAGTTTTTATTTAAGGCATAAGTGTATTTCAACGGGGTCAAACCACTTGTAGAGTTTTGGAACCCCGAGGGCACCGCATGTCTCTCCCTTCTGAGATCCAAGTTGAATGATATGTTGCTAGACACCGAGAACATAGAGGTTTGTAAGATCGAGTTTTGCGAAGACTGGATTGAAACTGATGGAAAGGTAAAATACAACCTTGTTGAGCTGAAAATCGACAAATATTTGAAAGTTATGTGGAGAACATATCATTGTAGGCTAACTAAGGGTCCGATCGAGTTTGATGCGAAAATTTCTAGATCTTTCGATGACATAATCAAGATGTTGAAACATCCAAAATCATTTGGTAGTGTTTAGGTTTTCTAATTTATTATTGTTTTCGTAAGTTAAGTAATCGTCTATCTAAGTTATGTAATCGTTTTTCAAATGTTAAGTTATGTTTATCATGCATCAATGAAAGTGCCAAAATTTTAACTAATAACCAATGTTGGTGCAAATGTCTGAGTAATACTACATAATATACAAATAATATAAAAAATGATAATAAGGTCTAAATAGCACCCCCCCCCCCCCTTCAGGCTATGTGTGTTGTCTGCAATGCCAAAGCATAAACCTCACCATCTAGGTTCACCAAACCCATAAGGTTATCCATAATGAATGACATCATCTACAGGTGTTAAGCTTCATCCACAACATGTGGAGGTGGTGGAGGCGATGAAAGGTCATCAGAAGGTACCCTAACATCACAGGTACTCCATCATGAGAAGGTCCAACATGAAAAGATCTAGTATGAGAAGGTCCAACATGAGAAGATCTGGCATCATCTCCATGCTACCTAGGTGGGATGATGCGAGGGTGTGATATAGCTAGGTAGCACTCCAAGTACCCATCCACACACTCCATTGGGAACTGAATTTCCACTACACGATCTTTAATGACATATGCAAACCCAAAAACGTGACTAACAAACCATCTATAATTCCCTTAAATGGAATAGCAAGGATTGGTTTTGGGATGTTCTGGACATATCCAAACTGGTGCAGAAACCTCTCAGGTAAGTGTCTAACCACTAACGTCTCCCATCTTAAATAAGTAGAAAACAAGTGTCATCAAACTCATGATGCATTCTATGGTCTGCGTAGGGATCCAGATGACATAATTTACAGTCAACACATCAATCCTCCTCATGTACTCCGTAAAACCTCTCAGGTGTACATACATGCCCCTTCATCTCTTGGTCTGTGCGAACCTTGTAATGGTAGGAATAACTTGCCTCTCACAAATGGAGGGTGAAATTCTGGTATCAGATATGAGATGTCGAAGGTAATGTCACGACACTAATATCTGAACAACAAGTGAAATATGAACGGATAAAAACCAGGAAACAATTGAAAGACACAAGCAATTGTTAACCCAGTTCGGTGCAAACACACCTACATCTGGGGGATACCAAGCCAGGAAGGAAATCCACTAAACATAATTAGTTCAAAGACTCTCAAATAACAACTTCAAGTTATAGTCTTTTCACCTAATCTCTACCCGTGTGATTTCTATCTAAGAACTCTTAGACATGAGACCCTACTCACTCCCCCTCAATCACAGCAGTGATACTAGAACAAATACCAAAAAGAAAGAAGACACACTTCAAGGACACACACTTGATCGTGCTTAAAAGCTTCAATCAAGTAAACAAATACACTCGTACTTCAAATCTTAGAGTGGACAAATTACAACTCAAAAACTCAGTCCAATTCACACATCAACAACATGGATGAATGGCTCACAATTCACAAACGCACACAAGACTAAAACCCTAATACTCACTCCCTTCACCATTCGTGTTTTCTATATCTAAAACAGGGTTTACATAGTCTTTAAATAGAAGCTTTCTAAATGGGCCAGGGTAGCATGAAACCCTAATTCTATTTATTGCGTATTCCCTAAGAAATAGCAGCGAATCATTCCTTTTTGGGAAACAGAATATTCTGAATTTAAATAGAATTACTCCTTGAATAATGCATGCAATCTCCACATAAGCACACAAAGACTTGCATGAAAAGCGCAACAATAAAATACATAACATTCAGACTGAATGTTATGCACATGTCGTAACATCGGGTCTGACATCTTGAATAAATCCTGCACAACCATATCAAACAACCTGCAGAAAGCTGATATCACATGTCAAGACTACAAGCGTGACATCTTGTGATAACACTAAGTTTTACCAAAATTAATGCCAATTCATAAAACCAACAAACTCCCCTTTTGGCAAATTTTGGCTAAAACAAACAACAGATCACACGATCACAAGAAATCAATCAGAGCAATAGTTCAGTAGCAAAAAAAACATACACATATCACTAGCAAAAATAACAGGTAGTAAACACACAAGCACTTACACATACAACACTAGCAAGAACCAACTAGCAAACATCAGGACACACAAGTGCTTGTACTCTCCCTCAAGTTCATGTAACTTCCCAGAACACAACAGCTCCCCCTTAAGCCAGTCCATAACAAGCAACAGCCACACTCCTTCACACACACAGAACACAGAGAATTCTCCCCATGTATCAAACAAATAAACACCAGAATTCTCCCCCTGTATCAGACAAGCAGAGCAACAACAATACTATAGAGCTAAGCAAAGATACTCATCTACATCTACAACTACTTCTCCCTCTTTTTAGCCAAAAGAGACCAAAGAGACAAAATAAATGTCTATCTAGTCATTAACAGAAATACCAAAAGTTAAAGAGTTACATCACCAAGTACAGACACAAGTATAAGAATTCTGAGAAACAAACCAAAAAAATCCACACAAAAAAACCATCAAAAACAAGAGGGACCAAAGCCAACAGAGCTACTCAGTAGAGCTTGAGTTTGCAGCCTCTTCAGTAGCACCAGAAGCAGAATTGCCACTCATATCATCATTGTTAGCAGACCTCTCACTAGAGGTGTGGGCATCAGCTTCTTCTTCATGGCTGACATTAGCATGTTCAACATTTCCACTCTCAGTCTGCTCCAAGCTTTCAATCAAGGCTTCCAAAGATTGTTTTCTAGTTGTGGCTACCCTAATCCCTTCACCTAGCTCTTTGCATGTCTCCTTAAGCTCAGCAATTGCTCCAACTTTTGAGACTGACCTCCTCATGGCAGATGTCATGACAATATCCTCAACATGATTGCCTTCAAAGAGTTTGTAGTGCACAGACAAAGTTGGTTTTCTCCTACTAGGTAAATCATTTGAGCATAGAATACCAGGATGTTGATTCAAGATAATTCCATAGATCATAGAGGGAAAATCAATTGGAAGCTTAACTACATTAGTAGTTGCATGCTTGATGATTTAATCAAACATATATCTACCATAGTCAAATTTCACTTTTGTCCCAACAGCAAAAATAAACCTCCCAAGAGTATTAGCAATGGTGGAGATATGGTTGGTAGGGACCCAATTAGCAGCTCCTATTTTATGCAGGATAGCATACTTGATAGTCAACTTCCCAGCAGGAATATGCTTTTTAAAAGGCGAAACTTTCACCTGCTTAGCTGTAATCTCCCTACAGACCTGATTGTCTGTAACCTCTAATTCTCCTGCACCCTCATTATTTCTGCCTAGAAAGTTATTAATAACAGTAGGAGAGAATGTTATACACTTACCCCTTACATACACCTTGCAGAACTCCTTGTTGTTCTTATCAGAAATATCCTCAGGAATATTAACAATAAATTCCTTAACTAAACCTTCGTAGCATTGAGAGAACCCGACAACAGTCTTCAAAAGCCCAACAGCTTATATCAGGTCCATGACCTTCTTGACATCAGCAACATCTTTTCCCAATTCCCTTTCCACAGCTACCCTTCTCTGAATCACAAATTTCCACTTAGCAGCTCCATCCTCAAGATGGAAGGAGATGTTATCCAAATGAACAACAGGTACTTTAATAGGAGACTTCCTAACAGTAGTTTTCTTCGCAAGCGAGATGTCAGGGACATCTTTCTCAACATCCTCTTCAGGCTCAAAATCATCTTTGACCTTCCTCTTCTTTATTTAAACCTTGCTCCATCGATTGGAGGGACCAATGACAGCAGTCTTCTTAGCTTTTCTAGCTGACATAAGTTCAGCCACAAATTTTACTTTGCGAGTGTAATACCCCAAAATTTACCCTTCATTTTTCTTGGAAGCATGGGATTATTGTTTCACACTGCATTAGCATCATACTAGGTCATACTCATTGCATACTGCATTAATGACTTGGGAAATCAGGGTTTGATTGATCACTCCTTAGCAGAAGGAGTCCACACAAAGCAAGACTGAGAATTGAACTTCATTCTCCAAATATACAAGTCCCAAGGGGTTCCATATGTCTTATTATGGTCCCCAGTTCATCAGTGGAAGATTCAGAGCTCTCAGAGTGCGCATCTGCATTTAAATCAGAAATTAGGGTTTCATGGCCATCTGCAACAGGCAGTGTTTGGTGGGAAGAAAAGGGGGCTCATTCATGTCATGATTATAGAGGCATCTTGGCCTAGAAGATCCACAATTATCTCACAAAGATCCACTGCCAATCAGTGCAGTCAGTTCCTAGTCATTTTGCCCTAAAACTAGGGTTTGGTATAAAATCGGTTTATTTCTGATTCCTCGGGTGAAACTATTTTCCATGGCCCTCCATATGTCCACAAGGGTCTACATGCAAAAAAATCAGCTCTTTATTTGAGCCAGAGGTGCTTCAATTGATCAATGGAATCGGGAATCAGACAGTCTGGGAAAAGTCAACTGTGGGGCCAAAAAAGTCAACTCCTGACATTTGGAAAGTTGAATCTCAAAATTCATGCCTAAGGGAGCCTACATGTGAAATTTGATCAAGTTTGGATCATGGATTCATCATTTAATCAGGAGTTGGAAAAGTTACCAAATTTAAAAATAGTTGACTTTCCATTTAAGGGAAGTTTTCAAGGTTTTTGCATCCACTTTAAGCCTATATTCCATCAAGATGCAAGCTCCATTTGAAAATTTCTCCAACATGAAAGTTGTTCCTCTTGTTCCAAGATTTCTAGAGATTTAAAGTTTGCTTCATTTGGATTAATATTGAGAAAGTTATGCTTGGTCAAAGTGAGACATTATTTTAGAACACTTAGAAAATTTTCTAAGTCCAAAATTTGCAAAATATGTCAAGACTTATGGGCCAGATTTTTTGCACTTCAAGGCATCTTTTGAAAATACTTTCTTCATGACAATTGTACCTTGATATGTCCTCTTTCACACCTTTTTGGAACCACCCCAGTTGGATCATTTGTTTGGAAGATACACTCATCTAAAGTTGGTATCATAGACTGAATTTTTTGACAGCATTTAGGCCAAACTGGCCCAACCATTTTGCAGCTATGGAACCTGAACTTTATGGCCATTTTTCACCTCTTTCCACTCATCATTTCAACTTGTGTTCAACATTAAAGATGTTAAGCTCCATGCCCTCTTTCTACTGTTTGCATTACCTTGCCATTTGGACATGTATTCATCAAGATACAAGGTCTTAAAGTCACCCTGTTGGACTATTTTTGTGTTGCACAAGCCAAACCAAATCAGACCACAAAACCAACCAACACACTTTTTACCTTATTTGGCCATTTGCTTTTAGTAAGTTTTTCCATATTTAGAACTTGCTTTCACACCCCACTTTTTTCACTTTTTGCTCATGAATCCAAACCATACCTCAAGCCCATTTAAGACACTTTAACCCTACATATTTAAGACATCAAAAAACCCTAATCTGAAGAGTGGTGGCTGCAAAAAGTTCAGAGCAAGGCAAGCAAGAGATTTCTCATTCCTTCCCATTTTCACAAGTTCTAAAATTTCTCAAAGCACAAAGAGTAACTTCATTCCTCCTTCTATTCCTCCACTATCAAGAGGCAGTGGACCTTACATCCACTAGGTAAATATTTTATCACTCACACCATGCCATGCTTATGCTTACTACTTGTTTCTTTCATGCTATCCATCCATGTTTCATTTTAGTTTTCATTTATGCCATGCTTATTTTCCATTATTTCCATGCTTATTTTTTATGTTGTTATTGTGCCATGCTTGTCCATGAACCCTTCAATATGAGACATTGCTTTTAAGTTGGATTTTGTAACATTTATTTTTTGTTGAATCTGGGTGCATGAAGCCCCCTTGTTGTTAGCTTTTCTACATGTTAGGGCCATTATTTTTAATGAAACAAAGCACCATTGTGTTCTACATGTTCCATGCTTGAAGTTTGCTTTTTATACCATGTCATTTGGAGCACCATAGCATGAGATATGTTGTGTAGAAGTTGGAGAAAATTGGCCTGCATTTTCGTGTGTTTTTTCTGCATGCATGGTTGTTTGTTGTTGTTCCATGATGAGCTGACACGTGGCACGCTTCAGGCCCATAGATCGCGCCTGGCCTTGCTGATCTCGTCCGTCCACATCCGTTTTTGTCTTATATGACTTATGAAAGCATGGCCAATTGATATGCAGTGTTACATGTTATTTTAATTGTTACATTTTTATTTATGTCACATGCTGTTTAATTACTTGGACTGTGGGTTGGGCTTAGCGCCCCATATGCTGTATGCACCCTCATTCGCTTGGCCTGCTATGTCCATTCTTTTTATTTCTTTTTTTAATTCTTACTTAATTTATTTTTCTGTTTTGTTTTTAATTAATAAAAATATTTTATTTGTTCATAAAAATACCAAAAAATATTTTTTACTTTCCTTAATGTTTTATTTAATATATTTAATTTTTATTTTCATATTTTATTTAATATTAATATTTTATTTCAATTATTTATTTCAAATGGTTCATTTTAATACACATTTTTCCATTTATTTTATTTTTATAGCTTAAATTTATTTTTAACTTCTGATTTTTGGGATGAGGGTTGACCAATGTCTCATGGTCAACTTGACCTTTTATTGGAATTTTATTCCCCATTTTCAATTTATTTTGGATTTATTTTTGACCTAGTTTGCTTGGTTGACTTTTCGTTTGACTTCTATTTTATTTCAATTAATTTATACACTAATTTTCATTATTTTTAAAATCTTTTTGGGGGATGATGATGTCCTGACCCCACCTAACTTAGTTTAATTTTTCATAATTTTATTGATTAATTTACTATTTATTTCATAATTTTCAAGTTGACTTGACTTTTCGGTTGACTTTTCCATGATTGATGTTTGACAAAGGGATTGCTTTTGGCAATTGAAGAGATCTTTTGATCCTCCCTTGTTCATCTCATATGCCATAAATTAGAGGCCCTACATCTTGATTTTATTTGATCCTTGCATCATTTCCCGATTAAATTATTCAGTGATCCTTTGTGTACATAGTTTCACCTGTCTGTTTCATCTGATATTGTTTATACTTGTTTCTTTCATCCATGCTTCTATTGTTTGATTGTTTAACATGTTTATACATCTCATGCATTGTCTAATGCTCATTCATTTCATTCTTTGATTATTTGATTTAATCATATAATTTTTTATATATCTTATTGTTTGATATATGTGGCCTACTTGTATGATGTATGAGGCATATATTATTATTGCTTGATTGCCATGAACAACCCCCATTCATAACCAATGTACCCCTCTCCCATGAAGTGTATAATGTTTATTCTTTCATTCTTTATTCATCTGTTAATACAAGAACTAAAATGAACATCTGATAACCATTTCAAAACAAGATCAAAACCTCGATCCAACATCGAGTAATTATTTTCAAAACTTAACAGAACCAACACGTATTCATCCATTCTTTTGTAAGACGATTGCTTCAGGCATCGCCATTTCTCTTGTAAGTCGATTGCTTCAGGCATCGCCATCTACCACCTGTAAGTTGATTGCTTCGTGCATCGCCATCTACCCTTATCCTCTCCTTGCTCCATTCGTCGATTCTTGTTCCGATTAGGTAGCACCCATTAGGTAGAACCCTTTGTATGATAACATAGGTAGAATTCCCATATTCCTTTGTATGATAACATAGGTAGAATTCCCATATTCCTTTGTATGATAACATAGGTAGAATTCCCATATTCTTTTGTATGATAACATAGGTAGGATTCCCTCATTCTCTTGCATGCTAACATTAGGTAGATCTTCCCATTTGTAAATCCTAACACTTAAGTTCATATTGCATGACAACTCTAGGGCAGAGCTTCCCCATTTTTTAGACCTTCCGTGCGTCTCCGATCTTGTGGCATGTAGTCCGTTCTATTGCAAAGAGGTAACTGCCTAAGACTCGATTCAGCGAGCTGCGACACCTGCTGCTAGGACGTGAACACATTGCCCACTCTCCTTTGACACAACTGGTGTCCTCCTTTGTGAGTCCATGTTCAGATGGCAATCCCTATGTAGCCGAACTACGCCAACTCTGATTCTCATGTTCAGATGAGATACGTAGGCACAAGATGCGATGTCTTGCCGAGTTCTTTCCTTTTTTGACTGACGACTAACAACTAATCCTTGTTTGTTTCGCCCTCGTTGCGATTCTTTTCTCTCGCCCTTGTTGCGATCGAGACCTTCCCTTTCTCTTGCCCTAGTTGCAATCGAGACCCTTGTTCCCGTAGTTAGCTGAACTACGTTTTGCTCTGATTCTCATTTCATATGAGATACGTAGGCATAAGACGCGATGTCTTAGCGAGCACACATCTCTTTCACCCATAGGTAGCCGAGCTACAAAGACTCTGATTCTCATACTCAGATGAGATACGTATGCAGTGGATGCGACATCCGTGCGAGTCATTTTCTTTTGACCCTTTTTTTAGTAAGTAGTACATTAGATATTACACACACCCTTTAGACAAGAACAACAAGAGTGGATCCCGTAGAGTACTACGGATGCGTAGGGGGGCTAATACCTTCCCTTTGCATAATCGACTCCCGAACTCAAGATTTGGTTGCGAGACCTTGTCTTTTCCTTTCCTTTCTCCAGGTTTACTTCGAGCGTTTCCTTTCCCTCCTTTGGGATAAATAACGCACGGTGGCGACTCTTCTGTCATTTTCTTTTTTCGCAGGTTGCGACAGTGAGTTTTCATGCGTTTAGCCACACTTGGCTTTATATGATGAATCAAGCTTGAAGGTGAGAAAAACAAGAAAGGGGGGTTTGAATTGTTTAGAAAAATTAGCACTTTTTCAAAATGAAAACCACACAATGATTTTATACTGGTTCGCTTATAACACAAAGCTACTCCAGTCCACCCGGCCAAGGTGATTTCGCCTTCAACAAGGACTTAATCCACTAATCTTGAAAGATTACAAACAACGTCTAAGAGAAAGATCTCTTAGTCCTCTCAAGTATACAGACTTCACAGAGTCACTTGAGGAAATAAACAAACAATAGATAAAAGATTTATGTAATCTAGAGTGCTTCTAAGAAAGCAAATATTACAGTATTAAGAACAAGAGTTTTTCACGTTATAAGCAAAAGCTTCGTGAAGATCTTTAGAGAGCAAGAGTGTTTTTTCTTGAGCGTTGATGTTTCAGTATAATTTTGGCTTGTTGGCTTACTTATGTTTCAAAGTTGATTGCAACCCATTTTATATATCAGTTGAAGTAGTAGTTGAAACTGGTGGATATTAAAATGAATTTACGCCATCACTTAAATAGCTTCTGCAGGATAACTTTCTCTCCTTGAAATGACTACTTACCACAAGTAGTATCTTCTTTATTGAAATTGGAGATTAACGTCTCTTTCTTAATTAGGAAAACCATTTGCAAATCTTTACTTGACTTTAACGTTACTCTTTCATGATTAGCAATCCATGCTCAGAGTATTTGTGTTTCTGGAGAATCTTGGAATCTTGCTTCTGATGTTAATCTCTTGTGAGTTCAGATAGTTTCTTCAGATAGCGCTGATAACTTCTGGAACTTAGAGATAGCGTTGTTCAGAGTCAGAACATCTAGAGCTTACTTCTTGTACAGATGCTTCTGATACTTTGCTGTTTTGCTCAGAGTTAGACTTTCTTGAACGTGTTCCACTTCAGATGCTTCTGATCATATGATAATATGCTTCTGATCTGGTTCTGCATCTGATGACATCATCAGATTTCTTCCTTCTTTCTTTAGAATCCTGCACACTTAGAAACTTTTCGTTAGGGTGCCATTTTTGGTTTCATCCTTTGTTATCATCAAAATCAAGGAATCTGTTGTAGAACAATTTTTGTTCTTACAATCTCCCCCTTTTTGATGATGACAAAACAAACTTAATTAGCAGATGAAACATGAATAATATCAGATCAGATAGACAGAAGCTCCCCCTGAGGTAGTGCTAGGGAGTTCAGAAGTTCTTACCAGAGCTTCTAAGTAAAGAGGTTTCTTGATACCTTCTGCAATTTCTTAAGTCCAGGTTAGATAAAATTATTTTTAAGAAAAATATGTTGCAGAATGCTTAAGGTATTAGACAATATTTTCATCAGAGCTATTAATGACTTCTCCCCCTTTTTGTCAGAATCAAAAAGACATAGCAAAAAATAAATAAATTAAGAGAAAAAACTTGTATTCAGATAAAAGCACAAAGGCAACAAGAACTAGAAAACATCAGATTCAGAGAAAATAAAACAACAGGCAAGCAAAATAAATCCTAAGTGCCTAAGGGTTCGGAGGCGGAGGCATTCTCTGAAGCAACATAGCAAGCATGTTCTGGATGTTGTCGTTGACAGTATCTTGCTTGTCCATTCTGGCCCGGAGTTCATTCTGATCTTGCTTAAGTTCTTTCAGAGTCTGAAGAACCATAGGGATAACAGAAGAGGACTCTCCCAGAGTCAGAGCCTGCTGTGCTTCAGCTTCAGCAGCAGCTTGTGCTTCTGCATCCGCCAGAGCCTTAGCTTCAGCTTCCTTAATCCTTAGGATTTCAGCTTCCCTTGCTTTTTCTTCTTCAAGTCTTCTTGCTTCTTCAGCTTCTCGCGCAAGTCTCTCTTCCTCTAGCCTTCTGGCTTCTTCAGCAGCTTCTCTGGCAAGTCTTTCCTGGAGTCTTGCCTCAGCATCTCTGATGTAGCCATTTCTGACTTGTTCAGAGATGTTCTTTAGTCTAAAAGCCTCAGAGGTCATCCAGCCAATGACTCTGTTCCAGTGTGTCCTTACAGATTCAGGATCATCACTGACTTCAGAGTTAGTGGTCAGAGACTTGACCTTTTGTACTGAAGCCCCTGCTACCAGCATGATGGCTTCCTCAAGGGTAGGTACAGAAAGGTTTGGTTCAGAGGTTTGAGGTGAAGATGTTGGAGGGCTGAGATTTAGTGTGAGAGGTTCAGATTCTGCTTCAGGTTCAGATCTTTGGGGTGAAGCGTAAAGAGGGTTTAAGTCTAAAGGTTCAGTTTCAGTTTCTGATTCAGGTGCAGCAGAGGTGTTTGGTGGGTTGATAACAGAGGTGGGAAGGTCAGAGGGTTGGTCTTCAGAAGGGATGGTGGTTGTTTGTTGTGGTGGTGAAGTTATTTCAGGTTCTGTTGGTTGTTGTGAAGCATGGTTTAGAGCATAAATTTGGGCTAGGGTTGGAGAGTTAGGGTCTGAGAGTTCTGGGTCAGAAGAAATGTTGAGGTATGGTGGTGATTCTGGGGCTGTGGAAGAAGAAGAAGAAGAAGTGCTTTGGTTCATTTGTTCAGGTTCAGAATGAGGTATGAATGTACGGGCGATATTTAAAACTGGTGAAGGCTGAGAGGTTCTGATGGTTGAAGGTGGGATTTCAGAGGTTGTATAAATTGGTGGTGTTGGGAGAGGATTAGAGGAAGGGGTAGAGGAAACCATCGGAGGTACATGGGAAAGAGGAGGAACAGACATACCAGTAGAGATTTTCAGAGGAGCTGGAGATCTGCTTCCAGAAGATTCTCCAATTCTGGCCTTCTTTGCCTGTGATGCAATCTTCTTCTCAGAGAGACCTCTCTTGTATCTGACGAAGGCTTCTTCTGAATCCAGACAATCGTCGAGGCTGAAGTCAGATATGTCAACACCTTCATCCAGCATACGCTGAAGATAGATGGCAACCGCATCTCTGGGTTCATTTTTGAAGAACCTTGCAAGACCATGGGGCAGCTTCCTCTGATCTTTCAAGGCATCCCAGGATGTATCCATAGTGGGTCTGACTTGAATCTTCTTGATTATTCCCATACTCTTGAGATTTCTGGCATTCAGAGGCTTCCCAGTGTCTATTGCCAGATCATCCATCAGTTTGGTCTTTTCCAGATGGTCTACCAGTCCGTTCTCGATGAAAACATCAGATAGCAATCTTCCCAGAGGGATGTAGGATCTGGGCTTCATGTTATTTCTGGTTTCCTTGACAGAATCTCTGAGGTATCTGAAAAGGAGAGCAGGGAGGCAAATCTTCACACCCTTCTGAATGCAATACAGAATGCATTTCTGATCTGCATTGATGTAGTCAGAGGAGTTGGAGGCTGGACGGTGGTGAATAGTTCCCAGAATGATCTTCAGCCACACTCTGAGGTTCTGATGCAGCTCTTTGTTCTTTGAAGGATTTCCTTCAGTGTTGGGTTTGAAGATTGTTGGATTGATTACATCAGTAATGCGCTTTGACCTAGGAGGGATGTTGTAAATCCTTTTGCCTCCATCTCTCTCCATGTTCAGTAAAGAGGCAATTGACCCTTCAGTAATTACAATCTTTACCCCCAGAACATAGGAGACGATGAAATGGTCATCTGCATCTGCAAATCTCCAGAACTCCTTGATGAGAAGTGGGTAAACCGGACCATAAAGCCTTTGGAAGTAGTTTTCCCACCCTTGTTTACGAAGTTCTTCAGTAAGATCAACGCCATTTCTCTTCAAGTTGTCGAAATCTACTAGCGTTTCACACAACACGTCCAGTCCTTCAAAAGGGGTTGATAGGTTAATATGGCGTTCACGGTCAAGAACATGAGGTTCTTTGTAAATAGGGGTGATGGTGACGCCTGTAACCGTTGGAGTTTGAAAGCTTGAAGTTTGAGCAGTTGAGCTTGATTCTATTTGTTGAGAAAAGTTAAACACTTCTTGTTGTTGAGCGTCCATGGTGAAGAAAAAGATGAAGATTGAGAGTTTGCAGAGAATGCTTCAGAGAGGTTTAGGGTTTTAGAGTGAGTGAGAGTGATAAGTGTGTGAAATGTGAGAAAAGTGTTTATATACTCTAAGTAAAACACATGCAAAACGACACATTAAATTGCGTTAGTACAAAGCTCAAGATTGCACGCTTGGGGGAAAAATGATTACAGCTAATTAATGAATGTCTAATCCCAACAGTACGCACACTGCTCAAGGAGATTTCAAACGTCTGTCCTTTGAATTTCTTTTGACAGCTGTCTAGAAGTTCTAGGGTTAGACGCTTAGTGCTCCACATGTTGATGTATCTGATCTTCAGGAATACCAAAAGATTGATTCCTGGAGATTTCTAACTCAGATATCTTCTTAACTTGTAGAAGTATCAGAGTCAGAGGCAGAAGTACATTTGTTTTTATATCAGAGTCTCATTTTACATTTTCAGAGCCACACTTCATTTAGGGCAATTTTTAATGTTCAGATTTTCTAAGATGAAAAGAAATCTATCTTCAGCTAGAGGCTTAGTGAAGATATCTGCCCATTGATGTTCTGTATCAATGAACTTCAATGTTACTATCCCTTTCTGAACATAGTCTCTGATAAAATGATGTTTTATTTCAATGTGTTTGGCTCTAGAATGTAGAATGGGATTCTTACTTAAACAAATAGCAGCAGTATTATCACAAAAGATAGGAATGTTACTTTCAAAGATTTGCAGATCTTCTAACTGATGCTTCATCCAGAGCATCTGAGTTGTGCACAGTGACACTGAGATATATTCTGCTTCTGCAGTTGATAGAGCAATTGTTGATTGTCTTTTGCTAGCCCAGGATATCAGATTGTTTCCCAGAAGCTGGCAATTTCCAGAAGTGCTTTTTCGTTCTATTCTATCTCCTGCATAATCTGCATCACAGTAACCCGAGAGTCTATACTCTGATGTTTTCTCATACATCAGGCCCAGGTTAGGAGTTCCTTTCAGATACTTAAGAATTCTCTTAACTGCTGTTAAATGAGATTCTCTAGGATCTGATTGGAATCTGGCACAAAGACAGACACTAAAGAGAATATCAGGACGAGTAGCAGTCAGATAGAGGAGAGAGCCTATCATACCTCGATAGAGCTTCTGACAAACCTTGTTGCTTACCTCTTCCTTTTCAAGAATGCAAGTTGGGTGCATGGGAGTTTTTGCAGAGTTGCATTCAGTCATGTCAAACTTTTTCAGAACGTCTTTAATGTACTTGCTTTGATGAATGTACGTGACTTCTGGAGTTTGATTAATTTGAATTCCCAGAAAGAACTTTAGTTCTTGCATTAAACTCATTTCAAATTCTGCCTGCATTAACTTAGAAAATTCTTGGCAAACAGAGATATTAGCAGAACCAAAAATAATATCATCAACGTAAATCTGGCATATCATGAGATTATTATTAAGGTTTTTACAGAAGAGTGTAGAATCAACTTTCCCTCTGATAAAATTTTGTTCCAGAAGAAAATTGCTTAAACGTTCATACCAAGCTCTGGGAGCTTGTTTAAGTCCATATAAAGATTTTTTAAGTTTAAAAACATGTTCTGGAAAGTTTGAATTTTCAAAACCTGGAGGTTGATTGACATACACTTCTTCTGAAATATAACCATTAAGGAATGCACTCTTGACATCCATTTGGTATAATTTGATAGAGTGATTAATAGCAAAAGATACAAGAAGACGAATAGATTCTAACCTCGCGACTAGAGCAAAGGTTTCATTATAATCAATACCTTCTTGTTGACTATAACCTTGAGCTACCAGTCGAGCTTTGTTTCTGACGACTTCTCCTTTCTCATTCAGCTTGTTTCTGAATACCCATCTGGTTCCAATGACGTGAGTGCCTCTGGGTTTAGGAACGAGATCCCAGACATCATTCTTTGAGAATTGATCTAATTCTTCTTGCATAGCTGCCACCCAGTCGTTATCCTGAAGTGCTTCATCACAAGACGTAGGCTCAATCAGAGACACTAGTCCCAGAGGAGTATCTTCAGAAGTCCTGAAGGTAGATCTGGTTCTGACAGGTTCGTCCTTGTTTCCCAGAATCAAATCTTCAGATACATTGATACGACTTTTAACTTTCTTTGGGATTTCTGGAGATTTAATTTCTTCAGAGTTCTGAGTGACAGTTGCTTCTGGATTTTTATCAGATTCTACAAGAGTGATTTCCAAATCTGCAAACTTTTCAACTAGCTTTGACTTTTCAGGGTCAAGCTTATCATCAAATCTGACATGAATTGATTCTTCCACAATTTTGGTTTCTGTGTTGTATACTCTGTAGCCTTTAGAGCGTTCTGAGTATCCTAACATAATACATTTCTGTGCTTTGGAATCAAACTTGTTCAGATGTTCCTTAGTATTTAATATAAAGCAAGAACATCCAAAAAGGATGAAAATATGAAATGTTTGGTTTTCTTCCTTTACACAGTTCATAGGGAGTCTTTTCTAGAATAGGTCTTATAGAGATTCTATTCTGAATGTAACACGCTGTATTTACAGCTTCTGCCCAAAAGTGCTTTGCTACATTAGTTTCATTGATCATGGTTCTCGCCATTTCTTGGAGTGTCCTATTCTTCCTCTCTACAACTCCATTTTGTTGTGGAGTTCTAGGGCAGGAGAAATCATGGGATATTCCATTAGAATCAAATAATTCTTCAAAATCTTTGTTTTCAAATTCTCCACCATGATCACTTCTGACTCTAATAATTTTAGAGTCAAATTCTTTTTGCACTTTGGAACAGAAACTAGTGAATACAGAGTGAGACTCACTCTTGTGCTTTAGGAATTTTACCCATGTCCAGCGACTGTAATCATCAACAATGACTAGTCCATACTTCTTTCCATTAACTGATGCTGTTTTCACAGGACCAAATAAGTCAATGTGAAGAAGTTCCAGAGGCTTAGAGGTAGAAACAACATTTTTCTTTTTAAAAGATGTTTTTGAAAATTTTCCTTTCTGACAAGCTTCACACAGAGCATCTGAAGAAAATTTCAGTTTAGGTAGGCCTCTGACTAACTCGAGTTTAGTTAGCTGAGAAAGTTTCCTCATGCTAATGTGGCCCAAGCGTCTATGCCATACCCATTGCTCTTCGTGAACTGACATTAGACATTTAACATTTTGATCTTTTAAATCAGAAAGATTTATTTTGTAAATGTTGCTTTTCCTCTTGCCTGTGAAAAGGATAGAGCCATCATTCTGATTAATGGCTTTACATGTTTTTTGATTGAAGATTACATCATAACCGTTATCACTTAATTGACTTATGGATAACAAGTTATGCATTAATCCTTCTACATAAAGAACATCAGATATAGAGGGAAGAGTACCATTACCAATAGTTCCGGAGCCTCTGATCCTTCCTTTCTGATCTCCTCCGAAGCCTACAAATCCAGCGTCTTTAAGTTCCAGACTTTGGAACATAGACTTTCTTCCCGTCATGTGTCGCGAGCATCCAGAGTCCAGGTACCATGACTGGTGTCTGAACTTTGCTGCATAGGATATCTGCAACATACACAATCTTATCTTTTGGTACCCAGAATCTCTTGGGTCCTTTCAGATTAGTTTTCCCAGAGTTTCTTATAACTTTGGGTTTTCTAGCATTTTTAAATTTTTGTTCTTGTGTGTGTGTGTAATGATATGAAAAGGGAGACTTAAGTTGGTTACTGGTAGAAGTTTTATCTTCCTTAGGATCATACCCAATTCCCTTTTTATTGTTCTGACTAACTCCATAAATCATGGATGCCATAATACTCCTATCTATCCCATTTTTCAGAAATTCTTGAAAGGCTTCTTCGTATTTATAAATTATTTTATTTGAAGTTTGTGGTGCTTGAGACAACGCTTCTTCTAATTCTAAGCTTTTTCTTTTTGCTCCATCTCTTTCTAGTGTTAAAGATCTGATTGTATCTTCTCGTGCTAGAATTGTCATCTCAAGTTCACTACATTCTTCAAATTTTGCTTTAAGACAGCCTTTAATGTTTTTAAACTTTTGTTTTAATTTCTGATATGAGCTAAGAGTTTCTGACAAACAAGATTCTAGATCAGATCGAGAAAGTTCAGAAAATACCTCTTCAGATTCTTCATCTGAGCTACTCCTGGATGTGGTAGCCATAAGTGCCACATTGGCCTGTTCATCAGAGTCAGATTCTGATGATCCAGATTCACTATCATCCCAGGTAGCCATCAGTCCTTTCTTTGTCCTGAAGGTATTCTTCTTGAAGCTTTCTTTTCTAGGGTTGTCCTTTTTTAGCTTGGGGCATTCATTCCTGTAATGACCTGTTTCTTTACATTCATAACAGGTAATATCTTTGTTAGATTTACCTTTTGAAGTTGATTCAGATCGATCTCCTCTGGGTCTTGGTCTTCTGAAGTTGTTGTTCCTCTTTTTCCAGAGTTGCTTAACTCTTCTGGTTAGTAGGGACAATTCTTCATCATCATCAGAGTCTTCTGGTTCAGAGTCGTTAGTATCTTCAGTTTCTGCCTGGAGAGCTTTGGTTCTGTCAGGTTTCCGTCTTTCAGATCTGGACTTTAGCGCTACGGACTTGTTCTTTTTCTGAGGCTCATCTTCCTCTAGTTCTATCTCATGGCTTCTGAGAGAACTGACAAGTTCTTCAAGGCTGATATTGTTCAGATCCTTTGACAGCTTCAGAGCAGTAACCATAGGTCTCCATTTCTTTGGCAGACTTCTGACTATCTTCTTAACATGATCTGCAGTTGTGTATCCTTTGTCTAGCACCTTGAGACCTGCAATAAGAGTTTGGAATCTAGAAAACATAGCCTCTATAGCTTCGTCATCTTCCATTTTGAAGGCTTCATATTTCTGGATAAGCGCCAGAGCCTTCGTCTCTTTGACTTGGGAGTTTCCTTCATGAGTCATCTTCAGAGAGTCAAGTATACCTTTGGCTGTCTCTCTGTTGGTGATCTTTTCATATTCTTTGTATGATATAGCATTTAGAAGTATTGTTCTGGCCTTGTGGTGATTTTTGAAGATACGTTTCTGATCTTCTGACATCTTATTTCTGGGAACTTCAGCTCCATTTTCTGAGACTGGAGGTGTGTATCCATCTGTGACAATGTCCCAGAGGTCAGCGTCATAACCAAGAAAGAAACTTTCGATTCTATCTTTCCAGTAATCAAATTTCTCTCCATCAAAAACAGGAGGCTTAGCATTGTAACTATCTCTTTCATTTGAGTGGGCCATGGTTTTTCTCGTACTGGATCTCTCTACACTGTTAAGTGTTTGATTAGAAAATCAATAACAGAGCCGGAGCTCTGATACCAATTGAAGGTGAGAAAAACAAGAAAGGGGGGTTTGAATTGTTTAGAAAAATTAGCACTTTTTCAAAATGAAAACCACACAATGATTTTATACTGGTTCGCTTATAACACAAAGCTACTCCAGTCCACCCGGCCAAGGTGATTTCGCCTTCAACAAGGACTTAATCCACTAATCTTGAAAGATTACAAACAACGTCTAAGAGAAAGATCTCTTAGTCCTCTCAAGTATACAGACTTCACAGAGTCACTTGAGGAAATAAACAAACAATAGATAAAAGATTTATGTAATCTAGAGTGCTTCTAAGAAAGCAAATACTACAGTATTAAGAACAAGAGTTTTTCACGTTATAAGCAAAAGCTTCGTGAAGATCTTTAGAGAGCAAGAGTGTTTTTTCTTGAGCGTTGATGTTTCAGTATAATTTTGGCTTGTTGGCTTACTTATGTTTCAAAGTTGATTGCAGCCCATTTTATATATCAATTGAAGTAGTAGTTGAAACTGGTGGATATTAAAATGAATTTACGCCATCACTTAAATAGCTTCTGCAGGATAACTTTCTCTCCTTGAAATGACTACTTACCACAAGTAGTATCTTCTTTATTGAAATTGGAGATTAACGTCTCTTTCTTAATTAGGAAAACCATTTGCAAATCTTTACTTGACTTTAACGTTACTCTTTCATGATTAGCAATCCATGCTCAGAGTATTTGTGTTTCTGGAGAATCTTGGAATCTTGCTTCTGATGTTAATCTCTTGTGAGTTCAGATAGTTTCTTCAGATAGCGCTGATAACTTCTGGAACTTAGAGATAGCGTTGTTCATAGTCAGAATATCTAGAGATTACTTCTTGTTCAGATGCTTCTGATACTTTGCTGTTTTGCTCAGAGTTAGACTTTCTTGAACGTGTTCCACTTCAGATGCTTCTGATCATATGATAATATGCTTCTGATCTGGTTCTGTATCTGATGACATCATCAGATTTCTTCCTTCTTTCTTTAGAATCCTGCACACTTAGAAACTTTTCGTTAGGGTGCCATTTTTGGTTTCATCCTTTGCTATCATCAAAATCAAGGAATCTGTTGTAGAACAATTTTTGTTCTTACAAAGCTTTCCTCTTTATCATCAGAGCTACCATCCTCTAGATCAATCACAACATTTGCATCATCATGCTTCTCAGAGTGGGAAGCATTAGCCGTGTTAGAGGCCACAGATTTCCCTTTGTCAGACACGGTTTGCCCTAGAGAGCGCAACCCTTCAGCAACCACGGCCTTTTCAGAACAGGAGGAATCATCACCCTTACCACTAGGTTGTTCAACCTCAGGAGGGGGATACATTTGAGCAAGGGGAGTAGAAACCCCCTTCACAAAGTGGCCTTTATTAAGAATTCTAGTAACTATGTATCTTATAACACAATCAGTATAGTGTGTTCCTTCCTTATTCTTAGTGACAGGAGTTGAACCAGACGGAATACTAGAGGGATTACCTTGCTTGGAACATGCAAAAGTGGAGGCATCAATGGAGATGGGTTGGTTCAAGTCAATGTCCACGGCGGGAATAATAGAGAGAGGAGCAACATCCAGAATCTCATCATCAGGGACACCCATGGGAGGACACTAAATTTTGGAGTAGACTTGGTATTTTTAGAAGCGGATGTATCTTAATGTTGTGACATTTTGGAGTTTTTCTGGAAAAAGTAAGGTTGCCCTAGCAGAGGTTTGTGGAGAAGGAAAAGGAAGACGGAATAGTTGGAGTAGGTAATGAGGTTATGGGGTAGCGTATGAGGATGGAATAGATGGTATTTCCAATACAAGGTAATGATTTACCATAATGGGGGCACTTTATTTTAGCAAAATAGACTGTAATTTGAGTACTTTTTCCACTCCATATTAATTGCTACAAATTTTCATAAATGCAAATCCCTAATTTTCCTCTCAGGAATTCAAATTGATTTGCATCCAAGGCCTTTGTAAAAATATCAGCTAACTGCATCTCAGTAACAACATGCTCTAAGGCTACAATCTTATCCTCCACAAGTTCTCTAATAAAATGGTGACGGATATCAATATGTTTGGTCCTGCTATGCTGAATAGGGTTCTTTGAGATGTTTATAGCACTCGGGTTGTCACAATACAATGTCATGACATCTTGTGGACATTGTATTCAGTCAGCATTTGTTTCATCCACACCAGTTGAGAACAACTACTTCTAGCTGCTATGTATTCAACTTCAGCAGTAGACAGAGAAACACAATTTTGCTTCTTACTAAACCATGATATTAGATTGTTCCCTAAGAAGAAACATCCTCCTTATGTGCTTTTCCTATGATCACACTTCCAGCCCAATCAGCATCACAATAGCCAGACAACACAGAATCAGATCCATGAGTGTATAGCATCCCATAGTCACAAGTTCCATTGACATATTTCAGGATCCTTTTCACTTGGTTTATATGGCTCACCTTTGGTTCAGCTTGATATCTAGAACATACACCTACAACAAAAGCAATGTCAGGTCTGCTTGCTGTAAGATATAGCAGACTCCCTATCATGCTTCTGTAGAGACTTTGATCCACACTAACACCATTTTCATATTTAGACAACTTTAGATGAGTATGAGTAGGTGTCCTCTTGTGGCTTTCATTCTCCATGCCAAAATTCTTAACTATATTCTTGGCATATTTACTTTGAGATAGAAAGATAGAATCTTCCATCTGCTTGACTTGCAGGCCAAGAAAATAAGTTAGTTCTCCAACAAGACTCATCTCAAATTTAGACTGCATTTGTTCAACAAATTTTTGAACCATCTTACTTGACATCCCACCAAACACAATATCATCCACATAGATCTGAGCAATCATGAGCTTTCCTCCTTGATCTTTGACAAATAAAGTCTTATCAATGCCTCCCTTTCTGTATCCATTGTCAATGAGAAACACTGTGAGTCTCTCATACCAAGCTCTAGGAACTTGTTTCAACCCATAAAGAGCTTTCCTCAACTTATACACATGCTTTGGAAGATTTGGGTCTGTGAATCCCTTTGGTTGTTCAACATATACTTCCTCATTTAAGTAGCCATTTAAGAAGGCACTTTTCACATCCATTTGGAACAGTTTAAACTTCAGAATACATGCCACTCCTAGCAATAGTCTAATGGACTCCAGGCGAGCTACAGGTGCAAATGTTTCATCAAAGTCAACTCCTTCAACTTGAGTGTATCCTTGAGCTACTAACCTTGCTTTATTCCTAGTAACCATGCCTTTTTCATCAGATTTATTCTTGTATACCACTTTGTTCCAATAACATTTATTCCTTCAGGTCTTGGAACCAAATCCCATACTTTATTTCTCTTGAATTGCCCTAACTCTTCCTGCATGGCATTGATCCAGAATTCATCAGTTAAAGCTTCTTTAACATTCTTAGGCTCAATCTTTGACACAAAACAGGCATGTGAGATCACTTCCCTTGATCTAGTGGTGACTCCTTTATTTAGATCTCCTATAATGAGATCTTTAGGATGATCCTTCTGAAATCTGATAGAGGGTCCCTTGCTTACTTGATTAGCTTCAGGTTCAGCCTGGGTGGACTCACTCTCACTACTTTTATCAGAAGGTTCAGCTGGGGAATCATTCAGAAATGTTTCAACATCGTCTGTGACATCAGTCTATTGATAATCAATAACAACATTGATAGATTCCATCATAACTTTAGTTCTTGAATTAAAGACTCTAAAGGCTTCGCTGTTTGTTGAGTAGCCCAGAAATATTCCTTCATCACTCTTGGGGTCCATTTTCCTTCTTTGTTCACGATCAACCAGGATATAGTATTTACTACCAAACACATAGAAGTATTTGACAATAGGTCTTCTTCCCTTCCAGACTTCATATAAAGTGGTTGAGGTCCCTTTTCTCAAGGTTACTCTATTGTGAACATAACAAGCAGTGTTCATAGCTTCAGCCCAAAAGTGGTAAGGCAACTTCTTAGCATGAATCATAGCTCTAGCGGATTCTGGGAGAGTTCTATTTTTCCTTTCCACCGCACCATTTTGCTGAGGGGTAATGGGAGAAGAGAACTCATGTCCAATCCCTTCAGATGAACAGAAATCAGCAAATTTATTGTTTTCAAATTCTTTCCCATGATCGCTTCTGATTCTGATAACATGACTCTCTCTTTCTCTTTGAAGTCTTTGGCAAAGGTCTTTGAACACATCAAACACATCCGATTTTTCCCTTATAAAATTCACCTAGGTATATATGGAGAAGTCATCCACCACAACATAAGCATACCTTTTTCCACCAAGACTTTCCACCTGCATAGGCCCCATCAAGTCCATGTGGAGAAGTTCCAGCACTTTAGATGTGGTGTCATGTTTGATCTTCTGATGTGACATCTTTGTCTGCTTTCCAATCTAACATTCACCACATACTCTTCCTTCTTCAATCTTTAATTTTGGGATTCCTCTTACAGCTTCAACATATATGATCCTCTTCATCCCTTTAAGATGCAGATGACCCAGTTTTTTATGCCATAGTTTCACTTCTTCTTATTTAGATAGAGCACATATTGATGAATAACTAGTTTCTTGAGGAATCCACATGTAGCAGTTGTCCTTAGATCTGACTCCTCTTATGATCACTTCATTGTTTGCATTAGTAACCAAGCATTCAATTTTTGTGAAGTTCACATTGAGACCTTGATCACATAGTTGACTGATGCTGATCAGGTTTGCAATCAATCCTTTAACAAGCAACATATTATCAAGGTTAGGAACTCCAGAGCAGTTTAGCTTTCTAATCCCCTTGATTCCACCCTTTGCTCCATCACCAAAAGTTACATAGCTGGTGACATGAGATTGGAGGTCAACCAGCAGATTTTTGCTTCCAGTCATGTGTCTGGAGCATCCACTGTCAAAGTACCAATCTTCTTTGGATGAGACTCTGAAGGAAGTGTAAGCTATCAAGTTAGTAGAACCAACCCTAGGAACCCACTGTTGTCTGTTAGAAAAGATGTGATGTTTGGGTCTAGGTTGATGAGTAGGACTGGGATAACCATACAACCTAAAGCAGAATGGTTTTATGTGACCAAATTTCCCACAGTAATGACATCTCCATCTTTGGTATTTTCCTTTTGAGTGCTTGTGTTGTCATCCCTTGTGATGTTGAGACACCTGATGTGACATCTTTGGTTTGCTATCAGAGGGACTACAATCAGGAGAAGATTCATTGAACCCAAGGCCAATCATGTCTCCTGCCATCTTTCCAGCATGGAGGATTTTGTCTAAGGTGTTAGATCCACTGTTTAGCATTCTGATAGACTTAGTCATCTCATCCAGTTTGGAATTTAGGAACAAGACTTCAATCTTCAAATTAGAAATGGTTTCTAAGTGTTCTGTCTTCTCAGCCTCTAGTTAGGTTATCAGTTTCTTCTGATTCTCCACTTGTTGACACATTTCTTCACTTATGAAACACAACTTCCTATAAGAAGTAGCTAATTGATCAAAGGTTAATTCATCATCATTGGAATCTTCATCAGGATCATATCTCCCAGTCAAGGCAATCACAAGATTGGCCGATTCTCCTTCTGTTTCACTTTCAGAGTCATCATTAGACCAAATAGCAACAAGACTCTTCTTCTGTTTCTTGAGATAGGTCATACATTCATATCTAATGTGACCATACCCTTCACATTCATGGCACTGAATTCCTTTGCCCTGTTTGGATTTTTCTTCAGATCTTGTTCTTCTTCCAGCATCATTGGACCTACTGATGTCAAATGAGTTATTCTTGACATTAGACTTTGACCTCACATCCATCCTCTTCAGGATTTTGTTGAATTGTCTTCCAAGTAACACTAAGTCATTTGACATACCTTCATCAGTATCCTGACTACTTTCTTCCTTTTTATCTTCAGTGTTGGACACAAAGGCTATGATTTTGACTTTCTTTTCAGATCCATCACTCATTCCCAACTCGAATGTTTGGAGGGATCCAATTAGCTCATCCACTCTCATCTTGCAGATATCTTGAGATTCTTCTATGGATGTCACTTTCATGGCAAATCTTTTGGGAAGTGACCTAAGAATTTTCCTCACAAGCTTTTCATCTGACATCTTCTTACCCAGGGCACCTAAGAAATTAGCAATCTCAAGAATATTCATATGGAAATCATGAATAATCCCATCTTCTTTCATCCTCAAATTTTCAAATTTGGTAGTAAGCAGCTGCAATCTAGACATCTTCACTCTAGAGGTACCTTCATGAATGGTTTTGAGAATATCCCAAGCATATTTAGCCACCTCACAATTGTTCACCAGTCTGAATATGTTCTTATCAATCCCATTGAATATAGCATTAAATGCTTTAGAGTTTCCAAGAGCTAGTTCATCCTCCTCATTGGTCCATTCTTCCTCAGGCTTCTTATTAGTTGTAACTTCTCCACCCTTAGTAATGAAAGGATGTTCCCAACCTGTTAGAACAACTTTTCAAGTTTTATTATCCAAAGATTTCAAGAAGGCTACCATCTGAGGTTTCCAATAATCATAGTTAAATCCATCTAGAATTGGTGGTCTGTGTACAGATTCTCCGTCTCTGTCCATAGTACCAGAAAGTAACGTCCCAAGATCTCACCCAGAACCAGAGCAGGATGCCTGCTCTGATACCAATTGAAATTCTGGTATCATATATGAGATGTCGAAGGTAATGTCACGACACTAATATCTGAACAACAAGTGAAATATGAACAGAATAAAAACCAAGAAACAATTGAAAAACGACACAAGCAATTGTTAACCCAGTTCGGTGCAAACACACCTATGTCTGGGGGCTACCAAGCCAGGAAGGAAATCCACTAAACAGAATTAGTTCAAAGACTCTTAGCAAACAACTTCAAGTTACAGTCTTTTCACCTAATATCTACCCTTGTGATTTCTATCTGAGAACTCTTAGACATGAGACCCTACTTACTCCCCCTCAATCACAGCAGTGATACTAGAACAAATACCAAAAAGAAAGAAGACACACTTCAAGGACACACACTTGATCTTGCTTAAAAGCTTCAATCAAGTAAACAAATACACTCGTACTTCAAAGCTTAGAGTGGACAAATTACAACTCAAAAACTCAGTCCAATTCACACATCAATAACATGGATGAATGGCTCACAATTCACAAACGCATACAAGACTAAAACCCTAATACTCACTCCCTTCACCGTTTGTGTTTTCTATATCTAAAACAGGGTTTACATAGTCTTTAAATAGAAGCTTTCTAAATGGGCCAGGGCAGCATGAAACCCTAATTCTATTTATTGCGTATTCCCTAAGAAATAGCAGCAAATCATTCCTTTTTGGGAAACAAAATATTCTGACTTTAAATAGAATTACTCCTTGAATAATGCATGCAATATCCACATAAGCACACAAAGACTTGCATGAAAAGCGCAACAATAAAATACATAACATTCAGACTGAATGTTATGCACATGTCGTAACATCGGGTCTAACATCTTGAATAAATCCTGCATAACCATATCAAACAACCTGTAGAAAGTTGATATCACATGTCAAGACTACAAGCGTGACATCTTGTGATAACACTAAGTTTTACCAAAATTGATGCCAATTCATAGAACCAGCAAAGGGGAAATGCTCGTATATCCAACACTGCATAAGAACATAGGTAAATCAAGAAATGTCATAAAAAGAACTACTATGAATAATAAATAATAATGTTTTATACCTGAAATAGTCTCGTATAACTGATGCGTAGAATCAAAATTTAGTGGTGTGAGGGTAAAATGTTTAAGTGCGATATTAGTCTCGTTTATCGTATCCACAGGGACTAGTGCGATATTACTGTCGTTCAATTGTTAATATGGTTTTAAATGGTGTGAGAGTAAAATATTTAATTGCTTAAAGTAAATAAATGTAACAACGGTAAGCGTTAAATGATAAGGAGATTAACAGAGATACAAGCTTACTGGGATTAGATTTCCTTAACCCATCTCGTATGTATCTTCCAGATCGATTATATAAGTCCTAGTTCTAATTCAATATTTTCACGTATCGCACACCAACATCATTTATGTCTAAACAATGATGGGTGTTCAACCATATTGTTTAATCGACGATCTCTCAGCCTAGTAATCAACATAATATCATTAAGAATCAATACTTGTAGTGAATGTTAGGTCCAAATCTATCTCTAGAAATTAGCTTCTAATAGATGATTATCCTAAATCGAGATTCAAACGATGTTTCTCAATAACAATTCAAATTTATAAAGTTAAGAAATGAAACAAGGATAACATCAATATTGATGAGTAACTAGTTCATATAACAATGATCAAAAGAGATACATATGGTTATGGTTATTTACATCTAATCTCAACAAGAGAGATTTAGCCACTCATTGTCATGGTAGCCTGGTACAAATGAGAAGAATAGAGATGAATGAGCATCAACATTGATTTCTTGATGATTCTTGCGTATCCACCTTCAATTCTTTAAGTTATGGATTTCCCTTATTTTTATTTGTTTTCTTTCTCTGAAAAATATGATGGTCCTCTTTGGTTATCTTGAATGGTATTTATACTATTCAAAAAATCCTGATCTCGCCTAGCCACCACAAATCTGGCTTAGCGAGATGTATTTTCTTCACCCTGAAGATTTCTGCCACGTCAGTCTTAAAACTGCCTTGCCTCGCTTAGCGAGTGTTGGCACGCTTAGCGAGCTTTCTCGCTTTGACCTCTCTAGGATGCGCTAAGTGAGATTGTTGATTTTGGAAGTTGTTGACATTCTGCCTGGCCTTGCTTGGAACTCGCTTTGAGCTCACTGGGCCAGAGCTCACTTGGACCTGGATGAGCGAGGATGGGGATTTTTCACAACTTTGAAATTCCATTTCTCTTCACCTGAAGCTCGCTTTGCCCTTGCTTCTGAGGCTTGCTTGGACTTCACCTAAGCTTGCTAGGAAAGTGTGCTAATACTTTTCTTCCTTGCTTTGCTGATCCAATCATCTGATTTTCACAACACTTACAAAATAAGTTGAAATTAGGAGTAAAGTGCAAAAAATACTTGTTATCCTCCTGGCTAATGAGTTAAAGCGAGAAAGAGTGAAGAAAGTACCTGCCAGATGAAGATGGAATAGAGACAAGATAACATCCAGGGAAATCGTCATCTCACTAAATGGAAGATAGAAGGAAGATGTCTCCTTATGCCATCACTCAATAAAGGTCATAAATAACTGACCGTTGAGAAGGTTATCAAACAGTCCACCAATGAAATAAGATTTCAATCATCAACAATTGCCTTGACCTCTTATGGCATATCGACATCCAAAAACCTCTTCAGCTTTGAACAGTGGATGGTCGCCTTCATCGGAATTCATTATGTAACAAACAAAGTAAAAAAACATAAGTTAATTTCAAAGTATAAATAATAAATAAAGTTACATCATCGACATATAATGTACCTCTCCCTACCATAAACTGAATGACACATTATCGACATATCCAGTGAGCACATAACTGTCACTAGGTCCACTAAGAAACCCTCAATCCATGAGTATAAATAGCTCTTTCGAAGCTAGAGCAGAGACCTTTGTCTCAAACAGAGGAGTAACCCCTATATCATCTGTAGCAGGTGCCTCAGTCCCCTTCTACAGAGTAGGTGCCTCAGTAGTCGTATGTGGAGTAACCATTGTAGTAGTTGGAGCCTCTGCCTCAGAAGGATGGGGCACCTCTATCTCCTTCACCATCTGCACGTCATCCTGAACCGCTGCATGAACGTCAACTTGCTTATCATCATCATCTCTTGTCCATCCAAAAGCAGGTCTATATCCTCTACCGATGCATAAAACTGAAATTGGTCGGCTAGCTGCTTCCTGTGAGAACTAGTTAGGGCTACTCTCCCTGCTCGAAGATGCGACTCCTCTACGTCACCTCGCCTCCTTCAAGCCCTCGCAGGAGAAGCTTCAGCTCTATCACTGAAAAAGTAAAACAGAATTACTTAACCTACCGAGTTTTTTGAAAACACCGATAAGAACATACAACTTTCTGAAATTTTCAAAATATCCATTAAAATCCATCCATTTTCCCGGGTTTTTTTTTAAATTGATAAAAATGAACATATTTTCCTTTTTTCAAACTCGGTAAAAAAATTTATCATTTTTTTCAAAAAAAATCAAAAAATGCATGCATTTTTATCGATTTTTCAAAAAATTCAGAGAATGCATGCATTTTTAATGGTTTTTTCAAAACATCCGGAAAAATATATGCCTTTTTAGCGTTTTTTTATTAAAAAAAACAATAACAATGCACGAAAAACATGTCATTTTATCGTATTTTTCCAAAAACGTGATAAAAAATTATAGTTGTCATAAACTCTGAAAAATGCGGTAGCGTCTTCGAAAAATTTAGAAATCTCAAGATGTTATCGAAAAACTTGAAATATTCCAATGATTTTTGTGAATGAATTTTAATAGTTATCTGGTTAATATGGTAAAAGCATAGGGCGTCTGGTGTGACACCCTAAGCCCCGAAACTCATATAAAAAGAATTACTCGACAATTTAAGGTGTCACTTCGACAACCAACCAACCAACAAAACTTTAAAAAACATTTAACAACATGCATCAAAAAATAACATAATAACAACTTCAAATTGAACTTATCAAATAAAGTATTAAACTTTAACATCAAAATTTGACACCAACTCAAATCATAACAAAAACGTCTCATCCCCGATGTTACAAGGTCATACCATTAAACCGCTAAAGTACAATAGAATGATAAATAAACGAAGGTAAGCTCCTAAAAGTTATCTTCCATTCACAACAATAAAAATCTACTCATGATTATCTGCAAGATGTCTATGATGGACAACATTAATTAAAAGGGGTGAGAATAAACTTCAATGTGAAACGACGTAAAGAATGCGAGGGTAGATAAACACACAACACATCACGCATTCAATACACGAACCATACCATTACAATATCACACCTTTCCTATATATATATATATATATATATATATATATATATATATATATATATATATATATATATATATATATATATATATATATATATATATATATATATATATATATATATATATATATATATATATATATATATATATATATATATATATATATATATATATATATATCACGACATCGATATTATGCATGTGGTACCGATCAATGATGGTGCTTCATGCGAACCGGTTCCCAACATATGAACCTTGAGCCCCATCATCTAAGCTCCAGAAAAGTCACTCGTCCCCTCATCTGAACTCGTGACTTGTCTCTTTCACAAAAATGACAACATATGATGTATGGAATACGATAATGCAATGCCAACAATAAAACAATAATTATAGCCCCACATCTAACTATAAACAATCATTCATTTAAACACATCAACAACAGTTCTCACTTCGAACTAAGCATCTCAACAATCATCAGTAAGTATTTATAACACTTCACATAATTATACTTGCACTTCACAACATATATTCACACATCGAGTAAACATCCACATAACACTCAATCATATCAATTCAATAAAATGCATCGATTATCATCAAACAGAAATAAATAATCCCAAGAAGTACATGATAGTATCCATTAATGGCCAAAACAACACACTGTCACAAAATTAATTTCAAACGACTCAATTCTATGTTCTGACCCTCGTCAAGTGACCTATAGCTTGATGGATGAGCCCTCGCTAGGTGAGCTCTACTCCCGCTGAGTGCACATCACATAACCCATCACCCTTCACTCTGCATATCTCGTTGGGCAAACTCTCGCTGGGGAAAGTTCACCCTCGTTGGACGAGATCGCTTAGACCAAAAACTCAAAAACACGATTTTCCACCATCGGATCCCTATCAAAGCTCTGATTTTAACCCCAATTGATCCCAAACGCATGAAATTAAACCATACATGTTAATATAGTATTAAAAACAATCAAATATGCACATATTAACACATTGCAACATAACTCATAAAAACACCAAATTCCAGAATTCAATCAGATGGCTTCACACGAAATTGACTTATAATCGGTACACGGATTTCACTATACAAGGGACATTCAAACATATTCATCATAATTTGTAACAAACATACGTACACATCATCAGTTGGAAAAAAAGAAGAGAAAACCTAGAGGAGGGTGAGGATCCATGTGAGTGTAAATTTCTATTAGATGTATTTTGTATGTGTTAAAACTTGAATACTTTAGCATTTAGTTATATTGGACGGTATCCTCTGAGTCTTAATGTGCATCTTAGTATTAGGAAGCATAAACACATTTTGAAATGAGTTAGAAAAGGTTTCATGCATTAAAAACAAGTTTTTATAAGAAATTTTTTCTATGTGTCGACACATGACCTAGACAGGTCGACACATACGAGTTACAGGTCGACACATGTAAGTCATTTTTAAAGCATGTACCTTCTATTTGATGTGCTGATTGCATAGGTCGACACATGACCTATACATGTAGATACATGACCTATACAGGTCGACACATATAAGTTATAGGTCGACACATGTAAGTCATTTTTAAAGCCTGTAGATTTTGTTTCATGTGTTGACTACATAGGTCGACACATGACCTATACAGATTGACACATGCATTGAACAAGTCGACACATGACTTATTTAAGTCGACACATGCAACATATTTTTTTCAAAAGTTCATGATTTTTTCAAATCTTGTGCATTCCTTTTGCCTCCAACATGCATGGATATATATTCTTCATACATGCATCATTTCTTGTAAGGTTCTAGAGTAAAGCTACACAAAACCGGGATTTAAAAGAGTTCTCATCATCTTCAACCTCATTATATGCATACACACAAATAAACTATATATAATCATTCTTTGTTTGGATGCCATCTAGAATTAGGGTTGGTAACATCCAATTTAGGTTGTTGAATTGTAAATTGGGTTGAGATCTTTGAAGGTTTCAAATAAGAAAACCAAGGTAGGGTTTTCCTTCAAGATTAATATGGGATTTGAAGGTTTTAGACAAGATTATGCAATTTGGATCCGATCGAGTGAAGGTTTTGAAGAATAGAAGGTTATTGCAAAGGAGTAGGGTGGGACAGTGGACCATATTGGTAAATCTTAGGTTATAACAATTCTCAATTTGGATCCGATCGAGTGAAGGCTTTGAAGAACGAGAAGTTCTTACAAAGGAGTAGCGTGAGACGGTGGATCGTATTGGCATTGTTGGGTTACTTGATCAAGCTTTGATCGAGGGAAGAAAAAGCATCAGAATTAACATAAAACTTAAGGTTTATAGGGTTGGATTTCTACATTTCTCTTGGATACATACTTTTGCAAAGTCAGGTTAATTTCATTATCTCAGTTCGAGTTTGAATTAAGGGAAGACGTACCCATAGCAAGGTTGATTGGGTAACTCCCTAAACAAATCCTTGTGTACTCTCTCTCTCTCTCTCTCTCTCTCTCTCTCTCTCTCTCTCCATCTCTTTAATTTTTCATTTGCAAATTGTTGAATTCATCGATTGTGCGATCATTGCGTTTGGACAAAAAATTTGATAACCATTTTAAAGAGGTTTTATTGAGTTGATCACAATCCTTTAGATTGTGATTGGATTTGTAAATCAATAAAACCATACAAATTTCCAAACAAAATCGATTGCACACAAGGTGTTCGATAATTTGTCTCAATAGTATTTTTGTGTGATTTATCATTGGAAACAATATCTACTTTTAGCATTGCATTCATTTGATTGTGGTTAATAGTTTTGTGATCTAACTTGTGTTCATTATCATACATTTCTTGCAATTACACATATTTGAGCTTTTCGATAGAGGTTCAGTTATACATTCGATTTAGGTTACTTCCACTCGCCATAAATTTTTCAAAACAGCTTTTTGTTAAATTTTTAACTTGTGCCTATTCACCCCTTTAGATCGAAACCTATCATCTAACAAGTCGTATCACGGGCTCCGGTTAATTTTGTGCTTCAATATTTGCTTACTAGAAAATGGCTACCGAACCTAAATGAGCGTACAATAGAGCACCCATTTTTACCGGTGAAAATTATGGAGAAGTTGGTCATTATAGACCGCAGTGTCCTATGATCAAGAAAGACAAAGAGAAAGGCCATCACAAGAAATCTAGAAAGTCTAAAAGAGCCTATGTTTCTTGGGAGAGCGAAAGTGATTCTTCAAGTGATGAAAGCTCAAGTTCAAGTGTCAAATCGGCCAAGATTTGATACATGGAAAATAATAAGAAGAAGAAGAATGTAAGTAATTCTAAGCTTGAATCTACTAATGAATTATCTTATTCTCAATTACAAAAAGCTTTTGAAAATCTACATAGACAAGCCGTTGATGCTTTTAAAAAGTTAGCTTCAAACAAAATAATCTTTTCACCCTTGGAAGCTAAAGTTTTGGAAAACTAAAAGAATATGGAAGCTCTTAAGAAATCTATGATAGATATTCTAAAAGATAAAAATGAAGATAAAAAACCTTCATGGTTTGGTTGTGAAACTTGTTACATTTGTCAAAAAGAGGTAAATACTCTTCAAGCTAAGTTGGATAAGGCATTACAATCAAAGGTCACTTTTGCTATTGACACTACTAAATATAAGATGCCTTATCATAATCCTTATAGAAGGTATAACTTTGTTGAAAAGGTCACTTCTCACAACTTATATTGTCATTATTATCATTATTGTTGCAAGAAAGGTTACACTACTGAAAAATGCAAGTTTAGGAGACTCTTTGTTCCTAAAGGTGATTTTTAATGATTGCCCAAATGTAAACAAGGTTCCACTAATTCTCAAGGATCCAATAAAGATTAGGTACATAACACTTTGATGATAGTTCGTCATTGCATAAATTTAATTGAAGAATCAGATTAAAGATCACCTAAAATGAAGAATTAAGGCCAAAGAATGAGGAAAAAATAGCTAAGTGTGAAGATTGTGGACTTAGTGAAAATTTCGGTGAAAATGGGAGAAAAAAGAGTGCATGTCATCACGTGCGCGATTGTCCCTTTTTCTAGGATTTTTCTGACGCACCTGATCCATTCTAAGCTCTTTTTAAGGGGATTTTTTTCACTTTAATAAGGGTTATGAAAATTGGAGAGTAAAGCACGATTTAGAGAGCATCAAATGAGATATTTAGGGCATTTGAAGCCATTGGAGGCCATTAATTCAAAGGAGTTCATATGTTATTTTCATCTATCAATTATGGTACTGTAATCTAAATTATGAGTAGCTAAGATCCTCTAGGTTAGACTGTGATATGATGAGCTTATTTCAATATTGTTGGGTAATATATTGATTTGACTTTCTATGAACCTTTTCATCTATAATGCCATTCAATTGCTTATTGTTCTTAATGCTTTTTATGTGAGATACTCTTTTAAATTAATTTTGGGCACATAGGGAATACTGACCCTTAGCCTATGTGTTGGACCTAGGAAAATTGTTATACTTACGCTGGTTGAATAGCAATAGGAGACCCCGAGTAGTGGCATAGGGAATTAACGTTATGTGCATCGCCTAATCCTTCTTATGCTGGTGGACTAGGAATAGGAAGCTCTGTGTAGTGATTATTGAGCTATTTCGTGAGAGATTGGTTATAAAGGCTTTTTTAATTCATCATGGGGTTATATTCAAAAGATCATTTATACAAGGCACAAAACATAAACAATAGAGAAATAAGGGATTCTAAAACACAACGTGGCCACTTTCATAATTTTGTTTAATCTCTTATTTACTTTTCGCATTAAAACTCGAACCCATCCCCCCATTTTACTAGTTTTTATACATTGCACAAAAAGTCATCAAGTTTTTGGCACCGTTACCGTGGACGCTTGTGCAACATTTAGTTTTTTATTTTTATTTTTGTTTTTCTTTGTAAATATTTCATTTGTAAATATTTTATTTTTGTTTCTTCTTACTTTTTATTTTCTATTTCTTTTTCTTTTTGTTCTATTCTTGTTTAAAAAAAAATTCTAGTGCAGTTCTACGAAGGTATTTCCTTTTTGTTTGGATGCAAGGTCAAGAAAATCATGCAATAGGAACTAGTTGTTATGTTAGAAAAGTTCATAGCTTATACAAAGGAACGTGGAGCAGAAACTCTAATTCAAAAGCTTTTGGGAAATTATTTTGAACCAAAACCTTACATCAACACTATGCAATTATGGGAGGAGGATTCATCATCTCAATTAAAAGAAACCTTGACCCGATTCATAAAGATTACTAAACTCAATTTCCAGAAAATCAACAAGTAGCAAAAATCCTTGTGAAGGGGCTTGGAAGCATCCTTCGAGAACTTAGAGATGCAACTTGGTCAAGTATCGGGCCAATTAACATTAAAACTGAGATCTAGTGGGGATTTCAATGGAAATAGTTTAGATAGTCCTAGAGATTAGGAAATTGAACAATAATTCAAACAAGAATGCAAGGTAGTCAATGAAGGAGGAGTTTAATAAGAGAAAGAAGAAGAAAAGTGCACAACACCTGATAAAGAAATAAAAGTAAGGATATAAGTGATAAAGGTGAAAAATATATATGGGAAATGAGCTAGAATGCAAGATGAAAACTGTCTCATTTTGGATGAAGCTTCAATTTCAATAATTTGTTTAGACGTAGATGTCCAAGTATAAGATCTTCAACAAAAGAATAGTCCTACACCTAGCAACAATGATGATAAAATAGGAGAAATATATGAAGTATTGGGTGAGATTTTTTCCTTGTTCGATACTATCAAGCTAAAGAGAATATGGAAGAAAAATATTTAATTCATGAAAGTAATGAATATCCTACCAAACAAAAGGAAGAAGAAGGATGATATGTTTTTCGTGTCATATATGCTACGCTAACATAAAAATCGAAAGGTTAAGTTTAGGACCTTAAAGAAGCATTTAGTGGGAGGCAACCCATCAAATAAGTTTTTATTTCATTTGCAAAATTTAAAATTTAGTTTATTTTAATTAATTTTTCCTGTTTTGTAGTATGTCACATTTCGGCATTAGGAAAAAGACTTGAAAAATGGATTAAAAGAAGAAAGAGAGACTAAAAACTCTCTCTAATCCTCTTTTTTCTAATATCTTTTCACTTTCTTGTGTTGTTGTTGTTGTTTTAGGGAATGGGTCCAAAGCGAAGCCCCTCCTCTCAAGCATCGACATCAATCAGATAAGGGCATAGTGGACAAATTGAACCAAAACTTCAACAACACCATGTAAGATGTGCAATAATTTTTATGCTACAATGACATGTTAATTTGGATTTTTCAGAATTTGTATTAATTTCTGTGATTCCCTTTTACGTCCAACAATTCAATCTAGAGTATTAGTGTAGCTGGGTATTCGTTACCTTTAGATTTATTGACTAAATCAAAAGTAAATCATACAATTCGAGTCACCACCGCACTTCTATTTATCCAAAGGAAAGGTTAGAAAGCGAACAAAAACCGAGAAGTTTTATCAAATCAAAAACTAATAAAAATGTCAGAGATCTGGGTAAGGGGGTTGGTTATGTAATGGGAAGGTTTTAAGCACCCAAAACATCCTTAGTACTCTAAGGGAGCCCTTTTCACTATTGTTGTAAGGTAGGTTGGTATTTGTGAAAAAAGATTTGTGCAAACATGATTGGAGAGATGAGAGAAGAATGTACAAATTATTTACAATTTTTGTGTTTGAATGGATAAACCCATTGCCTACGTACCATCTTAAAAAGATTAGGATCAAAACCTCGTAGTTCGGGGTAAAAATCTCAAAAGAAGTGGGTGAATTGATTGGTCCAAAAGCCTTAAGGTCTTTTGTTATCAAAGGGAGAAAACTCAACCTAAAACTACAAATCCACCATGTGAGGAGAGCTTCAACATGCTAGTGAGGGGTTAACCCTATAATAAGCATGGAAGTCTTATAGTCCATCACTAATGATATAGGTGAGTATTATATCAACCTCTAGGATAACTCAAACCTAATAGCTAATGTTTATGAAAAGCTTTGGCAAAAGTGGCCATTGAAACCACAAAAACAATTGAGTGAGTTGTATTTACAAATGAAAAGTATTCATAAAGTATGGTCAAAGTTGACTTAAGGATTCAAGTCAAAATAAGTGTTATGAAAAGAAGGTAAAAAATCAAAAGCATAATGCTTAGGTTTCTAATTTTGAAAACAAGGTTACTGTTTGCACAAAAGTTTGGCTTGGGTTAGAGTGGAGGGAAGAAGAAGAATGGCTAAGTCCTAAACATACAAAGATGAAGGAAAAGAAATAAGACCATAATGGAGTTCCCTTCATGAGATCATAGTGATGATCCAAGTTGCTCCCATCCTTTGGAATTAGCAAGCAAATAGCAAATAACTCAAGCAATCAAGCAAATAACAATCAAGCTCCTAGGAATCTTCCAATGGCTTTTGTATCTCTCACTTTGGATACTCATGACAATGGTTCTCCTACTTGGCTCAAATGTTTGGGATCCCTAGCACAAGAACACACAAATCAAAAAGTTCCACAAAACAAATAAAGAATGGACAAGAGGGAGTTTAGAATTTGGTCCTTTCAATGTTCATCTTCAAGCTTTAAGCATTCTAAAGGCATGAGGCCTAGTTGCTCTTTGACATTTTAAGAACTCTAAAGGCATGAGGCCTAGTTGCTCTTCAAACTAAATTAGCTTAGGTAAGGTCCTAAAATCTAAGTCCTTTGTCCATTTGCATTTGGTTTACACAATCAAAACAAAACAAGCACAATAGTATATACACAATTATGTGCTCAAGTGAGCAAAAGGCAAATTGCATTAACATAAACATGAGCTCAAGTGAGCAAAGAGCAAAAGCAAATGAATTAATGTGCAAGAAATTAAATTGCATTAAAGTAAATCGCAAGAATTAAAGACTTGAATTAAAAGTTAGTGTTAATAGTCAATGTTAGTGTGCCATAAGGCAATTTAGCGCTATGTTAAGCAATCGTAAGTGGACTAATGTAGTAGTCACGCCTATCTGAGGCCGGTCAATAAAACTATAGGCAACAAACACAAGTTAGAGACCTTGACTAGTAAGCCAAGCTCCTACAACTTGCCATGCCAAAAGAAAAGGAGGATGATCTTGTATTGATTTAGGTTTTTTTGCTTGACCAAGAAGCAACATATCCTCAATGCAAAGCCATTCACTTGATCTTTGATCAAGATAAATTAGATTTGAATCAAGGAAGGTTAAGCCCCTCATATGTCAAGGCTAACCACCAATCTTTAACTCATTGATCAAAAAGAAAAAAGAAGAAGAGGAAGAAGAATAAGAATGTACATGAATGGAATTCAAATGAAATAAGCAAAGTACATTGACCAAAGATGAATGGAATCAAGGTCAAACAATATTAAACAGAACCAAGATGAAGTTTAGAAGTCAAGAAACAAATAAAATATTTTTGGTATTTTTGAGAATTAAAATAATACTTGAATTAAAATAAACAATTAAAGGTCAAACTTCAAATCCATTTCAAATCAACTTGAAAAAAGTCCAAATGGATCATCGTAAATTCAAAAAGGTCAAACAAAGTTTGACAAAAAAATTCAGCATTTTTGGAAACCATAAACTATTTTTAAACAATTAAAAATGAATAAAAAATAACATAATTGAACTAAAATCTCAAAAAAATCTCAAATCAATTAAGAAATTGATGAGAATATTTTTCATAGATTCACCATCATTCAAAGATGTTAAGAAAATATTTTTGCATTTTTTGAATATTGGAAACTATTTAAAATGAATTAAAAATAACCAGAAAAGAGAAAATTCACAAAAAATATCAAATGGAAAAATAAAAAAATATTAAAAATCATTTTCAGAAACTAGAATTAAAAAGGGAAATAATGCAATTGGTCCCATATTTTTTGGATTTTAAATGAAAGAGTTATGAATTTTTGAAATAAAATGAAATAAAGAAAATAAAATGGATAAATCAGAAAATAGCAAAATTCCTGGCGCGTTGGATCAACCTCATTAAATGAGGTGGCACATCCAAGGATCCTCATGTGCGCGCTCACCATAGGCTTCAGTCAAACGAGACACACAGTGTATTTAAAAAAAAGTCATAACAATGAATGGCATGGATTAGATCTGGAAACTCAATCACACGGTCCACATTCAATCTGGCAAGGGGACGGTGGCGTACACCACCGTCTTCTCCGGCGAGTACATGAACTCCAGCCAGAGTTGCAGGTCATGAAATCTTGATGAAAACAAGCGATCCTCATATCATTGGAAAGCTGGGGTGATGTACATCACCCTTGTGCCATTGGTTCCTCCTCTAGACTCTCATAGAAAGAGAAATCAGAGAGAGAAAATCATGGAGTTCAAACTGAACTTGATGGATTTACAAAATTAAGTACACCAATCGATTGCCTCTTATGAGAGGACTTCAGAGGAGCCAATAAATACAAGAAATGAGCAAGAATCAGTGAGTTTCGAATTGAAAAAGTTTGGATAACAACCTTTGAAGTGCAGCTCTATGAATCACGATCCTTCCCAATTCTTGATAGCAACTTGTTCTTGAGATGGAAATAGGGCTAGTCTAAGGAATTAGAGTCCAATAATCAACCAAGGAAGTTGAAAATTGGATCTGAAAAATTGAAGTGAAATGCAAAATTTCCTTTGGTAAGTGTCGCATCCTGCGAAAAATCAACCGGCGGGACTCAAATAAAAACACAACACAGAGCCGCCACTGCGCGTTATTTATCCCAAAATAGGGAAAGGAAACGCTCAGAGAAACCTGGAAAGGAAATGGTCTTGCGACCAAAGAGAAAGGGTAAGGGAGTCGGTTACGCAAGGGGAAGGTATTAGCACCCCTCACGTCCGTCGTACTCGACGGGATCCATGTTCTAAAAAAAGAAAAGGTTGCTAAAACATCACACACACACGCAAGGAACACAGGTGGGGTTAAGAGAAGGGAGCTCGATAGGACGTCGCATCCTATGCCTACATATCTTGTCTGGAACAAGAATCAGAGCCACTGTAGTTCGGCTTACGCACGCCAAACAACACAAAACACATAAACAGATGGCAAACATGGAGCCTGACAACCACTCGATGGAATTACGTCAGCATCCGAACCAAAACACACTCAAAAGGGCAAACGTGGAGCCCGACAGCCAATCACTGGACTTACGTCGGCATCCGAACCAAAACACGCAATCAGATAACAAGTAAACACACACAAAAAGAAAAAAAAAGTGCCCGGAGTGGTCTCGCACGACCACCTGCCTACATACCTCGTCTGGAACGAGGATCAGGGCGATGTAGTTCCCCTGAAAGGGACTGAATTACTAGCCAGAAACCAGGGGAAGACACACTACCAGGGAGCTGGACTCGAGCCTAGTGTTGTCATGCATCATTACCCTAAGTTCAGTTTTCTATCCTACTTGCATAAGCAAACTACTCCTATCCAGGAAAGAAGAAAGCATACAAGCATACAAAATAATTCAAGCACACATCAAATGAGAATAAGCATCTCAAACAGATATCCACATAGCACGCACTATAACCAAACAAGTGGGCTCACACAATAGGTTTGACTGCCTCAGCAAGTCATCTGTACGGGCTGTGTTTGCTCTTAACCTTGCCATTACGAGGCTAAGGTGAAGCAGATGAAAGGTGAAGTGAGGATCAGACCTCACAGCTCTTATCCCTGACCAGGGAGAGCTTCTGACAAATGAGCATGGGTCCAGAATGGGGGAACCCTTCTATACTCAGAGACTCTGACACAATGTGCACTGCACAAGATCTTGGGCTTGTGATCTCAATGCTACAACCATGTAATGGGAGCAAGGAGAAGACTCAACTGAATAGTGGGGGATAGATTGCATATCCCTATCTTCCACCAATTGCCTTGATTAAGGACTTTACCTGCTTAGGCACAATACTAAACAATCACAAACATTGCCTCTTAAGGAGGACTTCAGACAGTTTACCCGGTCAAATAACAGACCGGGTCTCCAGACTACATGAAGTTAGGAAGTTATACCTCAATGCAAGTTGCTTAAGCAAAGCAAAGCAAAAGTTCACAAGGAACTGAGCAACTAAAAGTACCTGGAAACAGTCAAACACAGTTAGTACTCAGACAGACAAAAATAAACAGCAAGTATTAATCAGTCAGACTATACAAACTAATGCACAACAAAGGCAAGCTATGAGCTCAAGCCCAAAATTCACAACCTACAAAACAAAGTTATGTTAGTGTACAAACATCAAACAACATCAATTGAATTGACTTGGATCATTCTCCATAAACATTGCACCTTTTCATCCTGAAAAATCAATCAAATGTTAGAAACTAGACCACTAGGCCAAGCCTAGGGTCCAAAGGCAAGAAAAATTCCTAAACAGCAAGCAATCTCTAACCAAAGTCAAATTAATGTCAAACAAGAGCCAACACAATTAGTCCCATGTCCATATCATTCATCATGTTCATTTTATGCACAAAACAAATCAAACTAGTTCAAATGGAACACCAAACATCCAAACAGAACTATTGCATTCAAATCCATACCAAAACAATTCCAAAAATCCTCAAATAATTTACACCTAAACAGGACATAATCAAGGTCCAGCATGTCAAATTTTAGCTTAATTGGACAAAGGAAACCATGTCAATGAAAATCAACAAAAACAGACACAATTATATGAGCCAAATCACAACATCAACACATGCATTCACTTCAAAAATTCATAATTCAATGAAAACAATAAAGAAATGACTGGGACCAAAAGCATCATGTTCTATCATGTGTCTATAACCAGCAAGCCAAATTTCATGTTCATTCAATACCATATGAGCATTTCACATAAGATCTACCAACCTATGTCACACAAGCTTGCACAATTGACCAACAGAGATGAAAAATAGCAATCAATTTGAAAATGCCACATAAAATTCCACAAAAATTCACATAGCATCTTAACATGTCAATGAACATCCATGCAAAATTTCACATCATTCTAATAAGTCTAGGTCATCCAAATAAATCCAGCAAGTTGACATAATGAGGTGTGACACAAATTGTCACACCTAGGTTCCAAAATTCATAACTCAAACACCAGGAATCCAAAATTCATGAAATTTACATGTAAATAAACATCAACATGTCTACAATCATCACAAAAATTTTCAAGAATTTCTTTGTAAACATGAGAATTTCACAATGGATATGGCAAAAGGTATCAAAATTGCACACATGTTAATCAACCCTAGGTCAAACTAAATTCTCTCCTAGCACAACTTCCAAAAATAGGTCAACAAAATTCTACAGGGAATTAGGAAGTCATAGAAAAAATCCTCACATTTTTCTGATTGTTTATTAATTTTTTTATGAATTTTTTAAAGTGTTTATGATTTTTTAAGAATTTTTTAGAATTATTATAATTAAGTGAAATTCATTAATGGCATATCCGTAATTATGGAACAGTGGCCGCGGGAAACAGCTCATTCAAATTTTCAAACGGAATTATGGATCAAACAGCTCTCTTGCTTCGTTTTTCACTCAGAATTTTCCAGAAACCTATGAACACGATGAACAATGAACCTCAACCAAAACTCCCGTGCGAATACTCGTTGGAACCGTCTTAACATGAGGATCTCAAATATCATCCTAATTTAACCTAACTATTCCTAAATCTTCTGAATCGATCGAGTTAGGGTTTTGCATCGAAACTTCAAATCCAAATATCACGAGCTACAGTTCACTATAATCAAAACTAATCATATCACTGGACTCTACATTCAACACACTACGATATGCATACAACAATCAAGCAAATCTTGAGATTCGAAAAATTGGAAACCTGGAAATTGCAGTGTTGTATTGCTGTTCTTTGTGCGCTTTCTCCACACACAGATGGACCAGAAGCTTCAAGGAGTTGAATGATGTGATTAGGTTTGAGTGAAACAGCTCCTAATGCACGAAATTCTGATTTGCCATGAATGGAGCTCCACTTGAACAGTCGTGTTTCAGTGTGAAATTGGTGATGAAATGAAAAAACAGATGGAGATGATGATGAATCAAGATCAATGCCAAAAGAATTTTCGCATTTGAGCAAGAATTGAAGAAGTTTTGGTGAATTTGGCTTTTTGGTGTTCTTGAAGAATTTGAGAGAATTCCAAGAATTTGAGATCTGATTTTGGGAAATGTGTTTTTCTGTTATGATTAGATGATGATTATGAATATATATGATTGCTTAATCACCACTTAACCATGTTTAATTAACCAAATGGAATGATTAGTGAAATTGGTTAATTTCAAGTAAGGGCAAAATTGGAACTTCCCATGCCAGCTCATTGCCACCTCATGGACAGCTCACACACTCTCAAAATGACATGTGTGAGCTGTTGCAACTTGTTTCACTCTCATTGGATGAGTATTTTGGAAATTCACTATGTGGTGGCACTTTGTCCATTTTTGCAATTTCATTTTACAAGCCAAATTCCAAATCACAAGGCCTATGCATGTTATGATGATTCCAACAACTTTCAAATACCATTTATGAAGTGTAGCAAAAATCCCCACTCAAAAATTCCAATTATTTCACAAGTTGGACAATTTTGCCCCTGGTCCATTTTAACTATTCAGTTGAAATTTGACTTTTTGCATTGACCACTTTTGAGAAAATCCAATTATGCACCATGAAAGTACATGTCAAATGGAGTTTGTGCATATAAAGAACTTGCAATTTGGACAAACCATGTGGAAATTATGGCCTCCTGATTATGGGTCATTTCTGAAATTCACTGAGCCATAATTTTCCAACCATACATGGGATTTTCAAGTTCTTGGACTTTTTGGAAAGGTGAGAACAAGATCTACAACTTTCATGTTGAACAAATTTTCATTTGAATCTTCCTTGAACATTTTATTTTGAGGTCAAAAACTTTCCATTTTTGAAAACTTCAATTACAAGTCACTTTCTATTTTTGGCAGTTTTTGTCCTGACTTGATCTCCTTCATTTTTAAGCTTTGAGATGTCATATAACACTTGTTCCAACATGAATGAAGTGTATCCAACTCATTTCCACCTCCAAATCCATCAAATCATGTACAGTTGACCATAGTTGACTTTTCCAACTGATAGATGAATCTGGCAATGCATAGATCAAATTAAGCCCCAATCTCCAACTGAAATGGCTCAAGGGTGAAACCCTAGCCTCAATAAGCACAAAATAATCATAGAATGAACCCCATAACCATCACAAACCCCCTCTCCTGACCATGCCCTGATTGGCCCAATGCAACTGATTAGGGTTGACCAGTGGTCAAAACCCTAATCTCAAGGAATCCTGCTTCAACACTCGATGATAATGATGTATCATTTCAATCAAGATAAAGACCAACATCCATTGAGAATCATGAAACCCTAATTCACAGCCCAATCCTCAGATGGCCCATGATCAGTCAATAAACCCTAGGCTTGCACTTAGACTTCCTCATCTTTTGATCAAGACTTGGGATAGTGGCTTGCACAATGTAACCACATGATATGCAATATGCAATGCTAAATGACCTAAAAAATGTATGCAATATGTTTAAGCTTAGTCCCAAGAGAGGAGGGCAAATTTTGAGGTGTTACAGCTGCCCCTATTCAATCCACTGTGAACCTGTCGATACGAAATAGCCTCGGCTTTCGGATGATCAGGATGAAGAGTGATTGAATACCAAGAACAGACGAACAATTTGCACTCTGATGGGATAATAATTAACAGCGCCTGTCAGCATCGGCGAAGAAACCAACTCGAAAAACGTCGACCTGGATACCAAAATAAATGGTAACGCAGGGATAACCATGGCTTGAATACCACATCCGCTCGGGATTATTATTTCTTTTCCTTTTTATGCTCTTCTTGAACCCCGAAACTTTTCTGACAATCTCTTTTTCGTTTTCTTGAACCCCAAACTTTTTCTTCTGCGCAAATGATCCTCGGATCTCTGCATTTGAACCCCACTCTCCTTTTTGCCAAATAATGAACCCCATTCTCCGATTTGAACCCCAGTCGCCTGACGATAACTCGCGATCGCCAATATGAACCCCGTTCTCCAGAAAATGCCGCAACATCTCCTTTTCTCCATTTGAACCCCGTCTCCAGAAAATGCCTCAACATCTTCTTTTCTCCGTTTGAACCCCGTCTCCAGAAAATGCCTCAACATCTTCTTTTCTCCAATCTCTCGTGATAATTCCGCTGGCAACGTCGGAAATAACACCACACCACTCCGAGGGCGACATGTCAGAGGGTAAACCTTCACAAAGGAAGGTAACATGTGTATCTCTTCCTCAGAAGACACCTTATAACGACCTCCATCGGCCTCGGCCAGAGTCTAAGGTGACACATGAACAGAAGATAATCCTAAGGACCTCATCCCGGATATAATCTTCAACTCCATCTCCATCTGAACCCCAGAAAATACCTCAGCATTTCCTTTTCTCCATTTGAACCCCGGAATCGCGCTGATCGCGTCACGTCCTTTGACTTTATTTCCATCTCCGTTCGACGGAAACATTTCCTCCAATATCGCACTATTGGGGAACATTGCTGATCTGACGTCATGATGCTAAACTCCTCAGAGCAACATCTTCACCATCTGGCGAAACCAAATCCCAAGCGGTAACCACGGCTTGAGTCGCGCTGATCGCGGCATATTTCCATCTCCGTTCGACGGAAACATTTCCTCCAATATCGCACTATTGGGGAACATTGCTGATCTGACGTCATGAGGCTAAACTCCTCGGAGTAACACCTTCACTGTCTGGCCAAAACCACTTCTCAAACGGTAACCACGGCTTGAGACTAGCTTATGCTTGCAATGATGCATGATTGATTTTTTCTGCGTAATGCTCCATAAACATGGAAATGCTACGCGATTATTTATTTTTCTATGTAATATGCCATGTTATTTTTTCATGATGAATGCATAAAAAAGTATCCCCCTCAAGGGACTCTTCTGGGGAATACGAGACACTCTGCTGAGAAACTCGTCACCGCTCCGATTTCCACCCGGCTGGGGAATAGCACTGCTGCTGGGAATAAGGCAACCCTTGCTGGGGAAGAACCTCCTTTGCACCCAATCCACTCGGGAAACTGCTGGGGATAAGCACCACCAACACTCTGTGGGGATACAACAGTCTTTCTTGCTGGGGATATCAATCCTAACCCTGCTTCGGGAAACCCTTACAGATACCTGACGACTTCAACGGGGAAATGCTCGCAGATACTCCACTGGGGGAATAACAACCTCCTGGCCTATCTGGGGAAGCATCAATCTATCCCCTGCTGGGGATAACCACCCTGACCATGCTAGGGAATCGCATACTACCCCGTTGGGGACAACCCGTGCAATCCATAGGTAGAATCAACTCAGCCGGGGATGCAAAAATCCGTCCGCTACGGGAACTTGGCCAATCCACTGGTAGGACGAACACTGCTGGAGATATATTTCATTGAAACCCGCTCCACTCGGGATAACAACCTTCAGACCTGGTCGTTGAGGAAACACCATCGTAAACCGGCCGGGATAACTATCCTGACTCGGCTGGAGAAGTCCACAGACATTGGATCTGCTGGGGAGCTAGTCCTATGACTCTGCTTGGGGACCTAGCTGAGGAAATGAGAAAAGTTGGTACAGAACACCCGTCGACTCGTCGAACCACGGTATCTACCTTCCAATCTCGCATCAACTCTCCACTTTTGAGAATTCCCAGACTCGTCTGGACCTTTTCTGCTCCATCATCTTGTATTCCAAGTCGCTCCGCGCTCGACAAGAGACGTACTCCTGGGATTAATACAGAAATTTCAATTTCTCGATTTTGAAGAGTCTTCTTGATTACCATCAAGGATCGTCGTACGTCTCAACGGCTTCGTCATTCTTTCACTGATTCGTCCCCGAGCGAATTCCCTGGGGATCCGTTACAAAGCTTCCACATCACAACCTGCAAGTGAGTGAAAACATCTAACAGTCCCTGCAAAACAGATCGTCAGATAAAACCGTGCCCCAGGCGTGTCAAGATTTCAACCCTTGGGTCACTCAACCTTCCAAATAAGATTTCAAGCTTCCAATCCTATAAACATGCATTGGAAGGGACCTGTATGTCTTAAAATGCAAAGATTCTTTATCAAAATAATCGGATGTTTTTGCAATCAACACGGTAATGAAAAACAAAAACAAAATTATTTGACTGAATATGCATTTTATTGATTGGAAAAGTGTGGCTCAAATGAGCAATACAAAAGGAAGCAATTCCTGAAAAGAGGTAATTGCGCTCAAAAAGAAAAATCTATCCTAATGGCAATGTAGAACCCGTGATCTCATCGAGTTCCAACTCGGTTACACCCCATATGTCCTCAGACTCTCCATGCTTTCTGCTTTCTGAACAAGACAATTCTGACTGATCCCCACCGGGTATTGTCCATGATGCTTTAACTAAAGCGCAAACGATCATGCTGGACGCAGTTGTTCGTTTCAATCCCTCTTTTGCCTGGACCGCCCTCTCGGGTTTTCAGTCCACCGGGATACCCCTTTTTGCCCAAGTCGCCTTTTCAGGTTTTCGACTTGCCGGGTGTACATTTTTCATTTTTGTATCCCTAATTTTTGCCCGAACCTTTCTTTCTGTTTTTGGTTCGCCGGGATGCCCATTTTTGCCTGGACTATTTTATTCTTTTCGTCCAGCGGGTCAATTATACGAAGTATTTTTTAACTGCGTCCGCATTCACAGGGGATGGAAAATCCTCGCCATCCATGGTCGTTAACAACAAGGCTCCACCAGAGAAAACCTTCTTGACCACGAATGGACCTTCATAATTCGGTGTCCACTTGCCCCTTCGATCGTTTTGAGGAGGAAGGATCCTTTTCAGCACCATATCACCTACGTGATATACCCGAGGTCGCACCTTTCTGTCAAAAGCACGCTTCATCCTCTGCTGGTATAACTGCCCATGATAGATGGCTGCTAGCCTCTTTTCTTCAATCAGGCTTAACTCTTCATACTGAGTCCTTACCCATTCCGCCTCTTGCAACTTCACGTCCATCAGGACTCTCAAAGAGGGAATCTGAACTTCAACAGGTAATACAGCCTCCATTCCATATACCAATGAGAAAGGAGTTTCCCCGGTAGACGTACGCACCGACGTCCGATACCCATGCAACGCAAACGGCAACATCTCATGCCAATCCTTGTAGGTCACCACCATTTTCTGTATAATCTTCTTTATATTCTTATTGGCTGCCTCAACCGCCCCATTCATCTTCGGACGATAGGGAGAAGAATTGTGATGCTCAATCTTGAATTCCCGACACAGTTCTGCCATCATCTTATTGTTCAAATTAGAACCATTATCAGTAATGATTCTCTCGGGAACCCCATATCGGCAAATGATGTCTCTCTTGAGAAATCTGGCCACTACCTGCTTCGTCACATTCGTATAAGAGGCTGCTTCCACCCACTTGGTGAAGTAATCAATAGCCACTAATATGAATCTGTGCCCATTCGAAGCTGTAGGCTCAATCTTTCCAATCATATCAATGCCCCACATAGCAAACGACCATGGAGACGACATTAAGCTCAACGGATTTGGAGGCACGTGCACCTTATCAGCATAAATCTGGCATTTATGACACTTCCGCACGAAGTTAAAACATTGGGCCTCCATTGTCATCCAGTAATAACCTGCTCTCAGCAGCTTCTTCACCATTGCATTCCCACTAGCATGGGTACCGAATGATCCCTCATGAACCTCTTTCATCAATTGGCTTGCCTCTGCATCATCCACACATCTGAGCAAGACCCAATCAAAATTTCTTTTATACAAAACCCCATCCTTATTCAGGTAAAACACCATGGCTAACCTCCGCAGAGTCTTTCTATCTTTCTTCGATGCTCCCTCAGGATACTCTTTCGTCTCCAGATAGCGCTTGATATCATAATACCACGGCTTCTCATCACCAGGCGCTGTCTCAACAGCAAACACATAAGCCGGTCTATCCAGACGTCCAACTTCCACACTGGGGAACTGATTCCACCTCTGCACCTTAATCAAGGCAGCCAGAGTAGCCAAAGCATCCGCCAAAGGATTCTCCTCTCTGGGCACATGATGCAACTTCACCTTGGTGAAAAACGTCAACAACCTCCTCGTATAATCTCGATACGGAACCAAATGAGATTGATGTGTATACCATTTCCCGTTAACCTGATTTATCACCAGAGCTGAATCTCCATATATGGCAAGGTTCTTGATTCTCAAATCAATCGCCTCTTCAATCCCCAATATGCAAGCTTCATATTCAGCTACGTTGTTGGTACACTCAAATGTTAGCCGGGCAGCAAAAGGAATATGGGATCCTTTCGGCGTAACCAAAACAGCACCAACACCGCTTCCATTCATGTTAACGGCCCCATCAAACATCAGAATCCATTCGGATTCAGGGTCAGGCCCCTCCTCCGGGATTGGTTCCTCACAATCTTTCGATTTGAGAAACATGATGTCCTCATCAGGGAATTCAAACTTCATCGGTTGATAATCATCAATGGGTTGCTGGGCGAGGTAATCAGACAATACACTCCCCTTAATTGCTTTCTGAGAGGTGTACTGTATATCATATTCTGTCAAAATCATTTGCCACCTCGCAACCCGTCCGGTCAATGCTGGCTTTTCAAAAATGTACTTGATCGGATCCATTTTGGAAATCAACAAAGTGGTATGAACCAACATGTACTGCCTTAGTTGGCGAGCAGCCCAGACCAAAGCACAGCAAGTCTTCTCGAGCAGTGAATATCTTGTTTCACAGTCGGTAAACTTTTTGCTAAGGTAGTATATGGCATGCTCTTTTCGACCAGACTCGTCATGCTGCCCCAAGACACACCCCATAGACCCCTCGAGGACTGTCAGGTACAGAATTAATGGTCTCCCCTCCACAGGAGGCATCAGAATCGGAGGCTCCTGCAAATATTCTTTTATCTTTTCAAATGCCGTTTGGCAATCATCATTCCACCTGACCGTTTGATCTTTTCTCAACAATTTGAAAATTGGTTCACATGTGGCTGTTAGATGAGATATGAACCGTGAAATGTAGTTCAATCTACCTAAGAAACCACGAACCTCCTTCTCCGTTCTCGGTTCAGGCATTTCTTTTATTGCTTTTACCTTCGCAGGATCAACCTCGATTCCTTTCTCACTTACAATAAACCCCAGCAATTTACCGGACCGCACCCCGAACGTGCACTTATTCGGATTCAACCTCAGTCTGAACTGTCTCAGCCGGTCAAACAACTTGGCCAGATCTACCAAATGCCCCTCTTCTGTCTGGGACTTTGCTATCATGTCATCAACATAGCATTCAATTTCATGATGAATCATATCATGAAACAAAGTCACCATGGCCCTCTGATAAGTAGCACCGGCGTTCTTGAGACCGAATGGCATCACCTTATAACAAAAGGTACCCCACGGTGTAATGAACGTTGTTTTCTCCATATCATCTGGCGACATTTTGATTTGATTATAGCCAGAGAAGCCATCCATGAAGGAAAACACCGAGAATTGAGCCGTATTATCTACCAACACATCAATGTGAGGTAATGGAAAATCATCCTTCGGACTAGCCCTATTCAGATCTCGGTAGTCCACACACATTCTCACCTTTCCATCTTTCTTCGGGACTGGCACGATGTTCGCAACCCATGGCGGATAATTAGTGACAGCAAGGAAACCAGCATCCCACTGCTTCTGCACTTCTTCCTTAATCTTCATTGCCATATCAGGTCGAGTTCTGCGCAACTTCTGCTTCACTGGAGGACATTCTACTCTCAACGGTAGCTTGTGCACAACAATGTCGGTATCCAACCCTGGCATATCTTGATAAGACCAGGCAAAGATGTCGACATACTCTTTCAACAATGCCACCATTCTGCTCTTGACACTTTCCTCCAAAGCAGCCCCGATTTTCACCTCTTTCTTGACCTCGTCGGTACCCAGGTTCACGACCTCAATCTGCTCTTCATGCGGCTGAATCACCTTCTCCTCTTGTTTTAACAACCTGGCTAACTCCCCTGGCAGTTCACAATCTTCTTCGTCTTCTTCCTCAGCAAGATAGATCGGATTGTCGAAGTCATACAAGGGTGTAACAGGATTGTTATCAATGAGATCCGGGGAAGAATCGCATCTGCATGAATGTTGATTCATGCATTGCTTTAGAACCGGTGTGAGAAATTGAAAATGAAAAATGAAAACATTGCCATTTTTATTTTGTTTTTATTTTTAAACTGCAAAAATAAATGAAAAACAGGGAACACCGCTTTTAATTGAAAATCATCCTTTATTAATGATGCAAAATCTTGCAAATTTATGACATGAGGTGGCCCTTACAATGAACCAATACGTGTCGGGCAACACGTATGGCTTTCATGCATATAAAATGAAAACAAGAAAAATATTACTCTTCAAGGAGAGTGACCCGGATGATCTCTTCGGCCTTCCAGTTCTGGATTTCCATCCCTGGTGTGCACGGCTTTATCCACTGGTCAATGTCGCAGTCACTATCAGTATCTTCACCCATCATGCAGATGTGATCCGGATCCAGCATTCCAGCGCTTGTGAAGGTTACTGACGCACGACGTCCTCTTCCTTGCCCTGAGCCTCGGCCAGGCTGATATCCAACCCCAAATCGGTCTTTCTTCTCGGGGATCTCCATCATTCTCCCCCAACCAGGAGCCTCTCCACTTTTGACCACCTCAGCAGCCTGTTTGTATGAAGCGATGGATGGTTTCTCTTCCTCTTGCTTTGCGAATAGAGCATTCTCCACCTTAACGGTTTCGAAAGCCTGACTGGGCGTCTCCCATATTTCACCATCCATCTCCACGTACTTGAATGAAGACAGGTGGCTGACAAAGATATCTTCCTCTCCACAGACGGTGACAACCTGACCTCCCCAGACATATTTCAGTTTCTGGTGCAAAGTCGAGGTAACTGCTCCCGCAGCATGAATCCATGGGCGACCCAACAGGCAACTGTATGCCGGCTGAATGTCCATGACATAGAATGTCGACTTGAACACCTCAGGTCCAATCTTCACCGGCAGCTCAACTTCCCCAAACACGGCCCGTTTTGACCCATCAAACGCCCGCACTATCAAATCAGTCGGGGTCAAAATCAGCCCATCACAGTTAAGCTTTGCCAGGGCTTTCTTTGGCAACACATTTAAGGAGGAGCCGGTATCAACCAGCACATGCGAAAGCACGGCTCCCTTGCATTCCATCGCTATGTGTAGCGCCCTGTTGTGGTTTCTGCCATCCACTGTCAGGTCCATATCCGTAAAGCCCAACCCATGGCTAGCATGCACATTGGATACGACCGTCTCCAGCTGATTGATGGTGATCTCCTGAGGAACATAAGCCTTCTTCAAAATTTTCAATAAGGCCTCCCTATGCCCCTCTGAGCTCAGCAATAATGAAAGAATTGAGATCTTGGAAGGAGTTTGCTGCAAGTGATCAACCAGTTTGTACTCTGACTTTTTGATGATCCTTAAGAACTCTTCGGCATCATCATCAAGTTTATTTTCCGACCCCGCAGGCGCCGGTGTCACCACAGGAGTACTTCCATTATCCACCACAGCTTTCCCTTTCGCCCTGGCTAAAGCCTCAGCCTTTTCTTTTTTCTCTTTTTCTTCTTCACCTCTTCTCAACGCATCAGGAGCAAACAACCTCCCACTGCGAGTGAAACCGCTGGGACCGGCATTATCCACCTTTAGCACGATGGTTTCACTTGCAGACTGTTCCTCCAACTTCTCCCCATTACAGTATACTTCCCCACCATAATGCCATGGCACGGCATCATCTTTGTCATAGGGAATCGGCCCAGGTACCGTGATGGTAACTGGAGCCTCCTCACTAAGATTCGACAAATCCACCGGATCATAATAAATTGTTATGGTGGAGACCTCTTCCTTCTCTTCATCAGCCCTCTCAATCATAATAACCCCTTCGTCCATCAGCCCTTGGACACACTTCCGCAGAAGCTCACAACCATTCACAGAGACAGTGCACTCAGCACAACCAGACCCGCAGCCCGGATAAACCCCATTCTTTAACAACTGCCTTTTGACCTCAGCCAGAGGCGTCTTTAGCTGATCAACATCAGATAGCCCAACTCTATTCTCCTCGGAAATGGCATTCACCCCCCTCTGACCATGCGCGGGCATGGGATTTGCATTGACGTTGGGGGATGGAGCAAAATTAATTGCCTTGGAATCCACTAAATCCTGAACTGTGTGCTTAAAAGCTTTACAGTTCTCAATGTTATGCCCGGGCGCACCCGAGTGGAATTCACATTTGGCATTCTCGTCATAGCTGGCTGGCCTTTGATCAGGTCTCAAAGGTGCCAAGGTTCTGGTCTGCACTAGGCCCAGATCTTGCAACTTCTTGAACAAGAAAGCATAGGTCACCGGAGGCCTATCAAATTGTCGATCCTGTGCTCTGCCCCTGACCTGATAACCAGCCCTTTGCTGCCTCTGCTGGAAGGGTTGTCTCTGTTGCTGTTGCTGCTGTTGTTGCGGTGCAGGTTGAGACTCAGCAGGAATTGTTACCGCAGCAGTGTGCTGGAAGTAACGGTCCCTACTGGGTCCTCGTTGTGAATAGACTACACTGGTGTCTCCTTCCTTCTTCCTCTGCCCACCATTACCGAATGGCTTCTTTGAACCGGAAGAAGACGCAGAAGCAGTACCCTGGATCTTACACAGCTTCAACCAACTTTCAATTCTTTCCCCTGCCACCACAATGTCAGAGAAATTGGTGACAGGACAACCCACCATCCTTTCCGCAAACGGCCCCTGCAGGGTCCCCATGAACAAGTCAGACATTTCACGATCCACAAGCGGAGGTTGCACTCTCGCAGCCAGTTCCCTCCACCGCTGAGCGTACTCCTTAAATCCTTCATTATGTTTCTGAGACATACCCTGCAGCTGGGTACGGCTCGGAGCCATGTCAGCGTTGAACTGGTACTGCTTAAAGAAAGCATCTCCAAGATCCTGCCAACTCTTTATATCAGAAGATTTCAGCTTAGTATACCACTTCAGGGAGCCTCCAGACAGGCTGTCCTGGAAAAAATACATCCACAACTTCTGATCTGCCGTGTACGCAGAGATCTTGCGGACAAAAGCTTGTAAGTGCGTCTCTGGGCAAGAACTCCCGTTATATCTGTCAAAACTGGGCGCCTTGAACTTCTGTGGGATCACAATCCCCTCAACCAGCCCCATGTTAGACATATTCACCACCCCGGGCGTGGCATAACTCTCCAACACCTTAATCTTCTCAGCAAGCAGCTGAATCTCCTTATTCTGAGGTGGAGCATTATACGGCACAAACGGCTCGTTCTGCATCGAGAACTGGTCAGCCTCCCTGTCCTCCTCCTGATCTTCGTCGAATCCGTAGAACGGAGGCACAAAGTTATCCTTCTGATTCTGACCCGGTTGGCCACCAGCACCACCAAGACCACCAACATTATTCACGAGACCCACAGTTGTTCTCTTTCCGCCGTCTCGAGATCCCTGCCCCTGGTTGGAGACTCCATCCAGGTTAACCCCACTGTTTGCTGCAGAAGCCCGCTCGAGCTTTTCAACCTTGTCTGCTAACGCCTTCTGACCAACTGCGAAACCTTGCATTATGTTGATCAGCTCGTTCATTTTATCTTTTAGCTCGAGCATATCTGCACTGGGAAGTTCCATGAGTCTGGGAGTATTTCTTCTAGTATAATATCTGTGAGGGCGTGTTGAGTGCAAAGGTACTGTTCTTCGAGCGCGAGCAATGATTCCTGTAACAATCAAGCACGTTAGTAACAAATACCTGCAAAATAAAGCACAGTTATTATGATCAATGCATGAATGCAGTGTCTATCCATATGAAGGACACTTTGTCTCTTGATCCTGGTATCACTGAGACAAATAATAATTCAGCACCAATATTCTGATGTTCAGCATCTGATTTTGTCGTGCAGATCGGAGATATGTGTTTTAGCATGATACCCCCAACCATGTGTGTGCTTGTGTGAGTGCATACGGTAAAGCAAATAAAGCTCGAAGATCAATCACTGAATGAAAATTACCCTCACATAGCCAAAAGTGCACAAATAGTGCCATAGTCATACATCAAATCAGATAAAATTCAAATACAATCCTCCGAAATCAGGAAAGAAATACAAGCAAGTGAATTCCGTCAACAAGCCTGACGGTAATCCAATACAAATGAAAGATCTAACTGGATGAGGGTCCCACAGATGGCCCTATCTCATCTTCCATCCTTGCGAACTCTGCGGCGAACCTGAGCTCGGTGTTCTCCTGCTGCAATCTCCCCACTTCCTTCTGGTGAATCTTCATCTGCCTGAAGTAGTGATCTCTCTCTGCCATGTAGTGATCTCTCTCAGTAATGATCTTCAGATTCTCTGACTCCTTGACTTTCAGCTTTGCCTCCCACTCAGCAATGAGACTTCTAACTCTATCATCCCTCTGATCTCTCACCAGGATCTGCCTTCTCTTCTCATCTTCAATGACCTTTGAAGCTCTTGCCAATCTCTCCTTGGTGATGTCATGCTCCCTGTTGGACGATGATAAGGCTTGGCTGATCTTCCCATAATAGGCAGTATCCATCTCAAAGCGCTTGGCTTCCAAGGCATGTCGCTTGTCTTGATCTTCCATCTTCACTCTGATCTCCTGATTAGCTGCCTGAAACCGAGCAACACTTCTCTCCAATTCAGCTTTCTCTGCAAGTAACTGATCTCTGGCCCTCTTCATCTCGAGGAATTCCTCCATACTGACAGAAGAACTTGGACCCTCAATCATAGGACGCACAGGATCACCTCCGGGAAACGGTAGAAATGTAATCTCAATCCTCTTCCGCAACCAATCATCAAATAGAGGAAAATACCGACTGTTGACTTTACCATAAGGAACCTTGCCCTTCCTCTGAATATCACGCCACTCGTCCGATATCTGCCTCAGCTTAGCCTGGTTACCCTCAATCGGGAAATAAAAGGACTCCTGAATCTCTCGCCCGAGAGGAGGACCCTCTACAGCAAACCCCATCTGTCTCCTGAGAAGCACCGGGTTGTAATTAATGCAACCCTGAACTCCCACCAAAGGCACATTAGGTAAGCTCCCACAACTGCATATAAAGTCCCGTCCAGCCAAACCATTATGAGTCCAAGCAATATCATCAGCCCGCAGACCCATCAACCTGAAGGACCACTTGACACTAGGATCAATCTGAACAAAGGCACCTCGAGAAGGCAAATACCCCATAAACCATCGGAAGAGCAACTGAGAACAGCATCTGATCAAGCCACCACGCCTCTTCTCGTTTCTGTTATGAACCGAGTAGTAGACATCTCCGATCAGAGTAGGAATAGGGTTTCTCTGCATGAACAACCTAATAGCATTATGGTCCACAAAATTCTTCTGATTAGGAAACAAGATAACTCCATAAATGCTCACAGCAATCAATGCGCAAACCGTCTTCCAGTTACCCATAGCAGCATGTTCCTTGGCATTAGCCTCCAAGAAACTCAAATGAAATCCAGGTAACTTTCCTTTCTCCTTCAAACCCTCCTTGACCATTTCCGGACTCAAATAAAGAGCATGTGAAATCCCAAGGACATCTGGCTCCACCCTAGTGACATGGAAAGGAATCTGATCTCGGATCTGAATACCCAGGACGCTAGCATAGTCTTCCATCAGAGGTCCCAACAGATAATCTGGAAATACGAAACACCTCAGCCCCGGGTCATAGAACTGGAGAAGAGTATGAATGGCACTCCTATCACTGTCAGTGAGTCTGAAAACCATCTTCAGGATACTACCATATGACTCTCTGAACATCCCCACATGATCGGGAGTAATCAATGCTATCATCTCCTTCAGCACACCAATCTCAGGATCGAAGAAACTGTAGACGACATCGGGCTTCAAACCGGTCCTCATCTCTAAGCAAAGAAACCTCTCCACCAGGATCTTGATCAAAAATGTCCCTGCATATGGGTAAACATGTGTTAGATGCAATTAATGCAAGATGTAATGATGCTGATGAATGAATGCAATGCATTGCCATCCTCCAAGCCAACTGATCATCTGCACTGAATCTGGTCTCTGTACTGATCATAACCATCTGAGGAATGCACCATCACAAATCTGATCCACGGGTTCCGAAATAAACGGAAGAAAGATACATCATCATCATCATCATCAATCTCTGAGCAGACATTCACAACCCTCTGAATCGGCCCGGGGAATCCTGAAATAAACGGATCCCCACTGATAAATATCTCGGCCCGGGGAATCCTGAAATAAACGGATCCCCACTGATAAATCTCGGCCCGGGGAATCCTGAAATAAACGGATCCCCACTGATAAATCACGGCCCGGGGAATCCTGAAATAAACGGATCCCCACTGATAAATCACGGACAGCACTCCGGCATCTCGGCAACAAACGGCCATAAATCCGACTTATAAATAATACCCACGGAACAAATAGTCACCATCTGAGCCCATCTGAAAATGCATCTGAATAAATCACCCTCCCTTCACAGGTAAATTCTAAACAGGTCATCCTAAGGCCGACAATAGTCTCGACAATCGGGCAGAGATACTCAATGGGTTTGCCCTCTCGGGTGTGCCATTGTAGCTCTCCTGAGATCGTCTAAACCAAAGATCCGGGAAATGATCGGTCACCAGAGTCAACAACTCAGATGAAGTGACTTAACCAAAGCGGATACTCCACAGAGGAAAGCACTATCAAATGAACCTCGTCCGGCTTGTGGTACATCACGCCGCCAGGCACATGTTAACCTAACACGAAAGAGGCGACATGAGACCACACTAGTCCTAGGTGTATACTCGGGCCTGGGTTTTAGCCCCACTCAGAACACCCACCCCAAACAGAGGAACCACCTGCACAGAGGACGGCAACAGCATGATAGTATGATGCATGCAAATATTTAATGCAAATATGGAGGGTTAGAATAATAAATGCAATAAATAGCACACACAAGCAACCTAAACTAATCCTAGAACGCTAGGAGAGACTTGCTTAGGGACGATGGACCAGCATAGGTCTACATTCGTTTCCCCAGCAGAGTCGCCAGCCGTCGCATCCGCGAAAAAACAACCGGCGAGACTCAAATAAAAACACAACACAGAGCCGCCACTGCGCGTTATTTATCCCAAAATAGGGAAAGGAAACGCTCAGAGAAACCTGGAAAGGAAATGGTCTTGCGACCAAAGAGAAAGGGTAAGGGAGTCGGTTACGCAAGGGGAAGGTATTAGCACCCCTCACGTCCGTCGTACTCGACGGGATCCACGTTCTAAAAAAAGAAAAGGTTGCTAAAACATCACACACACACACAAGGAACACAGGTGGGGTTAAGAGAAGGGAGCTCGATAGGACGTCGCATCCTATGCCTACATATCTTGTCTGGAACAAGAATCAGAGCCACTGTAGTTCGGCTTACGCACGCCAAACAACACAAAACACATAAACAAATGGCAAACATGGAGCCTGACAACCACTCGATGGAATTACGTCAGCATCCGAACCAAAACACACTCAAAAGGGCAAACGTGGAGCCCGACAGCCAATCACTGGACTTACGTCGGCATCCGAACCAAAACACGCAATCAGATAACAAGTAAACACACACAAAAAGAAAAAAAAGTGCCCGGAGTGGTCTCGCACGACCACCTGCCTACATACCTCGTCTGGAACGAGGATCAGGGCGATGTAGTTCCCCTGAAAGGGACTGAATTACTAGCCAGAAACCAGGGGAAGACACACTACCAGGGAGCTGGACTCGAGCCTAGTGTTGTCATGCATCATTACCCTAAGTTCAGTTTTCTATCCTACTTGCATAAGCAAACTACTCCTATCCAGGAAAGAAGCAAGCATACAAGCATACAAAATAATTCAAGCACACATCAAATGAGAATAAGCATCTCAAACAGATATCCACATAGCACGCACTATAACCAAACAAGTGGGCTCACACAATAGGTTTGACTGCCTCAGCAAGTCATCTGTACGGGCTGTGTTTGCTCTTAACCTTGCCATTACGAGGCTAAGGTGAAGCAGATGAAAGGTGAAGTGAGGATCAGACCTCACAGCTCTTATCCCTGACCAGGGAGAGCTTCTGACAAATGAGCATGGGTCCAGAATGGGGGAACCCTTCTATACTCAGAGACTCTGACACAATGTGCACTGCACAAGATCTTGGGCTTGTGATCTCAATGCTACAACCATGTAATGGGAGCAAGGAGAAGACTCAACTGAATAGTGGGGGATAGATTGCAAATCCCTACCTTTCACCAATTGCCTTGATTAAGGACTTTACCTGCTTAGGCACAATACTAAACAATCACAAACATTGCCTCTTAAGGAGGACTTCAGACAGTTTGCCCGGTCAAATAACAGACCGGGTCTCCAGACTACATGAAGTTAGGAAGTTATACCTCAATGCAAGTTGCTTAAGCAAAGCAAAGCAAAAGTTCACAAGGAACTGAGCAACTAAAAGTACCTGGAAACAGTCAAACACAGTTAGTACTCAGACAGACAAAAATAAACAGCAAGTATTAATCAGTCAGACTATACAAACTAATGCATAACAAAGGCAAGCTATGAGCTCAAGCCCAAACTTCACAACCTACAAAACAAAGTTATGTTAGTGTACAAACATCAAACAACATCAATTGAATTGACTTGGATCATTCTCCATAAACATTGCACCTTTTCATCCTGAAAAATCAATCAAATGTTAGAAACTAGACCACTAGGCCAAGCCTAGGGTCCAAAGGCAAGAAAAATTCCTAAACAGCAAGCAATCTCTAACCAAAGTCAAATTAATGTCAAACAAGAGCCAACACAATTAGTCCCATGTCCATATCATTCATCATGTTCATTTTATGCACAAAACAAATCAAACTAGTTCAAATGGAACACCAAACATCCAAACAGAACTATTGCATTCAAATCCATACCAAAACAATTCCAAAAATCCTCAAATAATTTACACCTAAACAGGACATAATCAAGGTCCAGCATGTCAAATTTTAGCTTAATTGGACAAAGGAAACCATGTCAATGAAAATCAACAAAAACAGACACAATTATATGAGCCAAATCACAACATCAACACATGCATTCACTTCAAAAATTCATAATTCAATGAAAACAATAAAGAAATGACTGGGACCAAAAGCATCATGTTCTATCATGTGTCTATAACCAGCAAGCCAAATTTCATGTTCATTCAATACCATATGAGCATTTCACATAAGATCTACCAACCTATGTCACACAAGCTTGCACAATTGACCAACAGAGATGAAAAATAGCAATCAATTTGAAAATGCCACATAAAATTCCACAAAAATTCACATAGCATCTTAACATGTCAATGAACATCCATGCAAAATTTCACATCATTCTAATAAGTCTAGGTCATCCAAATAAATCCAGCAAGTTGACATAATGAGGTGTGACACAAATTGTCACACCTAGGTTCCAAAATTCATAACTCAAACACCAGGAATCCAAAATTCATGAAATTTACATGTAAATAAACATCAACATGTCTTCAATCATCACAAAAATTTTCAAGAATTTCTTTGTAAACATGAGAATTTCACAATGGATATGGCAAAAGGTATCAAAATTGCACACATGTTAATCAACCCTAGGTCAAACTAAATTCTCTCCTAGCACAACTTCCAAAAATAGGTCAACAAAATTCTACAGGGAATTAGGAAGTCATAGAAAAAATCCTCACATTTTTCTGATTTTTTATTAATTTTTTTATGAATTTTTTAAAGTGTTTATGATTTTTTAAGAATTTTTTAGAATTATTATAATTAAGTGAAATTCATTAATGGCATATCCGTAATTATGGAACAGTGGCCGCGGGAAACAGCTCATTCAAATTTTCAAACGGAATTATGGATCAAACAGCTCTCTTGCTTCGTTTTTCACTCAGAATTTTCCAGAAACCTATGAACACGATGAACAATGAACCTCAACCAAAACTCCCGTGCGAATACTCGTTGGAACCGTCTTAACATGAGGATCTCAAATATCATCCTAATTTAACCTAACTATTCCTAAATCTTCTGAATCGATCGAGTTAGGGTTTTGCATCGAAACTTCAAATCCAAATATCACGAGCTACAGTTCACTATAATCAAAACTAATCATATCACTGGACTCTACATTCAACACACTACGATATGCATACAACAATCAAGCAAATCTTGAGATTCGAAAAATTGGAAACCTGGAAATTGCAGTGTTGTATTGCTGTTCTTTGTGCGCTTTCTCCACACACAGATGGACCAGAAGCTTCAAGGAGTTGAATGATGTGATTAGGTTTGAGTGAAACAGCTCCTAATGCACGAAATTCTGATTTGCCATGAATGGAGCTCCACTTGAACAGTCGTGTTTCAGTGTGAAATTGGTGATGAAATGCAAAAACAGATGGAGATGATGATGAATCAAGATCAATGCCAAAAGAATTTTCGCATTTGAGCAAGAATTGAAGAAGTTTTGGTGAATTTGGCTTTTTGGTGTTCTTGAAGAATTTGAGAGAATTCCAAGAATTTGAGATCTGATTTTGGGAAATGTGTTTTTCTGTTATGATTAGATGATGATTATGAATATATATGATTGCTTAATCACCACTTAACCATGTTTAATTAACCAAATGGAATGATTAGTGAAATTGGTTAATTTCAAGTAAGGGCAAAATTGGAACTTCCCATGCCAGCTCATTGCCACCTCATGGACAGCTCACACACTCTCAAAATGACATGTGTGAGCTGTTGCAACTTGTTTCACTCTCATTGGATGAGTATTTTGGAAATTCACTATGTGGTGGCACTTTGTCCATTTTTGCAATTTCATTTTACAAGCCAAATTCCAAATCACAAGGCCTATGCATGTTATGATGATTCCAACAACTTTCAAATACCATTTATGAATTGTAGCAAAAATCCCCACTCAAAAATTCCAATTATTTCACAAGTTGGACAATTTTGCCCCTGGTCCATTTTAACTGTTCAGTTGAAATTTGACTTTTTGCATTGACCACTTTTGAGAAAATCCAATTATGCACCATGAAAGTACATGTCAAATGGAGTTTGTGCATATAAAGAACTTGCAATTTGGACAAACCATGTGGAAATTATGGCCTCCTGATTATGGGTCATTTCTGAAATTCACTGAGCCATAATTTTCCAACCATACATGGGATTTTCAAGTTCTTGGACTTTTTGGAAAGGTGAGAACAAGATCTACAACTTTCATGTTGAACAAATTTTCATTTGAAGCTTCCTTGAACATTTTATTTTGAGGTCAAAAACTTTCCATTTTTGGAAACTTCAATTACAAGTCACTTTCTATTTTTGGCAGTTTTTGTCCTGACTTGATCTCCTTCATTTTTAAGCTTTGAGATGTCATATAACACTTGTTCCAACATGAATGAAGTGTATCCAACTCATTTCCACCTCCAAATCCATCAAATCATGTACAGTTGACCACAGTTGACTTTTCCAACTGATAGATGAATCTGGCAATGCATAGATCAAATTAAGCCCCAATCTCCAACTGAAATGGCTCAAGGGTGAAACCCTAGCCTCAATAAGCACAAAATAATCATAGAATGAACCCCATAACCATCACAAACCCCCTCTCCTGACCATGCCCTGATTGGCCCAATGCAACTGATTAGGGTTGACCAGTGGTCAAAACCCTAATCTCAAGGAATCCTGCTTCAACACTCGATGATAATGATGTATCATTTCAATCAAGATAAAGACCAACATCCATTGAGAATCATGAAACCCTAATTCACAGCCCAATCCTCAGATGGCCCATGATCAGTCAATAAACCCTAGGCTTGCACTTAGACTTCCTCATCTTTTGATCAAGACTTGGGATAGTGGCTTGCACAATGTAACCACATGATATGCAATATGCAATGCTAAATGACCTAAAAAATGTATGCAATATGTTTAAGCTTAGTCCCAAGAGAGGAGGGCAAATTTTGAGGTGTTACAGCTGCCCCTATTCAATCCACTGTGAACCTGTCGATACGAAATAGCCTCGGCTTTCGGATGATCAGGATGAAGAGTGATTGAATACCAAGAACAGACGAACAATTTGCACTCTGATGGGATAATAATTAACAGCGCCTGTCAGCATCGGCGAAGAAACCAACTCGAAAAACGTCGACCTGGATACCAAAATAAATGGTAACGCAGGGATAACCATGGCTTGAATACCACATCCGCTCGGGATTATTATTTCTTTTCCTTTTTATGCTCTTCTTTAACCCCGAAACTTTTCTGACAATCTCTTTTTCGTTTTCTTGAACCCCAAACTTTTTCTTCTGCGCAAATGATCCTCGGATCTCTGCATTTGAACCCCACTCTCCTTTTTGCCAAATAATGAACCCCATTCTCCGATTTGAACCCCAGTCGCCTGACGATAACTCGCGATCGCCAATATGAACCCCGTTCTCCAGAAAATGCCGCAACATCTCCTTTTCTCCATTTGAACCCCGTCTCCAGAAAATGCCTCAACATCTTCTTTTCTCCGTTTGAACCCCGTCTCCAGAAAATGCCTCAACATCTTCTTTTCTCCAATCTCTCGTGATAATTCCGCTGGCAACGTCGGAAATAACACCACACCACTCTGAGGGCGACATGTCAGAGGGTAAACCTTCACAAAGGAAGGTAACATGTGTATCTCTTCCTCAGAAGACACCTTATAACGACCTCCATCGGCCTCGGCCAGAGTCTAAGGTGACACATGAACAGAAGATAATCCTAAGGACCTCATCCCGGATATAATCTTCAACTCCATCTCCATCTGAACCCCAAAAAATACCTCAGCATTTCCTTTTCTCCATTTGAACCCCGGAATCGCGCTGATCGCATCACGTCCTTTGACTTTATTTCCATCTCCGTTCGACGGAAACATTTCCTCCAATATCGCACTATTGGGGAACATTGCTGATCTGACGTCATGATGCTAAACTCCTCAGAGCAACATCTTCACCATCTGGCGAAACCAAATCCCAAGCGGTAACCACGGCTTGAGTCACGCTGATCGCGGCATATTTCCATCTCCGTTCGACGGAAACATTTCCTCCAATATCGCACTATTGGGGAACATTGCTGATCTGACGTCATGAGGCTAAACTCCTCGGAGTAACACCTTCACTGTCTGGCCAAAACCACTTCTCAAACGGTAACCACGGCTTGAGACTAGCTTATGCTTGCAATGATGCATGATTGATTTTTTCTGCGTAATGCTCCATAAACATGGAAATGCTACGCGATTATTTATTTTTCTATGTAATATGCCATGTTATTTTTTCATGATGAATGCATAAAAAAGTATCCCCCTCAAGGGACTCTTCTGGGGAATACGAGACACTCTGCTGAGAAACTCGTCACCGCTCCGATTTCCACCCGGCTGGGGAATAGCACTACTGCTGGGAATAAGGCAACCCTTGCTGGGGAAGAACCTCCTTTGCACCCAATCCACTCGGGAAACTGCTGGGGATAAGCACCACCAACACTCTGTGGGGATACAACAGTCTTTCTTGCTGGGGATATCAATCCTAACCCTGCTTCGGGAAACCCTTACAGATACCTGACGACTTCAACGGGGAAATGCTCGCAGATACTCCACTGGGGGAATAGCAACCTCCTGGCCTATCTGGGGAAGCATCAATCTATCCCCTGCTGGGGATAACCACCCTGACCATGCTAGGGAATCGCATACTACCCCGCTGGGGACAACCCGTGCAATCCATAGGTAGAATCAACTCAGCCGGGGATGCAAAAATCCGTCCGCTACGGGAACTTGGCCAATCCACTGGTAGGACGAACACTGCTGGAGATATATTTCATTGAAACCCGCTCCACTCGGGATAACAACCTCCAGACCTGGTCGCTGAGGAAACACCATCGTAAACCGGCCGGGATAACTATCCTGACTCGGCTGGAGAAGTCCACAGACATTGGATCTGCTGGGGAGCTAGTCCTATGACTCTGCTTGGGGACCTAGCTGAGGAAATGAGAAAAGTTGGTACAGAACACCCGTCGACTCGTCGAACCACGGTATCTACCTTCCAATCTCGCATCAACTCTCCACTTTTGAGAATTCCCAGACTCGTCTGGACCTTTTCTGCTCCATCATCTTGTATTCCAAGTCGCTCCGCGCTTGACGAGAGACGTACTCCTGGGATTAATACAGAAATTTCAATTTCTCGATTTTGAAGAGTCTTCTTGATTACCATCAAGGATCGTCGTACGTCTCAACGGCTTCGTCATTCTTTCACTGATTCGTCCCCGAGCGAATTCCCTGGGGATCCGTTACAAAGCTTCCACATCACAACCTGCAAGTGAGTGAAAACATCTAATAGTCCCTGCAAAACAGATCGTCAGATAAAACCGTGCCCCAGGCGTGTCAAGATTTCAACCCTTGGGTCACTCAACCTTCCAAATAAGATTTCAAGCTTCCAATCCTATAAACATGCATTGGAAGGGACCTGTATGTCTTAAAATGCAAAGATTCTTTATCAAAATAATCGGATGTTTTTGCAATCAACGCGGTAATGAAAAACAAAAACAAAATTATTTGACTGAATATGCATTTTATTGATTGGAAAAGTGTGGCTCAAATGAGCAATACAAAAGGAAGCAATTCCTGAAAAGAGGTAATTGCGCTCAAAAAGAAAAATCTATCCTAATGGCAATGTAGAACCCGTGATCTCATCGAGTTCCAACTCGGTTACACCCCATATGTCCTCATACTCTCCATGCTTTCTGCTTTCTGAACAAGACAATTCTGACTGATCCCCACCGGGTATTGTCCATGATGCTTTAACTAAAGCGCAAACGATCATGCTGGACGCAGTTGTTCGTTTCAATCCCTCTTTTGCCTGGACCGCCCTCTCGGGTTTTCAGTCCACCGGGATACCCCTTTTTGCCCAAGTCGCCTTTTCAGGTTTTCGACTTGCCGGGTGTACATTTTTCATTTTTGTATCCCTAATTTTTGCCCGAACCTTTCTTTCTGTTTTTGGTTCGCCGGGATGCCCATTTTTGCCTGGACTATTTTATTCTTTTCGTCCAGCGGGTCAATTATACGAAGTATTTTTTAACTGCGTCCGCATTCACAGGGGATGGAAAATCCTCGCCATCCATGGTCGTTAACAACAAGGCTCCACCAGAGAAAACCTTCTTGACCACGAATGGACCTTCATAATTCGGTGTCCACTTGTCCCTTCGATCGTTTTGAGGAGGAAGGATCCTTTTCAGCACCATATCACCTACGTGATATACCCGAGGTCACACCTTTCTGTCAAAAGCACACTTCATCCTCTGCTGGTATAACTGCCCATGATAGATGGCTGCTAGCCTCTTTTCTTCAATCAGGCTTAACTCTTCATACCGAGTCCTTACCCATTCTGCCTCTTGCAACTTCACGTCCATCAGGACTCTCAAAGAGGGAATCTGAACTTCAACAGGTAATACAGCCTCCATTCCATATACCAATGAGAAAGGAGTTGCCCCGGTAGACGTACGCACCGACGTCCGATACCCATGCAACGCAAACGGCAACATCTCATGCCAATCTTTGTAGGTCACCACCATTTTCTGTACAATCTTCTTTATATTCTTATTGGCTGCCTCAACCGCCCCATTCATCTTCGGACGATAGGGAGAAGAATTGTGATGCTCAATCTTGAATTCCCGACACAGTTCTGCCATCATCTTATTGTTCAAATTAGAACCATTATCAGTAATGATTCTCTCGGGAACCCCATATCGGCAAATGATGTCTCTCTTGAGAAATCTGGCCACTACCTGCTTCGTCACATTCGTATAAGAGGCTGCTTCCACCCACTTGGTGAAGTAATCAATAGCCACTAATATGAATCTGTGCCCATTCGAAGCTGTAGGCTCAATCTTTCCAATCATATCAATGCCCCACATAGCAAACGACCATGGAGACGACATTAAGCTCAACGGATTTGGAGGCACGTGCACCTTATCAGCATAAATCTGGCATTTATGACACTTCCGCACGAAGTTAAAACATTGGGCCTCCATTGTCATCCAGTAATAACCTGCTCTCAGCAGCTTCTTCACCATTGCATTCCCACTAGCATGGGTACCGAATGATCCCTCATGAACCTCTTTCATCAATTGGCTTGCCTCTGCATCATCCACACATCTGAGCAAGACCCAATCAAAATTTCTTTTATACAAAACCCCATCCTTATTCAGGTAAAACACCATGGCTAACCTCCGCAGAGTCTTTCTATCTTTCTTCGATGCTCCCTCAGGATACTCTTGCGTCTCCAGATAGCGCTTGATATCATAATACCACGGCTTCTCATCACCAGGCGCTGTCTCAACAGCAAACACATAAGCCGGTCTATCCAGACGTCCAACTTCCACACTGGGGAACTGATTCCACCTCTGCACCTTAATCAAGGCAGCCAGAGTAGCCAAAGCATCCGCCAAAGGATTCTCCTCTCTGGGCACATGATGCAACTTCACCTTGGTGAAAAACGTCAACAACCTCCTCGTATAATCTCGATACGGAACCAAATGAGATTGATGTGTATACCATTTCCCGTTAACCTGATTTATCACCAGAGCTGAATCTCCATATATGGCAAGGTTCTTGATTCTCAAATCAATCGCCTCTTCAATCCCCAATATGCAAGCTTCATATTCAGCTACGTTGTTGGTACACTCAAATGTTAGCCGGGCAGCAAAAGGAATATGGGATCCTTTCGGCGTAACCAAAACAGCACCAACACCGCTTCCATTCATGTTAACGGCCCCATCAAACATCAGAATCCATTCGGATTCAGGGTCAGGCCCCTCCTCCGGGATTGGTTCCTCACAATCTTTCGATTTGAGAAACATGATGTCCTCATCAGGGAATTCAAACTTCATCGGTTGATAATCATCAATGGGTTGCTGGGCGAGGTAATCAGACAATACACTCCCCTTAATTGCTTTCTGAGAGGTGTACTGTATATCATATTCTGTCAAAATCATTTGCCACCTCGCAACCCGTCCGGTCAATGCTGGCTTTTCAAAAATGTACTTGATCGGATCCATTTTGGAAATCAACAAAGTGGTATGAACCAACATGTACTGCCTTAGTCGGCGAGCAGCCCAGACCAAAGCACAGCAAGTCTTCTCGAGCAGTGAATATCTTGTTTCACAGTCGGTAAACTTTTTGCTAAGGTAGTATATGGCATGCTCTTTTCGACCAGACTCGTCATGCTGCCCCAAGACACACCCCATAGACCCCTCGAGGACTGTCAGGTACAGAATTAATGGTCTCCCCTCCACAGGAGGCATCAGAATCGGAGGCTCCTGCAAATATTCTTTTATCTTTTCAAATGCCGCTTGGCAATCATCATTCCACCTGACCGTTTGATCTTTTCTCAACAATTTGAAAATTGGTTCACATGTGGCTGTTAGATGAGATATGAACCGTGAAATGTAGTTCAATCTACCTAAGAAACCACGAACCTCCTTCTCCGTTCTCGGTTCAGGCATTTCTTTTATTGCTTTTACCTTCGCAGGATCAACCTCGATTCCTTTCTCACTTACAATAAACCCCAGCAATTTACCGGACCGCACCCCGAACGTGCACTTATTCGGATTCAACCTCAGTCTGAACTGTCTCAGCCGGTCAAACAACTTGGCCAGATCTACCAAATGCCCCTCTTCTGTCTGGGACTTTGCTATCATGTCATCAACATAGCATTCAATTTCATGATGAATCATATCATGAAACAAAGTCACCATGGCCCTCTGATAAGTAGCACCGGCGTTCTTGAGACCGAATGGCATCACCTTATAACAAAAGGTACCCCACGGTGTAATGAACGTTGTTTTCTCCATATCATCTGGCGACATTTTGATTTGATTATAGCCAGAGAAGCCATCCATGAAGGAAAACACCGAGAATTGAGTCGTATTATCTACCAACACATCAATGTGAGGTAATGGAAAATCATCCTTCGGACTAGCCCTATTCAGATCTCGGTAGTCCACACACATTCTCACCTTTCCATCTTTCTTCGGGACTGGCACGATGTTCGCAACCCATGGCGGATAATTAGTGACAGCAAGGAAACCAGCATCCCACTGCTTCTGCACTTCTTCCTTAATCTTCATTGCCATATCAGGTCGAGTTCTGCGCAACTTCTGCTTCACTGGAGAACATTCTACTCTCAACGGTAGCTTGTGCACAACAATGTCGGTATCCAACCCTGGCATATCTTGATAAGACCAGGCAAAGATGTCGACATACTCTTTCAACAATGCCACCATTCTGCTCTTGACACTTTCCTCCAAAGCAGCCCCGATTTTCACCTCTTTCTTGACCTCGTCGGTACCCAGGTTCACGACCTCAATCTGCTCTTCATGCGGCTGAATCACCTTCTCCTCTTGTTTTAACAACCTGGCTAACTCCCCTGGCAGTTCACAATCTTCTTCGTCTTCTTCCTCAGCAAGATAGATCGGATTGTCGAAGTCATACAAGGGTGTAACAGGATTGTTATCAATGAGATCCGGGGAAGAATCGCATCTGCATGAATGTTGATTCATGCATTGCTTTAGAACCGGTGTGAGAAATTGAAAATGAAAAATGAAAACATTGCCATTTTTATTTTGTTTTTATTTTTAAACTGCAAAAATAAATGAAAAACAGGGAACACCGCTTTTAATTGAAAATCATCCTTTATTAATGATGCAAAATCTTGCAAATTTATGACATGAGGTGGCCCTTACAATGAACCAATACGTGTCGGGCAACACGTATGGCTTTCATGCATATAAAATGAAAACAAGAAAAATATTACTCTTCAAGGAGAGTGACCCGGATGATCTCTTCGGCCTTCCAGTTCTGGATTTCCATCCCTGGTGTGCACGGCTTTATCCACTGGTCAATGTCGCAGTCACTATCAGTATCTTCACCCATCATGCAGATGTGATCCGGATCCAGCATTCCAGCGCTTGTGAAGGTTACTGACGCACGACGTCCTCTTCCTTACCCTGAGCCTCGGCCAGGCTGATATCCAACCCCAAATCGGTCTTTCTTCTCGGGGATCTCCATCATTCTCCCCCAACCAGGAGCCTCTCCACTTTTGACCACCTCAGCAGCCTGTTTGTATGAAGCGATGGATGGTTTCTCTTCCTCTTGCTTTGCGAACAGAGCATTCTCCACCTTAATGGTTTCGAAAGCCTGACTGGGCGTCTCCCATATTTCACCATCCATCTCCACGTACTTGAATGAAGACAGGTGGCTGACAAAGATATCTTCCTCTCCACAGACGGTGACAACCTGACCTCCCCAGACATATTTCAGTTTCTGGTGCAAAGTCGAGGTAACTGCTCCCGCAGCATGAATCCATGGGCGACCCAACAGGCAACTGTATGCCGGCTGAATGTCCATGACATAGAATGTCGACTTGAACACCTCAGGTCCAATCTTCACCGGCAGCTCAACTTCCCCAAACACGACCCGTTTTGACCCATCAAACGCCCGCACTATCAAATCAGTCGGGGTCAAAATCAGCCCATCACAGTTAAGCTTTTCCAGGGCTTTCTTTGGCAACACATTTAAGGAGGAGCCGGTATCAACCAGCACATGCGAAAGCACGGCTCCCTTGCATTCCATCGCTATGTGTAGCGCCCTGTTGTGGTTTCTGCCATCCACTGTCAGGTCCATATCCGTAAAGCCCAACCCATGGCTAGCATGCACATTGGATACGACCGTCTCCAGCTGATTGATGGTGATCTCCTGAGGAACATAAGCCTTCTTCAAAATTTTCAATAAGGCCTCCCTATGCCCCTCTGAGCTCAGCAATAATGAAAGAATTGAGATCTTGGAAGGAGTTTGCTGCAAGTGATCAACCAGTTTGTACTCTGACTTTTTGATGATCCTTAAGAACTCTTCGGCATCATCATCAAGTTTATTTTCCGACCCCGCAGGCGCCGGTGTCACCACAGGAGTACTTCCATTATCCACCACAGCTTTCCCTTTCGCCCTGGCTAAAGCCTCAGCCTTTTCTTTTTTCTCTTTTTCTTCTTCACCTCTTCTCAACGCATCAGGAGCAAACAACCTCCCACTGCGAGTGAAACCGCTGGGACCGGCATTATCCACCTTTAGCACGGTGGTTTCACTTGCAGACTGTTCCTCCAACTTCTCCCCATTACAGTATACTTCCCCACCATAATGCCATGGCACAGCATCATCTTTGTCGTAGGGAATCGGCCCAGGTACCGTGATGGTAACTGGAGCCTCCTCACTAAGATTCGACAAATCCACCGGATCATAATAAATTGTTATGGTGGAGACCTCTTCCTTCTCTTCATCAGCCCTCTCAATCATAATAACCCCTTCGTCCATCAGCCCTTGGACACACTTCCGCAGAAGCTCACAACCATTCACAGAGACAGTGCACTCAGCACAACCAGACCCGCAGCCCGGATAAACCCCATTCTTTAACAACTGCCTTTTGACCTCAGCCAGAGGCGTCTTTAGCTGATCAACATCAGATAGCCCAACTCTATTCTCCTCGGAAATGGCATTCACCCCCCTTTGACCATGCGCGGGCATGGGATTTGCATTGACGTTGGGGGATGGAGCAAAATTAATTGCCTTGGAATCCACTAAATCCTGAACTGTGTGCTTAAAAGCTTTACAGTTCTCAATGTTATGCCCGGGCGCACCCGAGTGGAATTCACATTTGGCATTCTCGTCATAGCTGGCTGGCCTTTGATCAGGTCTCAAAGGTGCCAAGGTTCTGGTCTGCACTAGGCCCAGATCTTGCAACTTCTTGAACAAGAAAGCATAGGTCACCGGAGGCCTATCAAATTGTCGATCCTGTGCTCTGCCCCTGACCTGATAACCAGCCCTTTGCTGCCTCTGCTAGAAGGGTTGTCTCTGTTGCTGTTGCTGCTGTTGTTGCGGTGCAGGTTGAGACTCAGCAGGAATTGTTACCGCAGCAGTGTGCTGGAAGTAACGGTCCCTACTGGGTCCTCGTTGTGAATAGACTGCACTGGTGTCTCCTTCCTTCTTCCTCTGCCCACCATTACCGAATGGCTTCTTTGAACCGGAAGAAGACGCAGAAGCAGTACCCTGGATCTTACCCAGCTTCAACCAACTTTCAATTCTTTCCCCTGCCACCACAATGTCAGAGAAATTGGTGACAGGACAACCCATCATCCTTTCCGCAAACGGCCCCTGCAGGGTCCCCATGAACAAGTCAGACATTTCACGGTCCACAAGCGGAGGTTGCACTCTCGCAGCCAGTTCCCTCCACCGCTGAGCGTACTCCTTAAATCCTTCATTATGTTTCTGAGACATACCCTGCAGCTGGGTACGGCTCGGAGCCATGTCAGCGTTGAACTGGTACTGCTTAAAGAAAGCATCTCCAAGATCCTGCCAACTCTTTATATCAGAAGATTTCAGCTTAGTATACCACTCCAGGGAGCCTCCAGACAGGCTGTCCTGGAAAAAATTCATCCACAACTTCTGATCTGCCGTGTACGCAGAGATCTTGCGGACAAAAGCTTGTAAGTGCGTCTCTGGGCAAGAACTCCCGTTATATCTGTCAAAACTGGGCGCCTTGAACTTCTGTGGGATCACAATCCCCTCAACCAGCCCCATGTTAGACATATTCACCACCCCGGGCGTGGCATAACTCTCCAACACCTTAATCTTCTCAGCCAGCAGCTGAATCTCCTTATTCTGAGGTGGAGCATTATACGGCACAAACGGCTCGTTCTGCATCGAGAACTGGTCAGCCTCCCTGTCCTCCTCCTGATCTTCGTCGAATCCGTAGAACGGAGGCACAAAGTTATCCTTCTGATTCTGACCCGGTTGGCCACCAGCACCACCAAGACCACCAGCATTATTCACGAGACCCACAGTTGTTCTCTTTCTGCCGTCTCGAGATCCCTGCCCCTGGTTGGAGACTCCATCTAGGTTAACCCCACTGTTTGCTGCAGAAGCCCGCTCGAGCTTTTCAACCTTGTCTGCTAACGCCTTCTGACCAACTGCGAAACCTTGCATTATGTTGATCAGCTCGTTCATTTTATCTTTTAGCTCGAGCATATCTGCACTGGGAAGTTCCATGAGTCTGGGAGTATTTCTTCTAGTATAATATCTGTGAGGGCGTGTTGAGTGCAAAGGTACTGTTCTTCGAGCGCGAGCAATGATTCCTGTAACAATCAAGCACGTTAGTAACAAATACCTGCAAAATAAAGCACAGTTATTATGATCAATGCATGAATGCAGTGTCTATCCATATGAAGGACACTTTGTCTCTTGATCCTGGTATCACTGAGACAAATAATAATCCGGCACCAATATTCTGATGTTCAGCATCTGATTTTGTCGTGCAGATCGGAGATATGTGTTTTAGCATGATACCCCCAACCATGTGTGTGCTTGTGTGAGTGCATACGGTAAAGCAAATAAAGCTCGAAGATCAATCACTGAATGAAAATTACCCTCACATAGCCAAAAGTGCACAAATAGTGCCATAGTCATACATCAAATCAGATAAAATTCAAATACAATCCTCCGAAATCAGGAAAGAAATACAAGCAAGTGAATTCCGTCAACAAGCCTGACGGTAATCCAATACAAATGAAAGATCTAACTGGATGAGGGTCCCACAGATGGCCCTATCTCATCTTCCATCCTTGCGAACTCTGCGGCGAACCTGAGCTCGGTGTTCTCCTGCTGCAATCTCCCCACTTCCTTCTGGTGAATCTTCATCTGCCTGAAGTAGTGATCTCTCTCTGCCATGTAGTGATCTCTCTCAGTAATGATCTTCAGATTCTCTGACTCCTTGACTTTCAGCTTTGCCTCCCACTCAGCAATGAGACTTCTAACTCTATCATCCCTCTGATCTCTCACCAGGATCTGCCTTCTCTTCTCATCTTCAATGACCTTTGAAGCTCTTGCCAATCTCTCCTTGGTGATGTCATGCTCCCTGTTGGACGATGATAAGGCTTGGCTGATCTTCCCATAATAGGCAGTATCCATCTCAAAGCGCTTGGCTTCCAAGGCATGTCGCTTGTCTTGATCTTCCATCTTCACTCTGATCTCCTGATTAGCTGCCTGAAACCGAGCAACACTTCTCTCCAATTCAGCTTTCTCTGCAAGTAACTGATCTCTGGCCCTCTTCATCTCGAGGAATTCCTCCATACTGACAGAAGAACTTGGACCCTCAATCATAGGACGCACAGGATCACCTCCGGGAAACGGTAGAAATGTAATCTCAATCCTCTTCCGCAACCAATCATCAAATAGAGGAAAATACCGACTGTTGACTTTACCATAAGGAACCTTGCCCTTCCTCTGAATATCACGCCACTCGTCCGATATCTGCCTCAGCTTAGCCTGGTTACCCTCAATCGGGAAATAAAAGGACTCCTGAATATCTCGCCCGAGAGGAGGACCCTCTACAGCAAACCCCATCTGTCTCCTGAGAAGCACCGGGTTGTAATTAATGCAACCCTGAACTCCCACCAAAGGCACATTAGGTAAGCTCCCACAACTGCATATAAAGTCCCGTCCAGCCAAACCATTATGAGTCCAAGCAATATCATCAGCCCGCAGACCCATCAACCTGAAGGACCACTTGACACTAGGATCAATCTGAATAAAGGCACCTCGAGAAGGCAAATACCCCATAAACCATCGGAAGAGCAACTGAGAACAGCATCTGATCAAGCCACCACGCCTCTTCTCGTTTCTGTTATGAACCGAGTAGTAGACATCTCCGATCAGAGTAGGAATAGGGTTTCTCTGCATGAACAACCTAATAGCATTATGGTCCACAAAATTCTTCTGATTAGGAAACAAGATAACTCCATAAATGCTCACAGCAATCAATGCGCAAACCGTCTTCCAGTTACCCATAGCAGCATGTTCCTTGGCATTAGCCTCCAAGAAACTCAAATGAAATCCAGGTAACTTTCCTTTCTCCTTCAAACCCTCCTTGACCATTTCCGGACTCAAATAAAGAGCACGTGAAATCCCAAGGACATCTGGCTCCACCCTAGTGACATGGAAAGGAATCTGATCCCGGATCTGAATACCCAGGACGCTAGCATAGTCTTCCATCAGAGGTCCCAACAGATAATCTGGAAATACGAAACACCTCAGCCCCGGGTCATAGAACTGGAGAAGAGTATGAATGGCACTCCTATCACTGTCAGTGAGTCTGAAAACCATCTTCAGGATACTACCATATGACTCTCTGAACATCCCCACATGATCGGGAGTAATCAATGCTATCATCTCCTTCAGCACACCAATCTCAGGATCGAAGAAACTGTAGACGACATCGGGCTTCAAACCGGTCCTCATCTCTAAGCAAAGAAACCTCTCCACCAGGATCTTGATCAAAAATGTCCCTGCATATGGGTAAACATGTGTTAGATGCAATTAATGCAAGATGTAATGATGCTGATGAATGAATGCAATGCATTGCCATCCTCCAAGCCAACTGATCATCTGCACTGAATCTGGTCTCTGTACTGATCATAACCATCTGAGGAATGCACCATCACAAATCTGATCCACGGGTTCCGAAATAAACGGAAGAAAGATACATCATCATCATCATCATCAATCTCTGAGCAGACATTCACAACCCTCTGAATCGGCCCGGGGAATCCTGAAATAAACGGATCCCCACTGATAAATATCTCGGCCCGGGGAATCCTAAAATAAACGGATCCCCACTGATAAATCTCGGCCCGGGGAATCCTGAAATAAACGGATCCCCACTGATAAATCATGGCCCGGGGAATCCTGAAATAAACGGATCCCCACTGATAAATCACGGACAGCACTCCGGCGTCTCGGCAACAAACGGCCATAAATCCGACTTATAAATAATACCCACGGAACAAATAGTCACCATCTGAGCCCATCTGAAAATGCATCTGAATAAATCACCCTCCCTTCACAGGTAAATTCTAAACAGGTCATCCTAAGGCCGACAATAGTCTCGACAATCGGGCAGAGATACTCAATGGGTTTGCCCTCTCGGGTGTGCCATTGTAGCTCTCCTGAGATCGTCTAAACCAAAGATCCGAGAAATGATCGGTCACCAGAGTCAACAGCTCAGATGAAGTGACTTAACCAAAGCGGATACTCCACAGAGGAAAGCACTATCAAATGAACCTCGTCCGGCTTGTGGTACATCACGCCGCCAGGCACATGTTAACCTAACACGAAAGAGGCGACATGAGACCACACTAGTCCTAGGTGTATACTCGGGCCTGGGTTTTAGCCCCACTCAGAACACCCACCCCAAACAGAGGAACCACCTGCACAGAGGACGGCAACAGCATGATAGTATGATGCATGCAAATATTTAATGCAAATATGGAGGGTTAGAATAATAAATGCAATAAATAGCACACACAAGCAACCTAAACTAATCCTAGAACGCTAGGAGAGACTTGCTTAGGGACGATGGACCAGCATAGGTCTACATTCGTTTCCCCAGCAGAGTCGCCAGCTGTCGCATCCGCGAAAAAACAACCGGCGAGACTCAAATAAAAACACAACACAGAGCCGCCATTGCGCGTTATTTATCCCAAAATAGGGAAAGGAAACGCTCAGAGAAACCTGGAAAGGAAATGGTCTTGCGACCAAAGAGAAAGGGTAAAGGAGTCGGTTACGCAAGGGGAAGGTATTAGCACCCCTCACGTCCGTCGTACTCGACGGGATCCACGTTCTAAAAAAAGAAAAGGTTGCTAAAACATCACACACACACGCAAGGAACACAGGTGGGGTTAAGAGAAGGGAGCTCGATAGGACGTCGCATCCTATGCCTACATATCTTGTCTGGAACAAGAATCAGAGCCACTGTAGTTCGGCTTACGCACGCCAAACAACACAAAACACATAAACAGATGGCAAACATGGAGCCTGACAACCACTCGATGGAATTACGTCAGCATCCGAACCAAAACACACTCAAAAGGGCAAACGTGGAGCCCGACAGCCAATCACTGGACTTACGTCGGCATCCGAACCAAAACACGCAATCAGATAACAAGTAAACACACACAAAAAGAAAAAAAAAGTGCCCGGAGTGGTCTCGCACGACCACCTGCCTACATACCTCGTCTGGAACGAGGATCAGGGCGATGTAGTTCCCCTGAAAGGGACTGAATTACTAGCCAGAAACCAGGGGAAGACACACTACCAGGGAGCTGGACTCGAGCCTAGTGTTGTCATGCATCATTACCCTAAGTTCAGTTTTCTATCCTACTTGCATAAGCAAACTACTCCTATCCAGGAAAGAAGAAAGCATACAAGCATACAAAATAATTCAAGCACACATCAAATGAGAATAAGCATCTCAAACAGATATCCACATAGCACGCACTATAACCAAACAAGTGGGCTCACACAATAGGTTTGACTGCCTCAGCAAGTCATCTGTACGGGCTGTGTTTGCTCTTAACCTTGCCATTACGAGGCTAAGGTGAAGCAGATGAAAGGTGAAGTGAGGATCAGACCTCACAGCTCTTATCCCTGACCAGGGAGAGCTTCTGACAAATGAGCATGGGTCCAGAATGGGGGAACCCTTCTATACTCAGAGACTCTGACACAATGTGCACTGCACAAGATCTTGGGCTTGTGATCTCAATGCTACAACCATGTAATGGGAGCAAGGAGAAGACTCAACTGAATAGTGGGGGATAGATTGCATATCCCTACCTTCCACCAATTGCCTTGATTAAGGACTTTACCTGCTTAGGCACAATACTAAACAATCACAAACATTGCCTCTTAAGGAGGACTTCAGACAGTTTGCCCGGTCAAATAACAGACCGGGTCTCCAGACTACATGAAGTTAGGAAGTTATACCTCAATGCAAGTTGCTTAAGCAAAGCAAAGCAAAAGTTCACAAGGAACTGAGCAACTAAAAGTACCTGGAAACAGTCAAACACAGTTAGTACTCAGACAGACAAAAATAAACAGCAAGTATTAATCAGTCAGACTATACAAACTAATGCACAACAAAGGCAAGCTATGAGCTCAAGCCCAAACTTCACAACCTACAAAACAAAGTTATGTTAGTGTACAAACATCAAACAACATCAATTGAATTGACTTGGATCATTCTCCATAAACATTGCACCTTTTCATCCTGAAAAATCAATCAAATGTTAGAAACTAGACCACTAGGCCAAGCCTAGGGTCCAAAGGCAAGAAAAATTCCTAAACAGCAAGCAATCTCTAACCAAAGTCAAATTAATGTCAAACAAGAGCCAACACAATTAGTCCCATGTCCATATCATTCATCATGTTCATTTTATGCACAAAACAAATCAAACTAGTTCAAATGGAACACCAAACATCCAAACAGAACTATTGCATTCAAATCCATACCAAAACAATTCTAAAAATCCTCAAATAATTTACACCTAAACAGGACATAATCAAGGTCCAGCATGTCAAATTTTAGCTTAATTGGACAAAGGAAACCATGTCAATGAAAATCAACAAAAACAGACACAATTATATGAGCCAAATCACAACATCAACACATGCATTCACTTCAAAAATTCATAATTCAATGAAAACAATAAAGAAATGACTGGGACCAAAAGCATCATGTTCTATCATGTGTCTATAACCAGCAAGCCAAATTTCATGTTCATTCAATACCATATGAGCATTTCACATAAGATCTACCAACCTATGTCACACAAGCTTGCACAATTGACCAACAGAGATGAAAAATAGCAATCAATTTGAAAATGCCACATAAAATTCCACAAAAATTCACATAGCATCTTAACATGTCAATGAACATCCATGAAAAATTTCACATCATTCTAATAAGTCTAGGTCATCCAAATAAATCCAGCAAGTTGACATAATGAGGTGTGACACAAATTGTCACACCTAGGTTGCAAAATTCATAACTTAAACACCAGGAATCCAAAATTCATGAAATTTACATGTAAATAAACATCAACATGTCTACAATCATCACAAAAATTTTCAAGAATTTCTTTGTAAACATGAGAATTTCACAATGGATATGGCAAAAGGTATCAAAATTGCACACATGTTAATCAACCCTAGGTCAAACTAAATTCTCTCCAAGCACAACTTCCAAAAATAGGTCAACAAAATTCTACAGGGAATTAGGAAGTCATAGAAAAAATCCTCACATTTTTCTGATTTTTTATTAATTTTTTTATGAATTTTTTAAAGTGTTTATGATTTTTTAAGAATTTTTTAGAATTATTATAATTAAGTGAAATTCATTAATGGCATATCCGTAATTATGGAACAGTGGCCGCGGGAAACAGCTCATTCAAATTTTCAAACGGAATTATGGATCAAACAGCTCTCTTGCTTCGTTTTTCACTCAGAATTTTCCAGAAACCTATGAACACGATGAACAATGAACCTCAACCAAAACTCCCGTGCGAATACTCGTTGGAACCGTCTTAACATGAGGATCTCAAATATCATCCTAATTTAACCTAACTATTCCTAAATCTTCTGAATCGATCGAGTTAGGGTTTTGCATCGAAACTTCAAATCCAAATATCACGAGCTACAGTTCACTATAATCAAAACTAATCATATCACTGGACTCTACATTCAACACACTACGATATGCATACAACAATCAAGCAAATCTTGAGATTCGAAAAATTGGAAACCTGGAAATTGCAGTGTTGTATTGCTGTTCTTTGTGCGCTTTCTCCACACACAGATGGACCAGAAGCTTCAAGGAGTTGAATGATGTGATTAGGTTTGAGTGAAACAGCTCCTAATGCACGAAATTCTGATTTGCCATGAATGGAGCTCCACTTGAACAGTCGTGTTTCAGTGTGAAATTGGTGATGAAATGCAAAAACAGATGGAGATGATGATGAATCAAGATCAATGCCAAAAGAATTTTCGCATTTGAGCAAGAATTGAAGAAGTTTTGGTGAATTTGGCTTTTTGGTGTTCTTGAAGAATTTGAGAGAATTCCAAGAATTTGAGATCTGATTTTGGGAAATGTGTTTTTCTGTTATGATTAGATGATGATTATGAATATATATGATTGCTTAATCACCACTTAACCATGTTTAATTAACCAAATGGAATGATTAGTGAAATTGGTTAATTTCAAGTAAGGGCAAAATTGGAACTTCCCATGCCAGCTCATTGCCACCTCATGGACAGCTCACACACTCTCAAAATGACATGTGTGAGCTGTTGCAACTTGTTTCACTCTCATTGGATGAGTATTTTGGAAATTCACTATGTGGTGGCACTTTGTCCATTTTTGCAATTTCATTTTACAAGCCAAATTCCAAATCACAAGGCCTAGGCATGTTATGATGATTCCAACAACTTTCAAATACCATTTATGAAGTGTAGCAAAAATCCCCACTCAAAAATTCCAATTATTTCACAAGTTGGACAATTTTGCCCCTGGTCCATTTTAACTGTTCAGTTGAAATTTGACTTTTTGCATTGACCACTTTTGAGAAAATCCAATTATGCACCATGAAAGTACATGTCAAATGGAGTTTGTGCATATAAAGAACTTGCAATTTGGACAAACCATGTGGAAATTATGGCCTCCTGATTATGGGTCATTTCTGAAATTCACTGAGCCATAATTTTCCAACCATACATGGGATTTTCAAGTTCTTGGACTTTTTGGAAAGGTGAGAACAAGATCTACAACTTTCATGTTGAACAAATTTTCATTTGAAGCTTCCTTGAACATTTTATTTTGAGGTCAAAAACTTTCCATTTTTGGAAACTTCAATTACAAGTCACTTTCTATTTTTGGCAGTTTTTGTCCTGACTTGATCTCCTTCATTTTTAAGCTTTGAGATGTCATATAACACTTGTTCCAACATGAATGAAGTGTATCCAACTCATTTCCACCTCCAAATCCATCAAATCATGTACAGTTGACCACAGTTGACTTTTCCAACTGATAGATGAATCTGGCAATGCATAGATCAAATTAAGCCCCAATCTCCAACTGAAATAGCTCAAGGGTGAAACCCTAGCCTCAATAAGCACAAAATAATCATAGAATGAACCCCATAACCATCACAAACCCCCTCTCCTGACCATGCCCTGATTGGCCCAATGCAACTTATTAGGGTTGACCAGTGGTCAAAACCCTAATCTCAAGGAATCCTGCTTCAACACTCGATGATAATGATGTATCATTTCAATCAAGATAAAGACCAACATCCATTGAGAATCATGAAACCCTAATTCACAGCCCAATCCTCAGATGGCCCATGATCAGTCAATAAACCCTAGGCTTGCACTTAGACTTCCTCATCTTTTGATCAAGACTTGGGATAGTGGCTTGCACAATGTAACCACATGATATGCAATATGCAATGCTAAATGACCTAAAAAATGTATGCAATATGTTTAAGCTTAGTCCCAAGAGAGGAGGGCAAATTTTGAGGTGTTACAGTAAGGTGTGGGGATTCACTTCTGCAACATATAAGGCGCCTTAAGGTTGATCATGAATGAGGCTGAGCATGTTTATTTATAGTGAAACATGATGCAAGGAATGGGAAATTCATGTGCATGTGTGATGAGGGCCTCCATGCATGGGCCTGTACAGGTGCATGGGAGGCCCAAATGAAATTGGAAATGCAAGCTTAACATCAGTAAAATGATTTTGGACGTGCAGATATGATGGAATTGGATTGTGCATGGAGTTTCATCATTGTTTCCATAAATGCACATAAATCTTCCCTTATTCGAAAATGCATCTTCCCAAAATGAAACATGTCCTTGTGGGTAATGGTTGGAAAGGTCTTGACATGAGGAACAATTGTTATGTTGAACAAAAATCCATTTGGAGTTGGGAAATTAATGAAAACTGTTCATAAAAATCAAGGTGCAAAACATGTGCATGTGAAATTTTCCAAAATGGACCAACTTCAAGCCCTTCTGTTTCAATGATGCAAGCCCCAAATGACAAAAACTTCAACATAAAAGTTTTATATATTTTCAATCCAATCAATTTGGACTTAGATTTTGCATCATTTGGATTTTTTATGAGAAAGTTATGGGCACTTGAAGTTGGACTTTTTCACATTTCAATGCCTTTGGTCCAAAGTGGCCTATAATGTTTTGAATTATCACATGTGTTTCTTTTAGGATTATGAAAATTTGTTCCATATAACAAATTAATTATACATCTTAAAATTTCCAATGCATTTTATCCCACCTCAAAATCATGAAAAATGAATGAGTTAGATCCTTGGGAAGTCAACCCAAAATTAGGGTTTTAGTCAAAATGACCTATAATGTTTTGAAATGGATGATGACCTTCCAAGCTTCAAATAAATTTTTGATGAACATGAAAGTTGTTCATATGGTTCATAAGAACATTTTGTTTCTTGGGGTCATCTTCATTTTACAAACACATCAAAAGTTAGGTCTCAGTGGATTTCAAAATAGTCAGATGAATTGACTGATCAACTTCTCATGTCCAAACTTCAAACCTTGATGAATTGATGATTGAGGACACTCACATAGACTCAAATATGCATGAAATCATGAATGAAATAACTTCCCTTGATTGTATTTGATCATGGGTTGAGGTTGCTTCATGAGCAAGGCACAGTTGATGCACAGTTGAATTAGGGTTTCCTTGGGAAACAATCCTCAATCCCTTTGGTTTATCTTGATCAAATTGACAAATTGATATACTTGGGAGGCATATATGATGATTAAGAGCTTTGTGAATCATTTTCATGCTTTCTTTCAACTTCATCTGGCCATATCATTGAGCATAGGGGCCTCCTAGGAGCCTTAGGTCACATGATTGCTCAAGCTACAAAACAAAAGATGTTAGCGACATATTTTTGTGCTTTTGGTTAGAAAACAAAATAAGAAAAGAAATAATATACAATTCAAGCATGCTTGGTGGTCTCAAACCAACTCACACAAGTCCCACCCTAGGGTAAGGAGCCAAGATGCTATGATCCTTGAGGCAAATGCAATGTGCAATGTTATGATGCCATGAGGGATCTTATGGTAAAAATTAGGGTCTTACAATTAGCTACAAATCTTGGTTTCCCTTTGTACCAAAAAATTTATGTTTGTCTTTAATAAACACGTTTGTTGCTGTTGTTTCTTTCAGATTTACAAAATTGCAATTTTAGCAGTGAACAGATGAACTATAAACATCATCAAAAACAAAGATGATCATCAGAAAAGTTCCTCATGGATTGAGATTTGAGGAAGAAAGGAACAACCCACTGCCTTGTACTCAATCTCCAGATACCTCAACTAGTAAGGTTTGATCCAAATATTTCACTATTTACTTTTCCTTCTTATGAGAGTATCCATACAATTGCTATTTTCTAGAATTTGCACTATTTATGATTTAATTTATTGGCTTGATAAATACACATTGAGGCACTTATTTGTGGTAACTCTAAGCCTTTTCAAACTAAATTGTATATCATGTTTGTATCCTTTACTAACCACTTTGAGTCTAAACCCTTTCTTTCGGTGACATAGCCACAATAATTAGCCAATTTACTTGAAAGATTAAATCTTTCCACCCTCTCTTTGGAGTTAGGTAGAAAATTTAGTTCATCGGTCATATGCAAACGAATAAGTTTGGGTTGCTTTTGGAAGTGAGAAAAGTTTAAGTTTGGGGTTGGTGTACTACATATTTTGGTCAAAAATAAAAATGAGAAAAAACAAGAAGTCAAATCAACTTATTCAAAAAAAAAGAGAAAAGCAATGTTTAGGACCATCAAATGTTAATCTCTAGTACGAAAGTGATTAAGTCAAAGTTGATATGAAAAGGAATATGATAAAATAAGGAAAATTAGATACCTAACTCCAAAGGTTTAAGCCTATTATCCCAAATTATCCTACCTTGACGTAAGCCCCATTACAACCTTGAAAGACCTCTAAAAGTGTGTGTTTAGATGACTTTGATTAATTTTATTATAAATTTTACAAAGTTATGGTAAAATAATTTTGTACGTTGATTGTGTGATTACCCTGTCAATTCGAGTGAAAATTTTAGTGAGCTAAGAGACAAGTTGAGTACTTGTTGTGTTGGAAGAACTTTTCCAAATTTGCTCGATTGAAGTCGGGAACTAGAATAATGATCAGGTAGCAATATTAGTGAGGTTCATTCGTTATTATTGCAATCCATTTTCTGTTTGAAATATGCAGTTGTAGATGAGCTACTTGAGGATAATCAACAATTCAAGTTTGGAGTTATGATGACAAATCGTCATTGCATGAATTTAGTCGAAGAATCGAATCAAAACAAGTGAAATATGAGCTAAATTGAAGAATAAATACTAAAGAATAGGGAAAAATAACTAAGTGTGAAGATTGTGGACTTAGTGAAATTTGGGTGAAAAAGGGAGCAAAAAGAGTCCAGCTTCGGGAAAAATTGCATGCACCATCGCAGAGTACCATGCGCGTGATAGGGCCATAAAAGTTGTATCACGTGTGTGATACAATATGTCACGTGTGTGATGGTCCCTTTTCTGAGCTTTTTCTGACACATCTGATCCATCCTGAGCTCTTTTTAAGAGGATTTTTTTACTTTGATATGGGTTACAAAATTGAAGAGAAAAGCATGATTTGGAGATTATCAAAGGATATTTATAGGGCATTTGAAGCCATTAGAGGCCATTACTTCAAGGGAAATCATATGTTATTTTCATCTATTAATTGTGGTATTTTAATCTGAATTATGAATAACTAAACTCCTTTTGGTTAGGGTGTGTTATGGTGAACTTATTTCAATAATGTTGGGTAATATGTTGATTTGACTTTGTATGAACCTTTTGATCTATAATGCAATTCAATTATTTATTGTTTTTAATACTTTTTATGTGAGATACTCTTTTAAATTGATTTTTGGCACATAGGGAATACTGGCCCTTAGCGTATATGTTGGACCTAGGGAAATTGTTGTACTTACGTTGGTTGAATAGGAATAGGAGACCCCAAGTAGTGGCATAGGGAATTAACATTATGTGTATTGCCTAATCCTGCTTACGTTGGTGGACTAGGAATAGGAAGCTCCGAGTAGTGATTAGTGAGTTATTTCGTGAGGGATCAATTATAACAACTTTGTTAATTCGTTATGGGGTTATAGTCAAAACATCATTCATACAAGGCATCAAACATCAACAATAGAGAAATAGGGCATTCTAAAACACAATCTGACCGCTTTCTCAATTTTGTTTAATCTCTTATTTACTTTTCACATTAAAACTTGAACTCACCCATTTACTAGTTCTTATACATTGCACACATTTTTTCTTGTTAGAAGGCAGTCCATGTGGATTCGATCATTTATTTACTGTGACATTATTGGTACACTTGCCGAGAAGTCATCACACTTTTCGTTGATTATGCGGGATAAATATCAAATGTTGACTTTGGGATATTCATTCATTTCAATAATCTTCATACATGGATTAGGGTTTTGGGATGTACAATGGATGAGTGTACTTTGGTCAAAGTTAACAAAAAAAATCAAATATTGACCAAAGTCAACATATGGCCTAAGTGTCATTTTTGTACATATGGACATCCTTATGATTTGTAATGCATGGAATTTGATGTTTTGTATGAATAAAATTGATATTGAATGAATGAAATTGGATTGAAATGATCTTATATGAACTTGAATGGATTGAATGATGAAGGATATTGAAATGAATGAACATGAACATGACTTGAATTGAATAGACTTGAAATGGATTGAATGATGAAAAATAAGACTTAAATGAATCATATTAACATGGACCAATGATCAACAATTGTGAATGAACTATGACCAAACCAATGGGTGTAAAATGGACACACCAATAGTAAACCATGTACTTGAAATGAACAAATGAGTTGAGCCTAAGCAAGACATGAACAGGCCATGGGCTAGGCATGAGGAAATGATTAGATGAAATGCCATGAGTGAATTGGATCTAATGGAAGTTGTGGGGCCATGGACATGGACTTAAACCAATGGACATAGACAAGCAAAAGAAGGACATGTAGGGCCATGAAGTGAATGTTAAACAAACCCAAGATCCTCTATAATGGACCATGAACAAGAGGCTATTAGATGAATCTAGACTAAGCAAGTAAACCAAGCACAATGGATGATGAAGAATTTGATGAAATTAGGGTCATGTGTACATACAATGAGTGCTAGTCATTGTTAGGGTTTATGGGACCATGATCAAGTGGGAATCCCCAAATTAGGGTTTTGCTTCATCAAGAAGCCACCATTGAATCTTCAATGACAAGCACGCACACAAGACTCAAAGATACCACCATTAGGGTTTAGTTGACTGAGCTACCTCAACTTTCTAGGAAACCTTAGTTTCCACTAGGTATAAGCACAAGGCTTTGAATCCAAGATACATGTTCTCTTGTATTGAACAATGCATATGCAGATTAAATGAGTGACCATGGGGGATATGCAGATGATTAGGGTTAGTAACCTATATGAAAATTGTGAAGAATAAGGTGAATTTTGGGGTATGACGCACTCTATTTGAGGCCAGTCAACAAACTATATGCGTTTTAGAATTTTCTGAAGTTAAATTGAATTTTTAACTCCGAATTTGCAACACATTTGAAAATCCAACAACTCGATGATTTAAACACTATTTTTAAAGGTAAAAAGAAATGAAAATTAAACTACTGAATTTAGAGTTATGTTAAGCAATCGTAAAGTAATTCATGTAAGAATCACCCTATCGGAGGCCGATCAATAAACTATATGCATTTAAATAGTTTCTGAAGTTAAATTGAATTTTTAACTCTGATATTTAACTAAAATGAAATTTTACAATATATAATAACAAGAAGTCTTAATATATAAAGACAAAAAAAGAAAGAAAATAAAAACACAAGGTGGGGGCGGCGGGCTTTGGTAGAGAGAGGAATTTTTTTTTCAAAATTAAAATATAATCCAACCATAAAGAAACATGTGGCATGGAAAGAGTAAGAAGTCAAAATCCACACTTTTTCCTCTTCTCTCTCTTTCTTTAAGAACATAAACAAGAAAAACACCAAAAAGAAAACTTCTCTCTTCTTTCTTGCGTTTCAAACATCACATACAACAACAACATGAATTTCAACCAAAATCAAACATAACTCTAACTCTCTCAAATTTATCATAAGAAAAATACAAAATAAAGTGAAAAAAGAGAAAAGTCCTCTTCTTGGTTTTGCTCACCATATTCACAACAATGACACTAAAAAGAGAAATGGTGGCGATGGACAAGTGAGCAGAGGTTTTTCAATGTGATTGGAAATGTTACGCAACGATTTTTCGATTACTTGGAAGTTGTTATCGTTTCAAGGGTGAGGTGGATGCTTGAGGATATCATATCAGAGTTTGAAGGTGATTTGAGGTAGTTCGATGATGATGATAAGGTGGTTGAAGGTGTTTTCGGTTGTTCTTGTTTGAAGTTGTTGATCAATGATGGTGGTGATGTTGTTATTGATGAAGTTTTAAAGGTTGTGTTGTTGTTCGGTTGGTGAGAAGAGAGGGTGGCGAGAAAGAAGAAGGGATGGTGGAGGGTCTATTGTGAAGGTGGTTATTGTTATGTAGTGGGATTTGTTGGGATAGTGAGAGTTTATGGTTATTGGAAAATTGTGGAGGTAAGAGAGAAGAATCAAAGAAAAAGTGAGAAAGGAAAGAGAAGGTTTGTGAACTGGGATGGAAAAATGGCAGGCTGAAGTTGTGTTGAGTGTTGTGTTTTTAATGGAAAGAAAAATAGATGGTTACCAAGAGTAGAAAATGGAATCTGAAAAAATTAAGAAGAAAAAATTGGCGGACTCCGATTTTTTCTTGATAACATTCTTTATCTCCACGTATTTTAGAGGGTGAGAGTAGGTTCTTGGCTACTAACAAATGGGTTTTTGTGGTCCACGTGTAGATACATACACCAAGACTCTAGTGCTTCAAATATGAATACAACTACCAAAATATCACTTTGAAGATATATTTAGAGTGAAATGTGTTCAAATCAATCAAACTATACCAAATTAAACCCTTTTAAATAAGCACAATATATCAAAATGAAAAACATAATTAGTTTTAAATATCTCTTATGAACATATTGACAAAAGAACAAAAATAAATGAGATAAAAATGAAGAAAAAATTGGCCAAAAAATGCTCAGAAAAATAAAATGAACAGCGTCATAATGATCAGTGCGAAATAAACTTCTAGAAAACAGACATGTTTTAATCAAATCTTGAAATAAAAAATTACCCGTAAAGAAGCTCAGGCTGATCAAAATGCGACCGAAAAAGTATTCAAAAAAAATGAACATGACAGGTTAAATTGTGAGAACCTTAGATTAGTAATACTGACATCTACAAGCCCGATTTTGAAATTTTTCGCCCGTTAATTTTTCGTACATTTGAAAATTGATTCAAAAGGTCTGTCTGTAAATTATTTTGGTTGATATTTTAAATGTTATGTAGAACGAAATACATATTGTGATAAGTAAAAAATGCAGATGTCTTATGAATGTATTGAGTTACTGATCAAATAACCGTGAATAGACAATTAGATGCGAATGAATCACTCTTGGACCTTTTGCTTTTGATTCTTAATCACGACTAAAACTCTACAAATATTTATATGACGATAATACTCTTGATTGTCACCCTCTGGACCTCTGAAACATGATGCAATGGAATAAACGATGCACTGAGATTGAGAAATCAAGTCTTTTGACTTCTTAATCAACAGAAGACTGAATGAATTTCATCAAGACCATATAAAATGCTAGAACTCCTGAATTTTCCTCAAAACCCTGATGAATGATTTTGACTAAAAGAATGCATGATAAGATGACATAATTATGTTATGCTGATGCAAGTGAAAAACTCATGGTAACATTTAGGGTATGAGAGTTGCCGCTATTTAAACATATTTAACTGGAGGATATGAAGAACTCTTGTCTTCAAATTGTCATGGTTAAAGATAGTTTAAATACTAAACAGACCCAAATTTTTCCCTCTTATGCGACACGTGGATATGTTTATGGTTATGAATAATTTGCAACAAGATTAAGAAATACTTTTTATTTCCTAGTCGTCAGGTGATATGAATGAATGCAATGAAGGTTAAGAAGTACTCTTTGACTTCTTAATCATTATATGTGATGCAAATGAATTAAGAAATACTCTTGATTTCTTAACCATCAGATGCGATGCAAATGAATTAAGAAATAGTCTTGATTTCTTAATCATTAGATGATAATGATATGAATAAAATAAGAAATACTCTTGATTTCTTAATCATTAGATGCTATGCAAATTTTCTAGGGATGTATTTGTTACAAAATATCATGTTCAATTGTTCTTCCAACGATCTTCGTTGAAGGTAGACTCTCCTGGGGATGATATGATCATACTTAGCTGCTCTTGGCTGACAATAGACTCTTATAGGGTTTTGAGATGTTCATTTACTCCCGCTACTCGGATCTAGCACAGAGAGATCTCCGCCTTTTTCCAAAGATGAAAACTCCCATCTAACACAAAGAGATCTTCATACTATTGGTAAGATGATGCTTCGATCTAACACAAAGAGATCACCGCGCTACTGAATAGGATACTTGGATATAACACAAACAGATCCTTGTACACTGGAGGTAGAATGTTAAGTTCTAACACAAAGATACCTACACACCCTTGAAAATAGAGAAACTCAGATCTAACACAAAGAGATTGTCACCCTGTTGATAAGAAACATCGATCTAACACACATAGATCTTCGTCCTTGTTAGGAAATGGATGTCAGACCTAACACAAAGAAATCTAAACAACCTTCTTGAAATTTAAAGCTCGGATCTAACACGCAAAGATCTTCACATTGTTGAAAATGATTCTAAGATCTAACACAAAGAGACCTTAGTCTACTAGTACGAAGCTCTAATCTAACACAAAGAGATCATCACCCTGAAAATGATGCTCCGATCTAAAACAAAGAGTTCTTCGCACTACTCGCGTGATGCTAAGATCTAACACAAAGAGATCTTGGCACAGCTGAAAAGAAACTATGATCTAACATAAAGAGATCATCACCCTTAAAATGCAGCTTCGATCTAACATACAAAGATCATCGCATCGTTGCAATTTTGATGCTCAGATCTATCACAAAGAGATCTTGCACCATCAAAAGAAACTCTGATCTATCACAAAGAGATCTTCGTCTTTGAAAAAAGATGTTTGGTTCTAACACAAAGAGCTATTCACATGATGGATGCTCGAATCTAGCATAAAAAGGTCATCACATTGCTGAAAAGAAACTCAGATCTAACACAAAGAGATCATAGCCCTGAAAATGATGATATGATCTAACACAAAGGGACCATTTCATTGCTGTAAAGAGGCTTCGATCTAACACACAGAGTTCATCGCTCTGTCGATAAGAAATGTTGATTTAACACACAAAGATCTTTGTTCTTGTTGAAAATGATGCTAAGAATTATAAAAAAAAGGTCTTGACATTGGTGGTAGGAATATCTGATCTAACACAAAGAGATCGCCTTTATTTATTGACATTGTTCCAATATAACACACAAAGATTGTTGCACTGTTGCAATTTGGATGCTCAGATCTATCAGAGGGAGACCTTGCACCGCCAAAATAAACGTTGATCTATCACAAAGAGATCATCATCCTTGAACAAAGACGTTTGGATCTAACACAAAGATATCTTCACATACAGGGAGACAATGCATGAATCTAACACAAAGAGGCCCTCACATTCTTGAGAAGATAAATGTTATGATCTAACACCAAGAGATCTTCACATTTCTAAAAATGAAGAAACTCCGATCTAACACAAAGAAATCATCACCCATGCTGAAAAGAAACTCCGATCTAACACGAAGAGATCTTCGTCTCATTGAGAATGGTGTTTAGACCAAACACAAAAAGATCATCACATGCTAAAAAGAGACTTTGATTAACACAAAGAGATTTTCTCCCTTGAATAAGATTGCTTGGATCTAACACAAAGAGATCCCCATACTTATGAAAAGTTTGATGTTAATATCTACCATAAAGAGATCTTCACGTTCTAGGTATGAATGCTCGAATATAACACAAAGAGTTCCTTGCATTTTTTTAGAAGTTGAAAGTTTCGATCTAACACAAAGAGATCTTGACATTGTTGATGTTTGAATATTCTGATCTAACATAAAGAGATCGTCATATTGATGATGTTTGATACTCAGATCTAACACAAAGAGATCTTTTCACTGAAAATTTTGAATTATGTTGGTTGTAGATGCCTGGAGGCTGCTGCTTAGATCAAACATTAAGATTCACTAGGGAATGAGAAGATCCCAGATTTTTGCTGTGGAATGAAAGGTTAATACTAGCCAAAAGGAGTTTAACATTTACCTTAAAACATCGGAATGAATGGTCCAATCCAATTGCTTCTTTAGAGAGTAGTTTAGTAAAGACCACAAACTCTACCGGGAATTGACTAAAGTATCTTGTTGAGGAGTGCAAGGCTCTTTCTGGGGAATAAACACACATGAGGCTTGCTAGAGATATACTGAGGATCATTCAGTAAAGCTTGTCTGTTAGGGCACTCTTGTCCATTACACTTACTAGGGAGATTGCTAACTTGAGTTGTCCTTGCAAAGAGATATTCATTTTAGACAAATACTTCAAAGAGACTTGTTGAGGATAAAGCTGTTGAGGGTATCTTTCTAAGGAATACTGCTGATATAAAACTCTCCTGGTGAGTTCATGAAGTTTTGCTAATGAAAATTCCATAGGAAACTCTATGGGGAGATATCTACTAGGGAAACCCAGGAGAAATTCCATTGACACCAGAGTTTAATTGGAGAATATCAATCACCTTGTTAAGGAATAAGCTTGGCTTGAGAATCATCACTAAGACTATTTGACTTCCGAGAGCAACTTCTACCGAGAGACTTGTTCTACTCTCGAGAACAACTTTTGAATTTTGGTTTTGCTGAGTATTACACATAACTTCCCTGAGAGGTTGTTGAATCCGGGTTAAGGCTTATGCATGTATGCTTTGTGCATGTTATGCAAAAAGAAAATGAATGCATGAATATACTGATTTATGCATTTAGTGAGTATCAAACTCAGATTTCCCGACATCCTGTCTTGAACAGTTTTGGCACCAAGAAGATGGTTTGCAAAATCGTGACTTCTGCTTTGCTTCCTGGTGGGTTCCATGTTGATTCTTGTTTCCGGAGAATAGCGATTTATGGCTTGATCAGATCACGGTGATCATTGAGATGCTTCACACATTGTGAACTTATCGTTCCCTATTCTGTAGGCACTTTAAGAAAACCTCCCTTGAAAAGGAATTTGGCAGCTGTTTTCCAAAATGTGACTTTGAGACGACTTGCCCTAACATTCTGAATCTTGCTGCAGTATGGCCCTAGTTGACCAAATTTCGGAGCGGATGGCTTCCTTGTCTTATGGAAGTGGTTTACCCTAGTATGAGCATTAAAGAGCCTTGCCACGTCTCGAAGTGATTGCCCTAGATTCACTAAATTTTGAAATAACTTGCCTCAGACTAACTGGTCGTTGGAAGGATTTCCTTGATTCTAAGTTCCGGTTTGCAAATAAAGTTATTCCTTTAAAATGGTAATTCTAATGCAATATTCATGCAAGTTTGAAACCAATCATTATTGAAATGAAGGTGATATACAATGAACGGATCACTAGTTTATTCGAAGTGCGAAAGATAATGGAATATGATACCAATACAGATGTTTAGTAAATTTAGGAGTCAGGTTAATGCAACCTTGCTGAGTATGCTTTCAAAATAAACCTTCCTTCAATTAGGTCTTTTGCATGTTTTAAAATGGTCTCGTTCATGGTTTTTAAACAGTTTTGATTTTAACCCACCCCAATTTCCTTGATGATATCCAGTCACACATTCAATTAATTTGACAAATGCATTTGATTTTCAGGAGAAAATTGAAGGTGTGAACCTGCTGGCTTGAGAACCAATGATGATTATTCATTTGAGGTGGCAGTCACCTGTCTTTGTTTAGTAATCACAAAATTTGATTTTGTAAGGAATTTTAGGTGACCCTTTGGTTCTTGATATGTTGGTCACCTATTTTCATTTTCTTTCCTTTTTTTATTTTCCCTAACTTTTTCCTGGACTGGTTCTTTTGAACTCAGTCCATCGGGATGCGCTAATTTTTGCTTAAGTCTCCTTTTTGGTGTTTAACTTAGCAAGCTTTTTTCCTCTCTTTTTTCTTCTTCTTTTTTTCTTAAGAAAGTTATGACTGTTGTATCCTTGGTTATTGAGGAACAACCATTATACCTTTGGATTTTTCATGACTACTTCGACCACTACAACATTTTATACTTTAGGCAACGGAAGAATAGGAAACGATTGAAAAACCGTCACCTAAAGGTATCATAGACCACACTTTTTTATGCGTGGACGAGTTTCTTGGCAAAGCGTGAAAAATCGTCCCTTATTTACTTTATGCTATGGTTCGTAAAATGTGGGCATAACATAAACGTCGTCTATTTACTATAAGCGACGCTTATGAAATCGTAGATATAACATAACCGTAGTTTATTCCTTTTATGCCACGGTTAAGATATGCGGTTGTTTCTTATTTAAAAACAACAACTAAAAAGCATGGCCTATTGTTAAAAGGCTACAGTTTTTATTATTATTTTGAACTTCAGTTATTTTTCTTAAAATATAAAAATAAAAAAAAACAATATTTTTTAAAAAAATGAAACAAAAGTTTCGAACCGAAGTCTGCAACTAAAATGGTTAAAGATCATTACCACTGGATTACTGACATTTAATCAACATATTTTGATCCTTAAAAGATTTTTAAATTAGACTTATATTAATTTATTATATTATATTTAAATGGAAAAAGGTAAATTTATTAAAACATAACAATCAAGGAGTTGAATTCAAGTCCTTACTTTCAAAGAAAACATGTATTAGCACTAGGCCACTTTCATTTCATTTGAACACTTTTCTTTGAAAATTTATTTATAATTTAATGTCCGTATTTTTTTCTTATAATTTCCTAAAAGCTGATTCATTACAATTGAACCTTAAATTATATTTTCTTCTTTCTCTCTACATAACTTTCTGCCGTTTCTTCTTTCTCTCTACAGAACATTCTGTCTTTTCTTCTTTCTTTCTACTCAAAGAAAGATTTTCTCTACAATTCACATACTCTCACGCCGGCCACCGCACGTTTTCTGCTGTAACTCACATTCGCTGTATTGTTGCATCATTTGTTACAAACACTTCTCAAGAGTAAGTTTCTCATTCTCATTCTATTTCTCATAAATACCTCTTACCACCAAAATCTTTTGTTGTTCACCTTTTTCATTTACTTCTCTGTTTTGAATACCGTCGTTTTTTCCTTTCTGTTTATGAAATTAGAAATCGCTCGAGCTGGACCACCGCCTCAAATTATCTGCCATATTTGTCTCCAAGGGTGAGTCTCATTCTTCCTAAAATTACTCAAATACTTAAATTATCTTAAAACTCTAACCTTCCTATTTCTCCAAATCTGAATTGAAAAATATTACTTTAAATATTTTTTGTTACAAAAGTTATTTTGTAAGGATGTCATATGGTTATTAGGGTTTATTATATAAGGGCGTTATAATACTTTAGTGAGATTGTATTTGCTTTCATAGGCTTAGCTTGAAAGTTGTTTCAAATTATAACATCAATTGCTCTAAGTTTTTGGTTTTTAGTAACTCATATTATAGTAACCTTTTGGTACAAGAATAACTTAACAGAGGGATATACTTTTCAAAATAGAAGAAACTAGGAAGAATATAATATTATTGTACACTCTTATATCTAATCAACCAAAAATATACGGTTATTTTAATCCTGGTTTAATTTCATAAAACCAAAATGACCTCACATAAAATTAGTTAGTAACCAATTATTAGAGTATATGTCCTTGATTATTGATAGCAACCATTTAACTTAATGAATTGAAAATTGTGGAGAGTAATTCATGAAACAAACATCTACTGTACTAATTAAATAACTAAATCTGGAATTAAAATAATAAAATAAACTACCAGTTTGGAACAATGCATATATATTTTTATGAGGATTCCTTAAGCAGGTACTGTTAACACTAATTGCCGATACAATTCATAATCAAGTATAGTTTAATTTGATTTCCTGTTGATCAGACATGTTGCACTACTCTTGAGAGTAATAATTTTTTTCACTATTTTAATAGTAAACAAGAATTATTTATTCATGTCAAATATGTGTTAAGATATGAGAGGAATTTGGAACTCGAGGAGAAAGTCCAGGAGGAAATATATTATATTACATTTTATTACTATTAGCAAATAACCTCACAAAAGATGTAAACACATTATTATTATTAGCAAACAATGGTAGATCTATTATAGGGGATGATAGGTGCCATGGCCAATAGTGGTAGATCTATTTTCCAAATTATGAAGATGATTCTGATTTTGACAATACTGTGTTATGATAGTAAATTTCTATTTTATGATCTAACCTTATTATTTCTTGTTTTGTTTCTTAATTTTCACATTTTCTCCATCGATACCTTTTTATGGTTTGATGAGCATTCTTATTTATTTCTTTGTTTCTCTAAAAAAAATTATGTTTAAATATTTTACAGAACAAATGAGAAAGGAAGAAAACAACAAGAAAAATATGAAATGTCATGTGAAGGGTCAAATGGGTGCTTCCAATTTTGAGTTACCGCAAGTCAAATCAAGCTTTGAATTGGCAAGGAATTTCAATATCAAACTGGAGGAAAGAAAGACCAAACATGGAAAAACACGTGATGACCTGATGACCAAACTGTTTCTAACTTAGGCTATTTCCTTGGAACTATAGCGAAGAATGCAGATTTTTGTCCATTGATCTATACAAACTTCAAAGAATTGCTTAAAGATGAAGCAGATCCTAAGTGTCATAGTGATCGTATTTGGAAATATATTAATGTATGAAAAGTAAACTTTCATATTTTTTAAATGATCAAATATTTATCTACATATGATGACAAATATTGTTTTATTTTTGCAGACGAAGTTCAACATTCCTGAGAGAGGAAAAAAAGCAGTATTTTCTCGAATAAATGATGCTTGGAGACGGCATAAATACTCTATCAACAGAGATCATTTCCTAAAGTATACTAGTATGAAGGAAAGATTAAAGAACCGTCCAAAAAGTATATCTGAATATCATTTCAAGAAATTGTTAGTGTATTGGAAAGATAATCATGTTCAGGTAAGTTATTTATTTTGCATTCAATATAGTAAGAAAAATGTTCAATTAAAATATTAGAATGGAAAAACAAAAGGGGTAAATCAAAGATGCACCATAGTTATACAATATCATAACATATCAATTTTCATCTTTTGGTTGGTTGGTTGCTCCATTATTTCCTTCTTTTTAAGCAAAATGATTTGAAAATCATACACTATCTATAATTAACATTGATGTGCTGATTAATATCTATGTGTGTGTATATACTTGTTGGATAAAGTTTTGCTTCATTTCAACTAATATGGAATAAGATGCATGGCTTTTTCTTATGTGCATAGTTTCGAACAGTATGAAACACAGTTAACTTTCTTTGCATATTTAACATATTTTCTAGTTAGACAATTTCTAATTATCTTTAGTAGTAAAGACAATATAGACATAATGAAACACAATTGCAGCCCCATATTAGCATAATTTCTGCTTAGACATTATTATGCATATTTTCATACTATCTTTATTAAATACTTGCTACTCAATGAACTAATTCAATTTCTTTGCATGTAACATTGATTCTACTCAGTGAATTATTTTATGTATTGTAGGATATTAGTAAAAAGAATGCAGGTAATAGGAGCAAGCAAAAGTTTATGCATCGTGTAGGACCAACAAATTTTGCTAGAATCCGTGCAAAATTGGTATGATATTTGTGTGTGATTATCAATAGAATAAATTGTTTTTTCAATCTCTTATTAAGTAGTATTTTTTTTAATATATGAATAATCATGTAGCGAGCAAAAAAGAATGGAGAAGAAGTCACTCAAGCTGAAATGTTTATTGAAACTTAAAAAAGTCGCAAGGGAAAACAAGTGGATGGGGAAACCCAATTTGCTATTGTAAGTTAAATTATAATATTCATTATAAATACACATGTGGTTTTTAATTTTGTTCAAAACTAATAATTTAAAATATTAGGATAAACTTCAAGAATCTATTGAAAACTCAGTTGAAGCTGGAACACAAGCATTTCAATATATGTTTGGAATTGAAAAGCCCGGTAGAGTGAGATGTTATGGAAGAACTGTCACACCATCATTGTTGGAAAAAAAATGAAGAATTTTTTTTAATGGAAATGCAATATGATGGTAAGATTTCTGACATGGCGCAAAAGATGGGAGCAATGGAGGCACTTTTGAAAAGCATGTATATGCAACAAAATCCACATTTAAGTGAAGAGAAGCTTTGCACAATGATAATATTCCAACACCACGCTCATCGACATCAACATATGCTCCTACTCATCAAAAGGTACTATACTTGACATCAATAAAAATCAACATTTATTTTATTAAGTGTTGAGTTGTTATTTTATAGTTTAATTTTTTAAATATGCGGTGTTAGTTTTATAAGTTACTCATTAAGTTAGTATATATTCATGCTAGCTAGGTTGAACATTGTGAACATATGTTACCATGCACATTTTCATTATGTTTTTTAAAAATTATCATTGTATATTGGTTTAGATGGTAAGATTCATGTATAAATTTCATAGTGAGTAATATATAACTATCAATTATTTGAATTGAATCATTATTGCATGGATGTTGAGTCATTTGAAGCCTTGCATATGCCGCTTTGATTATTGTAACTTTGTTTTGAATAATATATAAAAGAAATTCTTCATATTTATAGGTTAGAAACAAAGATGATCCTCAAGATGAACAAGATGATGATCTTCAATATGATCAAGATGATGATGATCTTCAATATGATCAAGATGATGATGATCTTCAATATGATCAAGATGATAATGATCTTCAATATGATAATATTCAAGATGATGATTCTCATGAACCTCAACACAATGAATATGATAAAGACCACCATTGATTTAAATATTGACGATTATGTTTTGTTTTATGGAGTTACATAAGCCAACTAGCTATAACTTATATTGCTTGGATTTATTTTGAAAATATTTGTATTTTTTGCATTTCAAAGAGTTGATTACACTTCATCTTATTAATACTATATATGTTTTCAATTTATAAATGTGCTTCTTCTAATAATATTGAAAAATAATCTATTAGAATAATGTGAAGGTATATGATCACAAATGTATCACCATATAAATGAACAGAAAAATTCTATACTAATTATATCTTTCAAAGTCTAAAGTGCACAACAGGGAAATTCTATACTAATTATATCTTTCAAAGTCTAACGTTATATATGAATGTGATTTGTTTTTCAATCTATAGACAACGCTTTTTATGCGTTGCTTATCAAAAACCGTAGTATATTCCTTTGTTTTAGGCGCGGTTATGTCTGTTGTGTAAATGAAATTATAGATTAAGCTACGGTTTACATCTGTTGGTTATTAATAATCGTTGCCTTTTCACATGTTTTGGGGACAGTTATTTTACGTTGCTATTTGAAAACTGCAGCTTAAAAGTTCACCTAAAACCGTGGACTTTGATATTTTAGGCGATGGTGTTCAGAATCCGTGGGTAGAAATCAAAAAACCGCGCTTTAATGGAATAAGCAACGGTTGTTTATTCCACGCTTGATAAACCGTCCCCTAAAGCATTAAGCAACGGTTTTATACCTTTAAGGGGCGGTTTTTCGTTGTTGCCTAAACCCATTTTTGTTGTAGTGGACCCTTTTTGATGGGTGTGAAGAAAAACATTGGTTATAAATATTAGGTGTTCTGAATGGTTCTCTTGAACTTTGAATGCATAGCCAAATTAACTAAAAACTACCATTTTCTGGGTTTAGATTAAGGGTTTTTTCGTTTAGAAAGAAACACCAAAGAGAACCGTGACAACAACCTCAATCTTATAAGCTACTTGAAAATCTCAACCAAATCTTCAAGAACGATTAGTTTCAATACGAAATATCCCTTATCAATTACACATCTCTCATTATCAAGATCTGAAATCAAATTGAGGTTGAAGATGAAAGAAATTCATTGCAAGAGTTTTGAACTTTCAAAAATAGAGGGTGTAGGTTTCACAGAAAATCACAATGTTGATTATGAGATTCACTCTTGAAAAAATGATGACAAAACTCGTTTTATATGTGCTTGAGATTAAGCACTAAAAATGGTTCAAAAAGTTAGTTAGATTTGAATCAAGAGCATTTCATGATTTAAGTCAAGTGAACAAGTGAAATGGAATAAGAAGAAAACATAGTTTTGTCCCATTTCTCATTTGATTAGAATCAAGAGAAAATTCTAATTCAAAGCAAAGACCCCAATGATTCGAATCAAATGTTAATTCTGATTCGAGTCAATTCAAGCAGAGCTAACAGAAAAATATGGAAAATTGTCTGATCCGAATCATGTGTAAATTATAATTAGAATCAAATCAAGTAGAGGCGACCCATAATTTCCTGATTCGAATCAGGTGTAAATTATGATTCGAACCAAAGTGATTACAAATCTCTGGTTTGCCTCTGTCCAAAGTTATTCGAATCTAACACACAAAATCTAAAATTTTCATAATATTTAAAAGAATTTGAGATTTTTCTTTCCACCTAACTTGAATCAATAACACACATGGTTCTTATTCCACTGACTCATGCAATGAACTAAAAGAGTCATGATCAGGTTCGAAAATAAGTATTTTTTTATGCATGCTAAAGACGAATAGTTTCAAACTTTCATAAGAGAGGATGTGAAATCATGAAGAAGACTCAATAAACAGAAGTAAATGAAAATGAAAGTGATAAGACAAGCAACAAAACCACGGTATTAGGGTACTCCCTCTGAATGTATTAGGGACATGCAACTACATTCTCCCCCTTTTTGATGCTTGGCAAGCTTTTACTTGGAATTGAGTCGACTTTGAGCCAAATGCAAAAACGCTTGTGCTCCCCCTAAAACACTAGACACAAACAAAATCATAAAAAGCATAAATTCGTTTTAGACTCACATTACAAATTCTCCCACTTTGACAACATCTAAAAGAGATTGACCGAAATGAGCCTAAAAACCAAATAACCAGTCACAAACAAATAATTCCAAAAGAACGCATGAGGTAAATAGCTAAGAAGAATATACAATAACAAATATCATATACAGAACACGGAGACAGACATGCCACATGCAACAAAAAGAAAAATAGACGCGCGACAACATTTAACATAAAAAAAATTAAGTGATCAAAACTATTATATAAATGAATGCATGGACAATTATAAATAATGCATGAACAATTACACAAATGCTCAAATGCACATAATTAGAAACACACATTTAAAAAGACTTAAATTCAAAGAAGAAAAATAAAAAACATATGCTAGAGATGAATGAGTAAGGTAAGGAGGAAATAAACAAACCAATGAACAACTATAGAACAAACTCATACAATGATATAAAATCGGCTACAGGAGTTATAGAGACATATCAATGTAGTCGGTAAAATCTATGATTTGCTACAAAATAGTGTTAGTGAAAAAAATATCTATAGCAAATGAAAATAAACAAAATCCTCATTCTATTTAAAACACGAAGAGTCTAAGACTCCCAAATCCCTACAAATCTTGTGAAAGGGATTTGGTGACAATGGTTTTATAAAAATGACACCAAGCTGACTTTTAGTCTAAACGTACTCAAAAATAACATCCCCCTTTTCTACATGATCTCTAAGAAAATGTTGTCGGATCTCAATGTGTTTGGCCTGTGAATGAAGTACTGGATTCTTAGTGAGGCTTATTACATAAGTACTATCGCACTTAATCGGAATATAACCAAATTTTAAATCATAATCTAATAATTATTGCTTTAGCCGTAAAACTTGTGCATAACAACTACCTGCGACTACTAATTCAATCTCGAAGGTAAAAAGACAAACACTATGTTGCTTCTTACTGTGCCAAGAAACTAAATAGCTTCCAAATAAGTGACATGTATCACTAGTGCTTTTCCTATCCGACTTGCACCCTGCAAAATAGAAATAAGAAAAACCTACTAAGATATTAGCATTACCTTTAGGATACAAAAGATCGTGATGTGAAGTTCCATTAACATAGCTCAAAATATGTTTTACAATCTTAAAGTGGGATTCCTTAGGTGATGCTTGATATCTAGCACATATGCATACATAAAACATGATATATGGCCTCCTCGCAGTTAAATAGAGTAAGGATCCGATTATACCTTTATACCTGGTTATGTCGAGATCCACTCCTCTTTCATCTTTGTCAATAAGCATGTTTGAGGCCCACATCATACTTCTATACCATGGCCTTATTTTTCAAACTACCTGTTTTGATGTCTCCCGGAATTTGATCTAACGAATGATCTTTTGTGATTGTCCAATCTTGAGGTTACTGGTTCGAGTTCTCTTGTATATCATCCTCATGTAAGCTTTCCTTTTATATTACTTAATGTCATCATTGTTTGTTGAATGAGTAATATCTTATTTATAACTTTCTTCATTAATCAACATCTCCATTATCAAACCTGAAATATCAGAACAAATGTCTTTCCCCGTATTTTAGGGTGAGGACTCATCAAATGCAACATGAATAGATTCTTATATGCTGATGAATATCAATTAAAATGAAAAAAGATAAATAAAGTTGAACTACATGAAGATAAAGGAGAATGAAACGATCATACCAATTATGATGATCTAGGACTAAACTTTATGCACAAGTAACGTTAGCAAATAATAACACTAATAACAAAAAGAATACAATATGATCAAGAATATGATTGGATACATCTTCTTTCACTTGTCTTGAGAATCCATAAAGATTCCTAGACACTCCTGAATAAAACATTAATAGATAGAACTAGGTACCCAATTTTAGTTAGGTCTTTTGGGGTTAGTTGAGGTACACTTAAGAATCCATGACATCTTACCATTGGGAACTTGAACGTTCCTAATATGACAAAGAGGCTTGTAGCGGTAAATTCATGACAATCAAGCTATGGATAAGTTTGACGTCAATAAAACCAAAGTCGTCACTGCGCTTTTATTGTTTCCAAAGGAAAAGGGAAAAGTACGAACAAAACCCAAAGATAAGAAGTTTTTAAATCAAAACTAATAAAATTCTAGAGATTACAAGTAAGGGGGTTGGTTACAGAAAGAGAAGGTGTTAGCACCCAAAGTGTCCTAGGTACTCCTAAGGAGCCTTTTTTTATGTGTGCATATGTTTTTGGTATAAAAGATGTTTGCAAAAATATAGAGTGTGGGGATGAGAAAATAATTCATTGATTATATTTTTATGTTTGACAAGCCCTTCGGTCTTATGCCTATATACCAATATAGAAATGAGGGATCAAAACCTCGTAGTTCGTGGTACAAATTTCAAAGAAATGGGTGAGTTGATTTTAACAAAAGTTTAAATAAAAAGGAACAAAAATTCCAAAGGTTTGAATGGGGTTGTTAATTCTTTTTGTATTTTGAAATTAAGTCAATATGGTTAAGTTCATTCACAAGTTTGATTAAGAAAAGATTTTTGAGATTCATTGGCATAAGGGAAAAGTTTCGAATGATTAAGCATGTCTAAGTTTGAAATCACAAGCAAAGAAAGTGTTTTAAAGGAGGGAGAGATTTTTAGATTTAAAAAGTGGGAGGAGATGAAGATACTACCCTAAGTAAAAAGTTAAAAGTTAAGAGTTGAAAAGATTTGACCAATGGGATACAATACAACAGACAAGAATGTCATATAGAAACTCATTTTCCTTTGGACTTTGATTAAGTAATAAGCAATAAGCAATGAGCAATATCCAGACATCATAAAGATCAGGGTATCAAATAAAGATAGCCACATCCAAGCAAGCATTCCAATAGCTAGCAGTCTTCATTGTCTTCCAATGTATCAGATGAAATATTCCTTAGTCAACTCAGAACAAAACATCAGACATAGGCAATAACAAAATAACAATTAAGCATAGAAACAAAGTGGAACATGAATCAAAGAGATCCAAAGTATTGCATCAGATGAAAGTCACTTCTCAAGAATAGTTCAGTCTCAAAATGTTAGCATTGGCCCAGTCCTTTAGCACAAGGAATGTTGCCTAATTCTAAGTCCAAAGCTCATATCAAATTCCAACAGTCCACCAAATGTTTTTTAAGGTTTCTGTTGCCATTAGGTGTTTTAAGGTCTTAAGACCACAAACAAATACACAAACAATATATACAATCACAAGATATGGCTCAAATGAGCAAAGTGAAAATGACTTGGAACATAAGCAAGTTATATGAAATGTAAATGGCAATGAATGATAAATGACTAAAATTTAAATTTCATAAATTAAATGGCTTGAAAGTAAAAACAAAATGAAGAAAAGTTAGTCAATGGTTAGTCAAAAGTTAGTGTTGGTTTTTAATTGATTAAGTCATTCTTTTGAGAACATTCAACCATTCATTCACAAGTATGGATCCTTGAACCAAGACATCATCCATGAGAAGGGCTTTAACTTGGATAATTCAATAAGTATGCCACTAGCTCTAATGAAAGGAAAAAAGGTCAAGTCTCCACACAATTCCAGGAAGAACGGGAGGCTTACAATCTCACTTACTAGGATATGCCTTGAGGGTCAAATTTAACTTTGTTAAGCAATCGTAATTGGACTTATATAGAAGTCACAACTATCTGAGGTCGGAAAATAAAATATAGGTGTTAATGCATGTTAGAAATTTGGTACCAAGAATAAAACTTCTAAAACATACCACACACTAAAATAAAATGGGAGGGACCTATCTCAGTCATACTTCTATTGATTCATCTGACACAAGGTCATTGATGAATCAATTGCATTTAGACATTAGAGACTTCATTGGTCAAATGAGGGAATGGGAAAGAATAGGGATGAAGATGAAGAGGACGGGAAGATAGAAACAAAAATTTATCATGAGAGGAATTTCATCAAATCAAAACCATCCATTCATTTTGGGAGATGAAATGTACATTTCATCAATCCCCTAAATCCAATGGTTTTGATCCAACAAAAGTCAAATCAACCATGACCAAGGCCCAAAAATAAAGTCAAACATCACAAGACCATAAAAGGGCTCAACAATATTTTTAAACATTTAATCAATTAAAAATTACATTAAAAATGAATTAAAATACATTTTAATTTGGTCAAAACCTAAAATCCCTTCAAAACACCAAATAAATAGCGAATGGATTTATCCTAGGTCAAACAAGGTCAAATGACCTTAGACAAAAAATTTCACTATTTTTAAAAGGTCATAAGTATTTTTAAACAATTAAAAAATACACAAAAGCACTTAATTAATGAAAAATACCAAAATCAATCCAAAAAATAATTTTAATTCAGAATATGGAAGAGAAAAATATTTAATTTTTTCCGGTGAAAGTCCCATATTTTTTGGATTAAAAATGGATTTATTATGAATTAAACAACATAATACAATTAAATGGAAAATAAGAAAATATGGAAAATCAGGGGCCATAAGATCTCCCTCATTAATTGAGGGATCTTAGGGTAAAAATTGGGGTCTTACAAGGCCTAATTTGTTCCTTATCACCACAATAATGACAAATATCTTTAGTTGAAATGCTTTTCCTATTTCTCCCAGTGATATGAGTGCTTTTCTTCAAAATTGTCCCTCTATTACTTGAACTATATCAAGTACAAGATAGTGAAGTAGCATGAATTAGCTGTCCTTGGAGAGTTTCAATATCAAGTTTTAAAAATGGACAAGTAACACATTCTACTTTTTCTATCCTTACAACTAAAGTATCTGAAACATTATAATGCTCGTCACATACATGTTATTAAATGATTTCGACAATTAACTATATGAATATTCATTATCGGGTTCAAAAGTATATACCTTTGAAGTTTCACCTTTCTTACGTGCCATCAAACATAAGTTGGCATACTCATCATCTGAACTTGAGCAAGAATCGGAGGAGGAACTCCCATCTTCTTTTTCCCATGCAAATAGGCTCCACAACCTTTGGAGCTTTTCCCTTTTGTCTTGTAGAATTATTTAAATTTATTTTTATGATGTTTTGTGAGACTTGGACAAGTGGTTCTATAATGTCTCGATTTTATGCACTTTACGCATATGATATCATCATCCTTTTTCTTGTGTTCTTTCTTAGGCAGGTGAGTATTTATGAAATTTACTAGTCGTTTGTTGGAATGCTTGAGCTTATTTCTCTTTAGTATCTATTGTAGAGTCTAACAAATAAACTCATATCCTCTTATTTAGAAGCTTCTTTGTCAGAGTTATCACTTTATTCATTGGACTTATTATCTTTAGATGATGAAGCTTTCAAAGAAATATTGTGTTTCTCTTCTTTAGCCTTCTCTTTATTTTTTGAATTTACTTCGCTATCAGTGAGTCATTTTAGTTGATTCTCATGCTCTACTAACTTTCTAAACAATTTTCGAATACCCAAAGTACTAAGACCGTTAGATCCTTTTAGAGCGGTAACCTTCGGTTGCCACTCTCTGCACATATATCTCAATATTTTTTTAGTACAATCTTTGTTAGAAAAGGTTTAACCTAAGTTGCTTAGTTTGTTGATTAAGTAGAGGAATCTAGTTTGCATGGAATCCACAAATTCTCCAGGTTCCATACAAAATAGTTCAAACTCATCTATAAACATATTGATTGTAGAATCCTTTAAGTCATATGTTCTCTCATAGAGAGTTTAGAGAGTGTCCCACATACCTTTAGCACTCGTATGAAGTGAAATTGAGTAGAATAGTTTTGCGCTTAAAGTAGAGCTAAGTATGTTCCCCGTTTTCAAATCATAAGAAGCTTTTTTGGTCTTGTCACCCTAATATCCCCCATATCATTTGCATCTTTTTGATACAAGCAAGGTCATATCTTGACCTTTCCCCTATTCATCTTTGGGTCTGCTTCTTGCAAGGATCACCAAGCACCTATTTGTCTACCTTTGTATTTATTTGATTCATTGCCTATATAACCACTAATAAAATACCAAAAATATGTCTTATTTCTATTAATTTTATTATGCAAGGTAGGGCTTCTCAAGTCAAAGCATCTCAAAGTTTGGTGGCCTACTTCTCAAGAAAGTCAAAGGTTCATGTGTTTATTTCCATGCCTTCTTCAACAAGCAACTTCAAGATTTGAGCAATCTAACCAATAGGCCAGCAAGGACACCTTCTTTTTAGTTCATATGATCACCCATCTGCTTTTACGTGCAAGGAAAGTCCAAGTGCACAAGCTTGTTCCAAGAGGTTTGACCAAAAGTCAACATTTTGAAGTCAAAGTTCCATGGATCACAACTCTTTCAATTCTCAACAGTTTTTGAACGACCCTTTTTCATATGACTCTTCTCAACATCCTCTACAACTTCTCTTTACATGACAAATTACAATTAGGCTTGGAGGATTATTAAAAGTTTGGAGACATTATAGGTCATTTGTGGACATATACAAATGACTTTTTGCCAACTTTCAAAGATCATAACTTCACCAATTTTCAACATATGGAGCTGATTTCTCTTGAACAATGTCATTGTGATGCCATATACAAGTTTTATTTAAGGACCAATGTCAAATTATGCTTGGAAGGCCATGGAATTCATTGGGACATTATAGGTCATCTTCAGCCATGAAGCATTCAAATTTTTCTAAGTTATGGAACCAATATTTTATGCCAACTTCAACACCCCATAAATTTGTGCCCAAGCATCCAAATGCAAATTTTCTTGGCTCATTGTAATCTTGGCCATGATGTTAACACATTTCAAAAAGAGTGGGATCAAAATGCCTCTTGAATAGGATGCCCCATTGAGTTGAACATGGTAACTTGAAATTGAAGAAATCACCATTGTCCAAAATTTGATCATGATTAAACTTAATTCCAAGCCAAATTAGCAAGTTTTTTGGTCCTAAACATGTTTAATCAAACCTCCAGAAGTTAATTGACACTTAAAACGCATCATTTGGCTGATTTATAAGGAGTTTCAAGTCACACTTTTCACACACTTGGATCAAATTCGTTTTACACGAATTCAACATCATTCCACAAGTATTTGGATCCAATTACATTGCCTATAAATAGAGGAGGCTTTTTCCTTCATTTGCAAGCTTTTGAGAGCCAAGAAACCCATGTTGCAACTTGAAGTTTTTCCTGGAAAATTTAACTATCGTGTTTTGAGTTTCATCCTGTTTCAATCCATTTTCTTGATTCTATTAGATCCATCAGCATCCTCTAAAACTTTTGCAACAATTACCAAGCTCTTAGACCTTTTGAAGTGTTCTAGCCAAATCGAGCTTCATCAACTTCTAACCATCATCTGAACAAGGTAGTTCTGAGCATCATTTAAACTCAAACAAGTTACCACAATATAGTCCTCCACTCTCTGATGTTTTTCCCTAACTTATCTGGTGTTGATTGATCGTGTTCATCGTTTAATTTTATTTTTCGTGGTTTGCTTATTTCTGAAACTTCTTTGAAATTCCCTTTGCTCAGTTCACAAAAATGAATTTGAAGCTTAAGGTTGAATTCGGGATGAAAAGAGGATCACAATGGTGGTGGTCTCGTGTCCTGAAGTTACCAAATGGTGAAACTCCGATGAGAGCTCACCGGAGAAGATGACCGAAGTATTTCTTAGGTGGTCTTAGTTTGGACTAGACATGTTGGCAATGTTTTGATTGGTTAAACTCAAACTGGATCCTGTGTTTGGCTTGTAGCATATTCCATCGTGTTTCTCATCATTTGGAGTGTTGGATCTGCCACATCAATTAATGAGGCGTGATCCAAAGCTCCTAGTTTTTTCTAATTTTTATTCTTTTTCTTTTATTATTTTAAATTTCTTTTTATTTAAAAATTCGTAGTAATTTCATTTTTTATCCAAAAAATCCCAAAATAATTTCTAAAATTCTCTTTTATTTTTCTTCATCTGATTTTTTTTCACATTTTATTTCACTGATTTTCTATTTTTCATGAATTTTCTCTTTTCTCTTTTGTTTTAATTGATTTAAAAATACTTTTCTGCATTTTTTAATTCTGAAAAATTTATTATATGTTTCTCATTTTATTTTCAACCTTCCTTAATTTTCTTGGCCATTTATTTTGTGTTTTAAAGGACTTTGTGGATTTTCTATTTTTTTTCATTTTAAAAATCATTTAAAAATACCTTTAATGCATTTTTAACTCATTTAGTTTCATTTTTAATTTGTTTGATCTTGTGAATTTCTGTTGGCTTTGGATCATGATAATTTTGACTTCAAGTCTCATCAAACTCAATGGATCTTGGGTGTTAATGGGGTGAAAATCCTAATCCACCAAAATGGATGATTGATTTTTATGATGACCTAATCAAATTTGTGATTCAATTTGGGTGTGACCTCTTTTGTCCCCTTTCATCTTCATCCATTTCTTTTATTTTGATCAATTGGATGGATTGGTGTCCATCTTATTCATGATGTGTGGATTGGTGCTTGATGAACTTTCACCATTTCAAATCTACCTTCTAAGTTATCATGAATCATTTAAGGTACTTTGTATTGATGCATAAGTTTTTCCTAAGTGTCACGACATTTGGATTGAAGTAATGGATCATCCTCCTAGCCTTTGTGCTTGATCACCCCCTTTTATTTTATTTTCTTGTGTGGCATAACTTTAGGAGGAGGATTTACATATCATGTCTCTAGCACGTATTAACACAAACATTATTATTGATCGGCCTCAGATAGTTGTGACTTCTACAGAAGTCCAATTACAATTGTTTAACATAACGCTAAATTTATCCCAAAGGCAATGACATTTTTATAAGTGATATTGTAAGTCTTCTATTCCTCATCGTATTGTGTGAAAATTTTGCTCCTTTTCCATTTGTGAGAGCTAATGGCATACTTGTTGATTTTATCCAAGTTAGATCCCTTCTGATAAATGATGTATAAGGTTCATATTTTTATGCTCGTGAGTGGATAGTTGAGTGTTCTCCAAAAAGTGACCAAAACATCTTTTCATCTTTGATTACTAACATCACTTAACTAACAATTTACTTGTATTAACATTTATTTTCAAGTCATTTACTTCATGTTCCTTTATTTTTTATCCCATTTAATTTATGCTTTATGTTTAGCATTTCATGCCATATTATATTGTGATTATGTCACTTTGTTCTTGGTCCATTTGGACCATTCTTTATGTCATTACTAAAAAACCTAAAAAAGAAGAAGCTTGTTACTCCTAATTTGTGGACTTGTGGTTACTATCCTTGACATATATGTGGAGTTATGGACTTAGAATTAGGATATTGGCCTTTTCTTTGGGACTTGTGACTTGATACCTTGGAATTCATCTGATACCTGTGACTTTGGACTTCTTTGTGAAGACATAGCTTGGTTACTTTGGTTTCATCTGACACATGGATTACTATTTGCTTATTTTACTTGCTTGAGGCTCAATCCAAAGGAGGGAATTCTTGCTTGACTTATGTCACAAAGTTTTCTATCTCTTGGTTAGATCTTTCTTCTTTAACTTTTACTTTACTGCTTTAGGATAGTCTCTTCTTCTCCTCCCCCCTTCTTTAATTTTCAAAATCTTTTCTCTTTTTCAAAATTTTATTGTTTTAACTTGAACCACTTCTCAATAAACCTTAACTTTTGTCAAGTGATTTTCAAACCTTTTCTTAATAAATATTAATCTATCTTAAGCATGTTTAGACTAATTTCAAAAGACTTAAAAAATGTGCCTAACTTATTCAAACCATTTTGTGCCCTTGTGTACTTCTTCTTTTTAAACTTTTTCTCAAGGCACTAGACATGATTAATTTCTATAGCTGAGTTATAATTCTCCTATCTCCATAGTATTGATGATGATTCTTTTCCATCGGTGGGAGCTAGTGGCATACTTGTTGATCCTTATCCATGTTGGAGCCCTTCTCATGATGATGCAAAGTTCTCATACTTCTGGGCGACTAGTTGAGTATTCTCCTTAAAATGACAAAATGTCTTTCCTATAAAAATGTATCAAAACAAACTCCTTTTGTAATTTTTACCATGAACTACGAGGTTTGGATCCTCCATTTCACTTTGTTGGTACGTAGGCATGAGACTTTAAAAGTCTTGGCAAACACCAAATCATAATAAAAATGCTTCTTTTCTCATCTCTCCAATCTTTTAACAAACAACACCCTTTTTGCAAACTAAAATGTGCATATTTTCAAAGAGGTTCCCATGGAGTACCATGGGTGTTTAGGGTGATAATACCTTCCCTTTGCATAACTAACCCATGAACCCTTGTTCTCTTTTTACTAGTTTTGTTTTAAAACTTCTTTGGGTTTTGTTCATACTTTTTCCGTTTTCCTTTAGAAACAATAAAAGCGGGGTGGAGACTCTTTCTTGGCGAGTTAAGTTAATTAATAACTTAATCTCAAAAAATTTACTGCTACAGAAAAGTGGCGACTCTGCTAGGGAGTAGTCCCTAGTGGGTTAAGCCCTTCTTTGTTTCTGTGCATATATTATGTTTGATGTTGTTTGTTATTGTTTGTTCTGTCTGGTGCTTGGTGATCTCTGTGTGGTGAGATAAGTCTTATACCCGGACTTGAGAGATCTTATGATAGGATGGTGGTATAGTCATGTTTGGCTTATGTGTGGTTAATCCTTAATAAGCTGACTTGAGATCCCCCGCTCAGTGGAGGCCCCTTTGGGATTACTGATGTCACATGAGTAGTCGTAGTTGGCATTACTTTTTCCAACCTAGGAGCCCAAGAAGCTAAGGACCTTAGAACCCTGAACCCATCTTGGTCTTTTAGGACGTAGTGCGGTGGCTATTCAGGTGTAGACTTGAAATAGTTATTATGCGATATTACACTTGGACGAGTTTCTCTTGAGAATATTATTGGTTGACGAGTATTCATATAAATCGATAATATCCAAAAGATGGAATTACAATTCTGAAAACTTTTTAGAACCTTATTCTACAGATGATTATTCCCTTTAGTACTTACACTGTGGGTTGGTTCTGACCCTTGGCTCCATGCTCATGACTACAAACCTTTGGACCTTGTTTGTGTGCTTTGCGTAACCTTGTTTGTGATTTTTTCATCATGCACTCATGGCATTCACAAGAATTTTACTCAATTTTCAAGGAACTCAGAGACTCTAGTTGCAAATATCACAGATACTTTGACCATGGATATTGGAAGAAAGGAATTCTCGGAAATACAGTTTCATATGTCCCAATCTCATGGAATTAAGGAAGCTAGCATCTTTTGTGGATGATCCTAAGGGTTTAAGAGAATGTTTTAGAAGACTTTTATCTGCGCTATCCTCTTATATTGAGGATGGTCTTCTTTGCACTTTGGTTCAATTCTATGATCCTATCTACTGATGTTTCACTTTCCCTAATTATCAGTTATTGCCTACCCTGCTAGGTGATACTTATTACTTTATTCATCATAAGACTTCAAAAGGGGGTGGAACTATTGTCTATTGTGTGCCTTTATCGTACAAGTGGTTTATTTCGCACTTGCCGTAGTCTCCTATCTTTTAAAAAAATAAGGGTTTTTGATGTGTGCTTTTCGCAAGTATACCAACGCGTCAGAGTAATATAAAAGATTGTCGAATCCACAGAGACCAAGTGTCAATCTATCGTTATCTATTGTTATGGTGTTTATCAAAGGCAATCAAAATAGGTGTTTTTAGAGTGTGCAATGAAAAGTAAAGTATTGAATAAAGTTCAATTAATAAAGACAGGATCGAATGTAATTCACATAATCAATTAATAATCCAAGTACTTGCTAATAGAGCTACTTATGGACAATGTTTCCTACTTTGAAAAGAACTAATTTAACAGGAACTATCGCTTTCTCATATTCATAACCGAGTTGTACTCCCTAATCAAACCCTCTTATTGTCACTTATAAAAAGGCGCGCATTGCGTTAGAGTAGTAAACCTATTTTTAAGAAATATAGTATCTTGACTAAGTTGAAAAGTATTATAACCTGGATTTCTTAACCAAAAGAGGTTCTCACGATCCAGACTCTAAACTTATAAACGCGTCCGAAAATAGTTTTAAAATCTCTTTTCTTCTTAAGTTAAAAACTCCTAATGAACTAAACAAAGCGTTTTCGCTGTTTTTGAAATAGTTAAAAACAATTAAGTTTAAAAAGACGTTGGACGGCTTTCGATCTTACCCAACGGAATTGAAGTGCGGGAAAACTTAAGTTGAAAGTCAAAATAGCCCTTAAGTGTTTCTACGAATAATTGTACGGATTATCGGTTCAATTACGATCCTTACATTCTAACCTTATAGGTTTAGTTAGACATGGTAAAGTAAAAGTGCATTAATTTAAATAAAAGTAGTGCGAGTGCGGAAAGTAAATAAAAGTAGTGCGAGTGCGGAAAATAAATAAAAGTAAAGCGAGTGCAGGAAATAAATAAAGTAAAGCGAGTGCGAGAAATAAATAAAGTAAAGCGAGTGCGGGAAATAAATAAAGTAAAGCAAGTGCAGGAAATAAATAAAGTAAAGCGAGTGCGAGAAATAAATAAAGTAAAGCGAGTGCGGGAAAATAAATAAAGTAAAGCGAGTGCGGGAAAATAAGTAAAGTAAAGCGAGTGCGGGAAAATAAGTAAAGTAAAGCGAGTGCGGGAAATAAATAAAGTAAAGCGAGTGCGGGAAATAAATAAAGTAAAGCGAGTGCGGGAAATTAAAATAGATAAAGGCAAAGTAATAAAAACCTGCTCCAATCGGAGGGTTGAATAAAATGCAAAACGGAAATGAAAATGGCGGCAGGATTAACTTCCTTCCAAAGTGCTCCAAACTCGATTACAGACTCGATCACAAAACTCGATTACACAATTGTGGTAACACCCCAATGCGAAGCGATTACCACTTTAAAATACTGAATATATGCCTAAGTGAAACAAAGTTTGCTCTAAGTTTGCCTCTGCTCTAAGTTTGGATGATTGAATAAGTGATTTCGAGTCTCTGTTTATAGGAGAGTAAAATGATGGAAATGACAAGGATGCCCTTCAACTTGAAAATGGGAGGGAAAACTTTTCCTCTTGTGGCACCTGCCACAAGGCCATGGCGCCCGCCACAAGGCCAATCTGAGGCGCCTTAGTGGAAGTAGTGGGGAACGTGGCAGTTGAGGGAAGTTGAGCTGGGACACGTCATGGCAGGGTCTATGGCGCCAGCCACAGTGGGAGCCACAAGTACAAAATGCTGAATTTTAGGGTTTTTACCTCTTTTTCACTCCTTTTCTCGATCGGGGCTCCGATTAAAGTAAAAACCTGAAAACAAAGAGAAACATAATAATAACACAACAAAATTACAATAAAACTACTAAAATGCATGCGAAATCGGAGTCGAAAATACGATGAATTTCAGTGTCATCAAACTCTCCCACACTTAAACCTTTGCTTGTCCTCAAGCAAAAACATTAAAAAGCTCAGAGAAGAAAAACTGGTGTAAATGAGTGCTTCAGGTTAAAAGATTTCTAAGTTCAAGTCGGGATGCAGTGATAGGTACTAATTGAGTGAACTAAGGGTATCATGACGACACTTATCCGCAAATACGGACATAAACTTCATTCCTATATTAACCAACCCATATTATCCCACAATACCTAGGCCTGCCTCTTCATCTCTTTTTGTGTCCTTTTCATTCAGGCGCAATCACATTAAGCCCGTTATTCGTACATGCTTCATAGTAGAGTGACCTGTTAGTGATTATGATCTAAGCATGGGGTTTCTGGCACATAAATCTGTGTAAACCCTTTTATTTGACCCAACTGTAGTTGTGGGGGATCGGATCGTAATCCGCCCTACCGAGTTCAGTTCCAGATACCTCTGAACCAACTAACAGCGGATAAGTTTTTCTTTTTCTTTTTCTTTTTCTTTTTGTAGCAAATTTTTACAATTCTTTGGTTTAAATGACTTTGTGATGGTCACCTATACCGGAGTTGCCTTTTTGCTTTATTTTATTTTTTTGTTTTGCTGGATCATTCACTTATTTGCATCGGTCCCCTACGTAGAGGATGCGTAGGCCGGAGCTGACTGCTGGGATAAACTACTGAGGACTTATATTGAAATGATGATTAAGGCCATGGTGTATGGGGTTTCGGGAATGATTCCTATATTTACGAAGTCTATGGTGCTAAAATAATACTGATGTTTCGCAAAGTTCTCCCATGTCACCGCATCCTTACTCAAAACCTGTCTTTAAAACCCGAAAACTTTCGGAATAACACTGTTTTCTTTTGCAAAAAAAAATCGGTGGGGCTAAAGGTATGGGGAGATTAGATTGTACTAAAGATACACTATATTTGGTGACTCGTCAGACTCATGCATTATCTAAGACACTTAAACTGAGAGCAAAATAAACAACTAAAAGGCAATAAAAATAAATAAACTATCTAAAAACAGCAAAGAAAAGCGATAAAGAAAAGCGATAAAGTCTCCTCCCACACTTAAATCGAACATTGTCCCCAATGTTTCGAAATAAGATAAGGGAAGAGTTACCTGACAACCTACTGCTGACCACTGGTGCCTTCGCCATCCTGAGGTGGACGACGGGATCGGGTACGACGACGATCTCTCTGATCCATCCTCGCCCTTAAGGCATCCTGAGCGGTCCCCACCTTTCGAAGGTTACCCAAAATGGAACCTTGAGTGGCTTTGATAAGTGCCATGTGTTGCTGGTGGTATTGTTGCTGACGGGCTTGCGTATTTGTAATCGTGAGCAGGGACTGTAAAACAGTGTCATAGGACGTGTTTGTCCTCCACTGCAATTCTTGCATGAAGCTCATGTTATTCGCCAGTTGTTGTTGGATGGTAGAGAGTAGGTCGCCACGCCTTTGCTCTCTAGCCATGTGGTCACGCCACATCTCCTCAATAATATAAAAGCCAGGAGCGGTACCTGCAGAAGAAGAAGATGGTGCGGTGTGTGGTGGTGAAGTGTGATGGGGGGACACATGGGGTACGGGAGATCTCTCTCTCCGATCATATTCATCATCAATGTCATGTCCCGCCTCATCAGGAATGTTAGGAGGAAGAGGACCCAAAATAGGTGGAGCATCTAAAGCGTAGATCCAATTCTTTTCATCTCGTACATCAGTACGTCTAGTGCATGGTAAAACAACATATGGGATAGCTACACCATGAACCATAAGCACATAGCCTCATTCTCTCCTCAAACAGCACAATTTCATGTCTCTCAGAAATTTTAGGTTAATTGTGCGAGGAGGTAAGGGGTCTAGGGTAGCTATCTCATTGTTCAGGTTAAGCGCCTGAGCAATAGACGTAATCAATCCTCCGAAAGAAATCGGTCCCGCTTTATTTAAAGTTAAAGTCATATGAGCGAGCATGAACGGGACCGAGTTAATTCGTCTATTTGTGAGGCTTCCTTGCAAAAATAGAAGCTCTCTAGCATTAACCTTATTTGGATTCTCCCGGCCAAAAATCGTACATGCCAACAAATATCTAAAAACTCTGATGGCCGGGTTATGGATAGTCGAGGCAAGAACTCCTTCAAAAGAATTTATGGAAGTGTTTGACAATCTCTGCCAGAAGGAGAACACCTCGACTAACCAATCTGAATCCAAAGGGGCCTCACAAATAGCACCGTCCCCATGAGGGATTCCTAACAAGCTTGCTAGTTCGTCGGTACTGAATTCATATTCAACAGCAAACATTCTAAATCTAACAATACCAACTGTGCTAGCAGTGTTAGGATTGACAATATAGATTAAAGAACTCAAAAATTCGATTGTCAATCGCTCATAAGTAGGTTTTTTATTTGAAAAGAAATTATGCAAACCTAAATTATCTAATAAATGAAATATGCTATGATAGATACCTAAAGTGTAGAGACAATTTTCGTCAACATACCTTGTCGGGAGGATCTCCCGATTTCGCAACCGTTCGATAATCTTCCTTTGCCTATCTCCCGGTTTCCCTCCTCGAAGAATAAATCCATTAAACTCCATTGTGTAGCTCTTGAAACGTGACGAAGAAGATGAAGTGGAATGTGAAAAGGTTGGATTTTTATGAAATCCGACGGATGAAAATGAAAATGGAAATCGGGAAAATGATTTGTATGGTGTGAGGATGAGAA